>NC_090437.1:405973457-406292068 GCF_031143425.1 Pleurodeles waltl | reverse complement strand
TTGGTTAATTCAACTCGTTGTAACAGAAGGTTTCTCAAAGATCAGTAAACATTGAACAGAATGTCAAGAAACTAGAGACAAAATTGAATCATATGCAACCAAAACTGAAAGACTTTATTGGCTGTTGCATATATTGCACCTAGTAGTTCAGGGCCAGGCACCTAACTATCCAAATAGCTATTAAAACGTCAAGGCAGCTGCAAGAATTATTGTCTTATTTGGGTTAGTGACATTGTATCAGCCTCCCTCCCCATCAATGGGCCATAGTTTACCCTTGTATAAGTGATCTTGTGTACTCATCTTATTGGTACCCTATGTTGACTCTATTACCGGCTCAAACAAACAACATCTAAAGCTGATGTTTGTGTGCCGGAGCCACACCTGCATATAATAATTTCAACTAGATACATTTGCATACATTAAATCCATGTGGGGATCATTTGCACAGACATTGGTTACCCTGAAAATTTGGCTTGACCTTAGCCCCCAGGAGTGAGGCTATACTACCCTTCATGTTCTTGAGATACCTCTTCCATCCATCAATACATTCTCTCTCACTTATTTGCTCCTGTGTCTCCTCTGCCTGTCTAATCACTTTCTCTCTACCCCCCCTATTTCTCACTCTCTCTCTTAAAGCTTCCTGATGCCTTCTGCAGTTACATTTGGAGAGCAAGGTAAAGTGGAAAAGACACCAGGAACTTCCCTGGGCATTCAAAACTGGCCTACCATGTGTCCAGCCCACCAAGGAAATGCCCGGTGGAACAAAAGGCCTATCTCGCTCTTCTTGTGGGCTAGTGTTGAATGCCTCAGATTTCAACCACATCAGTAACCACCAAAGGCTCAATTAAGCTTTTTGTTTTCACTGCTCCTGGGACCTTTCAGGTCCATATTTGCATAGCAGTCAGACTGTTGCCTTAATTTTAAGGTTTTAAAGTAGAAATCTGCTGCAAAGATCTAAGGTGGTCATTACAACCCTGGCGGTTGATGTTAAAGCGGCGGTAAGACCGCCAACAGGCCGGCGGTAAAAGAAAATGCAATTACGACCGTGGCGGAAACCGCCAACAAAGACAGCCACTTTAACACTCCGACCGCCATGGCGGTACAAGCAAACAGCTTGGCGGTCACAGCCAACAGACAGGCGGAGGACAAGGTACCACCCACAGTATCACAACCTACCAATCCACCACCTTTTCCGGGGCGGATTCACCGCGAACAAAAACATGGCAGAAACAGGACTTCGAAGGGAAAACGCTCACCTCTACACACCCCACGAGGAATCCGGACACCATGGAACCCGAACTCCACATCCTGCCAGCGCTTATCTTCTTGCTCCTCTACCAGGAACACGAACGCCGGCGGAGAAGACCACGGTGAGTACTGCACCTACTACACAGGGGAGGGGGAGGGAAAAAACAGGGACACACACACGCAACACGCAACACCCCCACCCGCACCCTCACCCACGACAACACACACACTACTACAGCATGATACATAACAGTTACACCCCCCAGCCCCCCGGGAAGAATGCAAGGTCAAAAGGAAATGAGTGTAACCATTGTAATATATTAAAATCCAGTACGCGAAAATATATATATACACTATAAACAAAATATACACCAAGAATAGTAGTCCAGGTAGTGCTCCATTGAAGCCATTGGACACTGGGCCCACACGGTATGGGCGAGGCCCACACTCAATCCCCGAAATGACGGAGAGAACACTGCAGGGGCATCAGATAGCAATAAAACAGGCACCTCAGGGGTAAGGGAAAGGGGGGGCACCTCAGCCTGCTGAGTGCACGACGCCAAATCCACGAGGGGGCCACATGCCCACTGTTCCATCCTGGGGAGTGCAAAGCCACAGTCTCTCAAGTCTCTACAGTGGGTGGTATGCCCACTGTTCCATCCTGGGGAGTGCAAAGCCACAGTCTATCAAGTCTCAAGTGGATAACAGTCTCCCCTGGTTCTGGAGGGGGCTTTGTGCCCAGAGTGCTTTATCCTGCCAAGGACAGAGGTAGTGGATGTTTTTCTCCACTGGTTCTGGAGGGGGCTTTGTGCCCAGAGTGCTTCATCCTACCAAGGACAGAGGTAGTGTATGTTTGTCTCTACTGGTTCTGGAGGGGGCTTTGTGCCCAGAGTGCTTCATCCTGCCAAGGACAGAGGTAGTGGATGTGATAATCCACTGGTTCTGGAGGGGGCTTTGTGCCCAGAGTGCTTCATCCTGCCAAGGACTGAGGTGTCACGTTGTAGATGCTCCTCAGACTCGGTGCGATGCAAATAAAGGTCCACCTCCTGACACCACCAAGTCACCTATATAAACCACGGTGCATTGGAGTAATCAGGTGAGGGAAGGAAGGGGAAGGAACAGCAGGGACGGGATATCTGTAAAGAGAGGAATACACAGTGTTAATATCACATTGCCTGTCTACTCTCGCAATGTCTCGCTAAAGTACCAACGACCGTACCTGCCCATAACTCATGAGGGCGGAACTAGTGCTCCATCTGAATCATAGATGGACGCCACAAACCAACAACTAACACCGATGATCTCTAGTGGGTTGCTCAATACCCACTTTTATACAAGATAGTCACGAAATAATGAGGAAACAGAAACAAAAAGAAAGGGAATAAAATTAACGACGATAAGAACCTATCTCGTAGTCCTTCCTATGACTCAGTTAATCCACTAAGCCCCATGTCATAGTCACGCAATTTGTAGGAATAACCCTGTGTTATTTCATTACGTATTGAAAAGAAAAATCGTCCCGGCAGTTCAAGTCCCGCAAAAATAAACATTAACCTTCTGTCGTAGCCAAACATATAATGTTCTCTGGCCCCAAAGATAATCGTTCGTGCTTTATTGGTAACTCAAACAAAAGACCGCCGTGCTTCAGAAGTTACCAGAGTCCTTGTCGAACTGTAATAATGGGAAAAGAAAGGCGAGGGATTCCGGCACCAAATCGTCTCACCGCTTACCACCTCTCCTTCGTGTCAGGTTCCCCAGGGAAAATAACTCGACACTCCCGCTGATATCGGGAAGGTCCCAGGCTCCAAGGAAAACCGGAGGAGGAATTATACCTCCTAAGCAAACAACTCAACCTCGGAAACGCCGTCAACAAGAGCCCTCGTTGTCCATCCAACTGGGTTCTAGGGAACGAATAACGCACATTACTTCCTGTATGTGCTTGATTTTTAAGCGACCTCTTTCCCTCTAGGCGTCATGGGATATGTAGTCCAAAAGGACTACATTATCCCGATCGGCAATGTAGGCTCCGCGGCTAACACCTGACAGTACGCCCGCCTCCAAAGCGCCTCCTAGGACCAGGTTTAGAGGGATGACGGGCATGAAACAGCCGTACCACCCTAGGGGCATGGACATTGCTTTCCGGCTCCCATGAATCATCCTCAGCATTGTACCCCTTCCATGAAACCAAGTACCACAGCTTATCCCCCCGTCGTTTGGAATCCAACACTCTGCGCACCTCGTACTCCAGCTGCCCATCTCTGACCACCGGAGGCACCGCCTGCCGGGTCGCTGAAAGAGCCGGTTTCAAAAGGCTGCAATGAAATACCGGATGGATCCTTAAGGAAGCAGGTAAGTTGAGACGGTAAGCCACAGGGTTTATCTGGCGTAACACCTCATAGGGACCAATGTAACGAGGATGAAAGACGCTACGCATCTTGAAGCGTATATACTTGGTGGAAAGCCACACTCTATCGCCTGGCTGATATGCCGGCCCCTCACGCCGATGTTCATCACCCCACTTTTTATACTGTTCTTTGGCCTTCTCCAGATTGAGTCATATCTTCTTTTGCACGGATTGGAGATTCCTAATCATGGCATGAACCGTGGGTTGATCCGTGACTTCCCTAGGTATGTTTATGGGCAACATTTCCGCGTGGAACCCCGTGTTAGCACGAAAAGGAGATTCCCGTATCGAGCTATGCCAAGCATTGTTGTATGATAGTTCTGCCAGCCATAGCAACGAAACCCAGGATTCTTGAGCGTCCTTTGCATAGCACCTCAGATATTTTTTCAGGGTTTGATTGAGGCGCTCCGTCTGGCCATCGGTTTGTGGGTGGAAACTGGTGGACAGTGCGGATTCGATGCGCAGCACCTTGCACCACATACGCCAAAACCTAGCAACAAACTGGGGGCCTCTGTCCGAAATAATGGTTCTCGGTAGACCATGTAACCGCACCACTTGAGACAAAATTAGATGGGCGGTTTGACTGGCTGTAGGCAGATTTCTACAAGGGAGAAAATGACCCATCTTGGTAAGGCTGTCGATTACCACCATGATAGCGTTGTACCCCTGATCCATTTGTAATCCTACCACAAAGTCCACGCTAATGGTTTGCCATGGTTTATCCGGAGTGGGCAAAGGTATCAGTCTGCCCTGGCTCTTCGCGTTTTCTCCCTTGGCCCGTGCACATATCTCACACCGAGCCACCCAGGCCGCAACGTCTTTAGCCCAACCTTCCCACCTGAAATGTCGTTGAACTATTTGCGCCGTTTTGGTGTAACCAGGATGACCAGCCGTTACCGCATCATGACACCAATTAAAGGCTTGCACTCGGAGTTCACGTGTTGGCAAATACAAACGATTACCTTGCAACGGTATTCCATGCTTAAGGGTACGGTCCTGACTTAACTCTGCCCATTTCTTCCACTGAGCAGCAGACTTATGCTTAGAAACCTTTTCTAAGAAATGGGAGATATGAAGGGCACAAAGCACTCTTTCAGGTTTGATGATTGCTTCCTCAGGTCTTGAAGCGATGGTTCTCACGTCCTCTTGTCGAGACAGTGAATCTGCCTTGCGATTGTCAACCCCAGGACGGAAGGTCACCACAAACTCGTATTCTGAAAAAAACAGCATCCACCTCATTTGCCGCTGGGTAAGTTGTCTGGCCTCCTTCATATACTGCAGATTTCGGTGATCAGTATATACCGTGACCGGGTGTTGAGCTCCCCATAGGTAGTGTCGCCATTCCTGGAATGCCTTTTTGATGGCTAACAATTCCTTTTCTGCACCGTATAGTTAAGTTCCGCAGCCGATAGTTTCCTAGATAAAAACGCAACAGGATGAAGCTGTCCGGTGGTTTTGTTTCTTTGTGATAACACGGCCCCAATCGCTATATCCGAGGCATCCGCTTCGACGATAAAAGGGGCATCCGGCTGTGGATGTTGAAGTATAGGTGCGGAGCAGAAGGCCTGTTTCAAAAAGCAAAAGGCCTCCTCTGCTTCCTCTGACCAAACAAAAGACACCCCCTTTCTTAGTAACCTTGTTATAGGTGACACAATGTGAGAAAAATGAAAGATGAATCTTCTATAGTAATTGGAAAACCCAAGGAAGCATTGCACGTCTCTCACACTAGTGGGTACTGGCCACTCCTGAACAGCCTGTATTTTTCTTGTCGACATGCAAAACCCTTCAGGGCTTAAATCCACCCCCAAGAAATCAACCTTCCGGACATGGAACTCGCATTTGCTCAGTTTGCAAAAAAGACTATGCTGTCGCAATGCTAGGAGTACTAAGGAAACATGGTCAAAGTGGCGCTCCAGGGATGTGGAATACACCAGAATGTCATCTATATAAACGATCACGAAACGGTCTACGTATTCCTTGAGAACATCGTTCAGAAAATACTGAAATGCCGCCGGGGCGTTACACAACCCGAACGGCATTACCAAGTACTCAAACAGACCATAACGGGTTTTGAACGCCGTTTTCCACTCGTCCCCTTCGCGGATTCTGACCAGATGATAAGCTCCCTTCAGGTCCAACCTTGTATAGATTACCGCCTCTTTCACCTGTTCCAATAACACAGGAATGAGAGGAAGAGGGTATCTATTCCTCACTGTATTCTTGTTCAGCATTCGATAATCGATGCAGGTTCTCAACTCTTTATTGGCTTTAGCTATGAAAAAGAGTGGAGAGGCTGCCGGAGAACAAGATGGTCTAATGAACCCGATCTCCAGGAAGTGATCCAAGTATTTTCTCAAATGCTTGGTTTCTGGGTCTGATAGAGCATATACCCTACAGGAAGGAAGGAGAGCTCCAGGAATCAGATCTATCTTGCAATCATATACACGATGGGGTGGTAATGTTTCAGCCTGACCTTCGTCGAACACATCCTTGAACTCGGCATAAACAGAGGGCAATATCACTGTTTTCTCCATCACTGTGGCCAACTGTAACCCTTGAGCCAATGCTAACATGGGGGATTCGTCATACAAGAAGCAGATATTCTCACACCTCGAGGACTGAAAACTAACCGTCTTGGTTTGCCAATCTATAACAGGATTGTGTTTTCTTAACCAGGGCATTCCTAAAATAATTTCATACTGAGGAGCCTCTATTATATCCAGTCTAATTCTTTCTTTATGTTCCGGAGATACCCCATTGAAGATCAACCCAACGTCCTCAGTATGTTCTGTAAGGGGCCCAGATTTCAGCGGTGTACCATCAACCGCCAACACTATTTCGGGGTCCTTTCTCGGAATGCTAGGAAGTCCCAATCTCCTAACCACCCCTGCATCTATGAAATTTCCCGTGGCTCCGGAGTCTATCATCGCCCATACTGGAAACTTTTGTTCTTTGGACACCAGCTCCACTGCTAACAAAAGGTGGGACGCCTTTTCCTCCTGTGGAAAAAGGGCTAAGGAAGTTAACCGTAACACCGGTTGGGGTTCTATAACGGGCAAATCCTCTTTCTCCGATGTTTTTCCTGCCGTAACCGCTGCCTTTTGAGTGGGGGAGTAGGAGATTCTCTTACGTGGTTTTTGGGGACACTCTCTTACATAATGACCCTTCCTGCCGCAATACATGCACAACCCCAGTACCCTCCTACTCTCCTTCTCGGACTTTGACAGGGGTGCCCTAACGGCTCCCACGTCCATAGGCTCCCCACCTATATCATTGGGAGTAGAAACAGATCGCACTTCCCTTTCTGGAAGGCCTGGTCGCCTATCCCCCGCTCTACGCTCTCCCCTTCTTTCTGCTAATCTGTGGTTCAGTCTCAGGGTAAGATTCACAAGATCTGTACAAGTGGAAGGCTGCGGGTCTATTTGAGCAAGTATATCCTTCATGTCGTCTCGTAAACCTTGATAATAGAGAGACATTCTCTTCTCCTCTGGCCACCCTGATTCTGCCACCAATCTATTAAAGGTCGTGAGATAAGAGACCAGATCAGACCTCCCCTGTCTCAACTCCAGTAATTCCCTGTCAGCACTAAAAGTGGTTGTTCTATGATCAAACACCCTCTCGAAAGCCGTCCGAAAGGCATTCCAATCCGATAACAAGGGGTCATCGTTCCTGACCAATGGTACGGCCCAATTGGCTGCGTCTCCCGAGAGATAAGAAATAGCGAACATTACCCTGGAAAGGTTAGAGGGAAAAGACGCGGGTCTACAAGAGAATTGTAGAGACAACTGAGTTAGAAAGGCCTGAACCTTCCTGGGGTCCCCTGAATATCGTTCCGGGCTGGCCAAAGGGATAGGAGGGGAGATATTCACGGTTACCTGTGGTGTGGATGCTGAAGCATCGAAGGGATTCCTAGTAAGCCTTTCTACCTTTTCCTTTAATGCTGCTGCCTCCACCCTAGAATTAGCCAACTCTTGTTGCACTACTACTAACGCCTGTAATACATCATCTATAGACGCCATCTTTGCATCACACCGAGCGGGAGGAGCGTTATTCGTGGGTGCGTTATTCTGTCACGTTGTAGATGCTCCTCAGACTCGGTGCGATGCAAATAAAGGTCCACCTCCTGACACCACCAAGTCACCTATATAAACCACGGTGCATTGGAGTAATCAGGTGAGGGAAGGAAGGGGAAGGAACAGCAGGGACGGGATATCTGTAAAGAGAGGAATACACAGTGTTAATATCACATTGCCTGTCTACTCTCGCAATGTCTCGCTAAAGTACCAACGACCGTACCTGCCCATAACTCATGAGGGCGGAACTAGTGCTCCATCTGAATCATAGATGGACGCCACAAACCAACAACTAACACCGATGATCTCTAGTGGGTTGCTCAATACCCACTTTTATACAAGATAGTCACGAAATAATGAGGAAACAGAAACAAAAAGAAAGGGAATAAAATTAACGACGATAAGAACCTATCTCGTAGTCCTTCCTATGACTCAGTTAATCCACTAAGCCCCATGTCATAGTCACGCAATTTGTAGGAATAACCCTGTGTTATTTCATTACGTATTGAAAAGAAAAATCGTCCCGGCAGTTCAAGTCCCGCAAAAATAAACATTAACCTTCTGTCGTAGCCAAACATATAATGTTCTCTGGCCCCAAAGATAATCGTTCGTGCTTTATTGGTAACTCAAACAAAAGACCGCCGTGCTTCAGAAGTTACCAGAGTCCTTGTCGAACTGTAATAATGGGAAAAGAAAGGCGAGGGATTCTGGCACCAAATCGTCTCACCGCTTACCACCTCTCCTTCGTGTCAGGTTCCCCAGGGAAAATAACTCGACACTCCCGCTGATATCGGGAAGGTCCCAGGCTCCAAGGAAAACCGGAGGAGGAATTATACCTCCTAAGCAAACAACTCAACCTCGGAAACGCCGTCAACAAGAGCCCTCGTTGTCAATCCGACTGGGTTCTAGGGAACGAATAACGCACATTACTTCCTGTATGTGCTTGATTTTTAAGCGACCTCTTTCCCTCTAGGCGTCATGGGATATGTAGTCCAAAAGGACTACATTATCCCGATCGGCAATGTAGGCGCCGCGGCTAACACCTGACATGAGGTAGTGGATGTTTGTCTCCACTGGTTCTGGAGGGGGCTTTGTGCCCAGAGTGCTTCATCCTGCCAAGAACAGAGGTAGTGGATGTTTGTCTCCACTGGTTCTGGAGGGGGCTTTGTGCCCAGACTGCTTCATCCTGCCAAGGGCAGAGGTAGTGGATGTGATACTCAACTGGTTCTGGAGGGGGCTTTGTGCCCAGAGTGCTTCATCCTGCCAAGGACAGAGGTAGTGGATGTTTGTCTCTACTGGTTCTGGAGGGGGCTTTGTGCCCAGAGTGCTTCATCCTGCCAAGGACAGAGGTAGTGGATGTGATACTCCCCTGGTTCTGGAGGGGGCTTTGTGCCCAGAGTGCTTCATCCTGCCAAGGACAGAGGTAGTGGATGTGATACTCCACTGGTTCTGGAGGGGGCTCTGTGCCCAGAGTGCTTCATCCTGCCAAGGACAGAGGTAGTGGATGTGATACTTCACTGGTTCTGGAGGGGGCTTTGTGCCCAGAGTGCTTAATCATGCTCGTGACAGACTCAGTAGCGTCAGTGCCCTTGGCGCTCATGGGCCAGCGGTGCTTGTTGCGGCGGTGTCATTGGCACTAGTGCTTGTTGCGGCGCTGCTCTGTTCAGCGGTGCTTGTGGCAGTGGTGCCCTGTTCAGCTGTGCTTGTGACGGCGGTGCCCTGTTCAGCGGTGCTTGTGGCGGCGGTGCCCTGTTCAGCGGTGCTTGTGGCGGGGAGGGGTCCTTTGCAGTGACTCAGCTGCTGGCGGTCCATCATGGCCTAGCGGGGCTGGTGCTGGCGGTCCTTCATGGCCCAGCGGGGCTGGTGCTGGCGGTCCTACATGGTCCAGTGGGGCTGGTGCTGGCGGTCCATCATGGCCCAGCGGGGCTGGCGATCCTTCATGGCCCAGCGGGGCTGGTGCTGGCGGTCCTTCATGGCCCAGCGGGGCTGGTGCTGGCGTTCCTTCATGGCCCAGCGGGGCTGGTGCTGGCGGTCCTATCCTGGGCAGCAGGGCTGGTGCTGGCGGTCCTGTCCTGGGCAGCAGGGATGGTGCTGGCAGTCCTTCATGGCCCAGCGGGGGTGATGCTGGCGATCCTTCATGGCCTAGTGGGGCTGGTGCTGGCGTTCCTTCATGGCCCAGCGGGGCTGGTGCTGGCGGTCCTGTCCTGGGCAGCAGGGCTGGTGCTGGCGCTCGCCTCCTGGGCAGCAGGGCTGGTGCTGGCAGAGGCCTCCTGGGCAGCAGGGCTGGTGCTGGCGGTGGCCTCCTGGGCAGCAGGGCTGGTGCTGGCTGTGGCCTCCTGAGCAGCAGGGCTGGTTCGGGCGGTGGCCTCCTGGGCAGCAGGGCTGGTGCTGGCGGTGGCCTCCTGGGCAGCAGGGCTGGTGCTGGCGGTGGCCTCCTGGGCAGCGGGGATGATGGCGGTGGCCTCCTGGGCAGCGGGGATGATGGCGGTGGCCTCCTGGGCAGTGGGGATGATGGCAGTGGCCTCCTGGGCAGCAGGGCTGGTGCTGGAGGTGGCCTCCTGGGCAGCGGCGATGATGGCGGTGGCTTCCTGGGCAGCGGGGATGATGGCGGTGGCCTCCTGGGCAGCGGGGATGATGGCGGTCTTCTCCGCCGTGCTGCTCTTCCCAGACTTGCTGACTTTCTTGTGGCCCTTCCCCACCTTGGAATGTGTCGCAGCTGACTCCACACTCCCACCTGTATCCCTGGGAGGGGCTTTGGTGGCTGGAGTCTTCCCCCTCTCCTGCCGGGCACTGGCCAACTTTTGATGCTTGACAGGTGGGGGACTGTCCGTGCTGTGGCTCCGTGCCACACTGGCTGCCCTGGTGGCCGGTGCACTCCATATTCCGGTGACGACAGGCACCACTGATCCCGGAGATGTTGTGGCTGAGGTGCTAGGTTGGGACCTGGAGAGTCGGGCCCTAGGAGATGGACGGGGTGGGGGAGGTGAGGGAAAGAGGTCAAGGTTGGACAGGAAAAGTTTCTTGGGAACACTGGGACGGGTAGCTGGAGGGGGTTTGGGAGTGGAGGAAGAGGTTGTGGTTGTAGGAGGTGTTCGTTTGGTGACTTTGGTGAAGGTGCATGCGCTGGAGGCTGTCGTGAGGTGGATGGCTGTTGGGTGGGTGTGTGCCTGCGTTTGTGTATCTTGGGAGGTGCCGTCACAGACACACTGGGAGAGGACACAGGGGACGTGTGAATGGCAGTGGGGGTGGTGACTGCATATGGGCGGGGTGTGGTGGTGTGTGTGCTGGTGATGGAAGTAGTGGCTGTAGATGTAGTGCATGCAGGTGTGAGTGGAGACGAGACTGGGAGGGAGGAGGGAGACGTGGAGGAGGGGGAAACAGTGGAGGCAGTGGATGGTGGTGTGTCTGCATGTGTGTGATGCTTGCGTAAGTGCCTGTGGGATGTGTGGTGCTTATGTTTGCCTGAGCTTCCCTTGTGTGTTGAGGTGTGTGCATGCTGGTCTGAAGGTGTGCTTGGGATAGGCTGAGGTAGAGGGGATTGGGGCTGGGTGGAGGTAGTTGGAGGGGGGAGGCTAGAGACAGGGACAATGGCTGCAATCAGTGCTGAGGCCAGAGTCTGAAAAGCTCGCTGAAGGGCCGCCTGACCAGAATGAATGCCCTCCAGGAATGCATTTGTTTGTTGCAGCTGCCTTTCTACACCCTGGATGGCATTCAAAATGGTAGACTGCCCAACAGTGAGGGGCCTGAGGAGGTCAATGGCCTCCTCACTGAGGGCAGCAGGGGTGACTGGGGCAGTGCCTGAGGTGCCTGGGGCGAAGGTTATGCCCACCCTCCTGGGTGAGCGGGCACGGGGCAAAGGCTGAGGGGCTGCTGGGAGGGCGGTGCTGGTATGGGGGGTGGCGGCTGTACCTGTAGATGCGGCCGCCACCACAAGGGAGCTCCCATCAGAGGACGAGTCCGTGTCACCGGTGTCAGCTCCTGTCCCCACCATGGAGCTCTCCTCGCCCTCCGTCCCACTGGTGAACTCCGAGTCCATTGTCTCACCCTCCAGGGCCATGTGGGATGCAGCTCCCTCCTGCTCCGGTGCCACTGCTCCTCCACCTGATGATGCTAATGCACACAAGAACAGGGAGACCACAAAAAGGGGGGGACGACAGAAGAAAGACATGTTGAGTGCATGCATTACCGCTACCGTTGGCGGACACGACAGACACAGAAGCCCCCTGCACTACGCCGCGCACTTGGGCTCCACTGTTCAATCCCTGGGACATGGCCTATAAGGCTATGGCCGACATCTGCACACATGGATGACACAGGAGCCTGACTAGGTGTACTTGGCACTGTACACAGGTGGGGTGGGGTGCCACAGGGTCTGCCAGAACAAGGGGACCTAACTAGCACACTCGCCCTGGCCTAGGGAAACCCACAGCCCACCTACCCACCCAGACACCTCCACTGCACGCAAAATCAGCAGAATGAGAGTGTACTCACCCCCTTGTGGCTGCTGTGATGCCCTCAAGCTCCCATCCAACTCTGGGTACGCCACCGCCAGGATCCTGAACATCAGGGGGGTCACGGTGCGACGGGCACCCCTCCCACGTTGGGAGGCCATCCCCAGCTGGGCCTCCGCCATCTTCTTGCTCCAGCGGCGAATGTCCTCCCATCTCTTACGGCAGTGGGTGCTCCGTCTGTGGTAGACCCCCAGGGTCCGGACGTCCTTAGTGATGGCACGCCAAATATCCTTTTTCTGGTGGGCGCTGACCTACAGGAATTGTACAGTGGGCAAAGAAAAGTTATTACCAACTGCACCATCACAGTCATTGGCCCCCATCCCTACCCTTGCCATGTGGCACATGCACTCACCGTCGTTTCATGCACGCCTCAATCTCCCCCCCCATCTTTCATCCACCCCACTCCACATAGGCATAGCCCATACAGCATGCTCCCAGTGTACTTACCTGTTTGTCTGGAGGACCGTAGAGTAGCGTGTACTGGGGGAGGACCCCATCCACGAGTTTCTCCAACTCCTCCGATGTGAAGGCAGGGGCCCTTTCCCCAGACGCACGAGCCATTGTCTCTTCCAGACCGAGGTCACAGCAGCACTTGCAGTGTAGGTCCTCTCCTGTCGAAGATCAGGTATCGAGTGATTGAACAGATAGAAAATGGCAGTCACGTCCGCGGCGGTGCGTACCGTCACCGCCGGCGTACATCCTCATTGGCTCCTGGGACCCATAGGGTCCAATGTTAACCAATGCAGAATTGCACCATGGTCTTCGACCGCCTACCGCGATGGTGTACAACGCCAGCGAAGTTACCTCACATCCCATTGTCCCACTTTACAGGTCAGGCATCCGCAAATTCAGGGGCCCACATGGCTTAATTTTTAACTGCGTCACACATACCTAGGCCTTGCCTCAACACTCATACAGGCCAAATTTGGGATTAGGATTCGAGTTCTGTGTAAGCTGTGGGTACGTACCTCTGAGTTGGTTGACTCTGTGCTCGCTGTTGTCCTTCATAGGCACCGTCCGCTGGGACATGTGAGGAGATGGCGGCATCCTCCGGTGTACAGACCGCTGGTGGACCTGTCGACAATGGAGGAAAGACATGTGATCATCACCTACAGGATTGATCGTGACACAATCCTGGAACTGTGTGCCCAGTTGGAGCCAGACCTGATGTCAGCTATCCGCCATCCCACAGGAATCCCCCCTTAAGTGCAGGTGCTGTCAGTACTCCATTTTCTTGCAAGTGGGTCATTTCAAACAACAGTGGCCATAGCATCAGGGATGTCCCAGCCTATGTTTTCCAACGTGTTGTCCAGAGTGTTGTCTGCCCTTCTGAAACACATGCGGAGCTACATCGTTTCCCCTCAGGTGGAGGATTTGCCTACAGTGAAAGGTGACTTCTATGCCCTGGGACATATCCCCAACATCATAGGCACCATTGATGGGACACATGTGGCTTTGCTACCCCCCACAGGAGTGAATAGGTGTACAGAAACCAGAAGAGCTATCATTCCATAAATGTGCAGATGGTGTGTTTGGCAGACCAGTACATCTCCCATGTGAATGCCAAATTCCCTGGCTCAGTGCATGACGCTTACATCCTGCGGAACAGCAGCATCCCTTATGTGATGGGTCAATTCCAGAGGCACCGTGTGTGGCTATTAGGTGAGCACCTGGAAGCAAGTCAGTGGGAATGGTTGTCTGGGGATATCCCTACAGGTTAGTGTGTGTCTAACAGTTGTCCCTCGCCATTTGCAGGCGACTCTAGTTACCCCAACCTGTCATGGCTACTGACCCCAGTGAGGAATCCCAGGACAAGGGGGGAGGAACGCTACAATGAGGCCCATGGGCGAACTCGGCGGATAATAGAGCGGACCTTCGGCCTCCTGAAGGCCAAGTTCAGGTGCTTCCATATGACAGGTGGATCCCTATTGTACTCACCAAAGAAGGTGTGCCAGATCATCGTGGCCTGCTGTATGCTTCACAACTCAGATTTGCGATGACAGGTGCCTTTTCTGCAGGAGGATGGTCCAGATGGCGGTGTTGTTGCAGCTGTGGAGCCTGTGGAGCCTGTGGACAGTGAAGACGAGGAAGCAGAAGAAGAGGGCATCGACAACAGGAACTCGGTGATCCTGCAATATTTCCAGTGAGACACAGGTAAGAATACAAACCTGTCTACTAAATGTACTTTAACAGTACTACCTCTCTACTGTCTGTCGTTTTTCACCCAGTGTATGGTCACTGAGTTGTCACTTTCTCTTACGATTTCACAGATGTGGGTCCCACTGTGTGACATCTGCTTTGTTTCCTCATGGACTAGAGCTGTGTGACATAGGTATGTTGACATTACATTTGAAAGAGCATTTTGACACGGTAATTGCTAATACACTATTTCGAAATCACAGACTGACTACAGATTGTTTTGTGCTTCAAGGGTGTTTTTTTTGAGTGCTCAATATTGGAGGGGGTTGTAAAATGGTGAGGGGTGATGGTGGAGCAATGTCCATGTCAGAGTCCAGTCTATTAGTCTCAAAGATGCATTGCCCAAATGGGCATAGGAAGTGGAGCTGGGGCAGTTTGAGGATGGACAGGGTGACAAAGTGGGACAGAAGGATGACATTCAGGGTGGTCTCATTTCTTGGCGGGGGTCTTGGCATCGTTCTCTGTCTTTTACTGGATCTCAGGGACTGGTTCTTCTTCTGCAGGGGGTGGGGTGCTGGTGTGGTAGTCCTGTGGTGGGGCGTCCTGTCCACTAGCGCCGGCAGAGGTGGTGGGCAGTTCATCGTCCAGGCTAGTGTCAGAGGCCCCTTGTTGTGCCACAGTGTCCCTCCTGGTGTTGAGTACTTCCTTCAGCACCCCTACGATGGTGCCCAGGGTGGAATTGATGGATCTGAGTTCCTCCCTGAAGCCCAAATACTGTTCCTCCTGCAGGCGCTAGGTCTCCTGAAACTTGGCCAGTACCGTTGCCATTGTCTCCTGGGAGTGGTGGTAGGCTCCCATGATGTTGGAGAGGGCCTCGTGGAGAGTGGGTTCCCTTGGCCTGTCCTCCCCATGTCGCACAGCAGCCCTCCCAGTTCCCCTGTTTCCCTGGGCCTCTGTCCCCTGAACTGTGTGCCCACTACCACTGCCCCCAGGTCCCTGTTGTTGTTGGGGTAGTGGGTTAGCCTGGGTTCCCTGTAGTGGTGGACACACTGCTGATTGAAGTGTCCTGGGGACAGAGGTATGGGCACGCTGGGTGGGTGCTGTGCTGGTGTTTCCAGAGGGGGGAAGCTATGTGGTGGCCTGTGACTGTGTGAGGGGAACCGACTGTCCCGATGTCCCCGATGGGCCGGGCTGGTCATCTAGATCCAGTTGGACAGAGCTGCTGTCATCACTGTGGGCCTCTTCTGTTGGTGGTGTGGACATGTGTGGACCCTCCTGTCCGCTGACGTTGGGTAGGGGTCCTGCAGGGGTATAAAAGGATGTTTATTACATCTGTGTGTGCTATGGTGTACAATAGGTGGGTGACCGTGTACCCCAGTGCTTGCATTCCTGTGTGGGACCTTGTGTGATGGTGGTTTAGGGGGGTGTATGGGTATGTGCAGTGGACATGCTAAAGTGATGGGTGTCCATGCTTTGTTGTTGCATGCAGGGCTTGGTGTTAGGAGGTGTGGTTTGTGATGTTGGGACATTTGTGAGGAGTTGGAGTGATGGGGTGAGGGTGGGGGTATGTGATAGCATGCAAGTAGGGTGGGGGATGTAATAGTTAAGAATTGACTTACCAGAGTCCATTCCTCCATCTACTCCTGCGAGGCCCTCAGGATGCAGAATCACCAAGACTTGCTCCTCCCATGTTGTTAGTTGTGGGGGAGGAGGTGGGGGTCCGCCGCCAGTCTGCTGAACCGCAAGGTGATGTCTTGAGACCACGGAACGCACCTTCCCCCGTAGATCATTCCACCTCTTCCTGATGTCATCCCTATTTCTTGGGTGTTGTCCCACTGCGTTGACCCTGTCCACTGTTCTTCGCCATAGCTCCATCTTCCTAGCTATGGAGGTGTGCTGCACCTGTGATCCGAATAGCTGTGGCTCTACCCAGACGATTTCCTCCACCATGACTCTGAGCTCCTCCTCAGAGAACCTGGGTTGTCATTGCCGTGCCATGGGGTGGTGTGGGTGATGTGTGGGGTGGTGTGTGTAGTGATAAGTGGGGCAATATTTAGTGGTGTGTTGTGTGAGGTGCGTGGAAGTTCTGTGGGTGATGGTATTGTGTGCCTGTGGATGCTTGGTAGTTGTTTGTGGTGTCTCTCTCTGGCCTTCTCTCTATAATTCTGGTCATAGGGATTTGTGGGTGATGTGGGTGCGTGTTTTATATTGTAATGGGTGTGTGGGAGTGGTGTGTGTATGTGTATCAGGTGTGTGTATTTCGACTTGTCCAATGTAGTAGTGTTTTGTAAATGTGTGTGAATTTTGAGCGCGGCGGTGTGTACCGCCAATGGAATACAGCGGTTGAAAGACTGCCACGTGGATTCGTGGGTCGTGATAGTGTGGGCGTATGTCTGTTGGCGTGATGGTGGAGGTTTTGTTTTCGCCCGTTTATCACTGACCTTTGGTGTGGCGGACTTGTGTGGGTGTCTGAATTTTGGCAGATTCCGAGCTGTGGGTCATGATAGCTGTGGCGGATTTCCACGGCCGCGGTGGTGTGTTGGCGGTCTTCTGCACGGCAGTAAGAGGCTTTTACCACCAATGTTGTAATGACTGCCTAAAACAGGTAAAATATCTTCTGTTCACTTTTGGAAAGAATAAAAGAATAACAGCTTTACATTTTCAACTACCACATCAACACGGCACCTACTCTTCTGAGTGAGTCAAAAAATATTTTCAAAAGAAATTGACAAGATGAGGACCACCATGTAGTCCCAGAATGCAATGCGCTCAGACCACAGGACCCTTCACAATCAGGTTGTATTCAGTAAACAACACCTGTCCTTTTAAGGAAGATTAATTAACTTTCCCCAAAGCCATCAGGACTACCTCCTCTTTTCAAAGGGCAAAGCCCCAAAAAACTCCAAATGAACTGACGAGTTCCAAAAAAATGAAAAAAACAACAGTTAACACATCGTTAACATACAAATGTCTGAATGATCTCTGCCGAAGGGGTCAGAGTTTCCCAAGAACCCTTTACAACACTCAAACAACATTACAAAGTGATTCCTGCTACAAGCTTGAGCTCAACAAAGAAATCTGAAAAAAAGTATGTTAAAAAATTCCCTCCTTATGCTATTGTGTTGTAGCACCCAGGATTGGACCGGCATATTTGGCAATCATGCAGTGCCTGATGGCCTGGTCTGACATATCAGTGTGTGGGCCAGTTTTTTTGCAGTTGTGGGGCGGTTTTATAACTAGCTCTGCCAGTTCTTACTGTTGATTTCCCTGATATTACCACTTTTGTAGCTATATGATTTGCTATATGATTTGGCAATGGGGGGCATTTTTATTTTGGTGCCCGGGTCTATCTTTTGTCCCAGTCCAGAGCCTTATGGACACTCCTCCCTAAACACACTGCACTTACCAGGCTATGAGAAAGGATCCTGTTAACGATTAACTATTTAATTCACTCCAATTGTCTGGTTTAACTTTGAGGGGAGTTTAGATTATTTGGAACTCAATATGAACAGAGACCTATTAGATATTTCCCACCTTCATTGACGTTTCTGACATCTCTTTTTCTCTTTGTTGCTGTTTAGATGAGATAGATCATACTTTATGGCCAAATAAAAGAGGCTATTATGGAGTGATACTAGCCGGAAGCCTCATCGTAACAATTATGCTGATAACAGTGGGATTAAGCCAGATCTATGGTAATGTATGAGCAATATCAATTTCTGCCATCTTGTTGATGTTTGAAGCATTTACCAGCAGGATGGTCCTCTTCTTTTTGTATACAAATCAAAAAGGCTAAATATAAATTATTAAGTATAGATTTAATAGTTTCTGATGGCTTCAAACCACTTCCAGTTTTTTCACATATGACATAGTCTTACACTAGAGCAGAGGTCTTCAAACTGGGGGGCAGGTCCCCCCAGGGTGGCCTCAAGAGATCCCAGGGGGGGCACCAGACACTGTCCAAAAGAAGCATTGCACAGATGTCATGCCTTTGTTTTAAGCAGAAGCTTGTTACTGCATTTTTAAAAAGCTAACAGTACTTAACTGCAATGTTTAAATTGGTCTAGACATATTAAAACATTGTCATCTTTATAAAACAATTGGGAAAAATTCTGAAGGCCCAATAATTTTTATTTTTCAACAGGGTGGTGCGGCATTAAAAAGTTTGGAGACCACTGCACCAAAGCAATAAAACGCTGAAAATCTGGATTAATTCAGAAACGTATTCTTTTCTGACTACACCTACGACTTTCATATATAAATAATAATTCTTTGGAGGCATGGCCATTATGACGTTACTGACGAGGTCACCTGCTACTGCAATGGATAAGGCTCTGCTCATGAACATTGCTAGTAAATATGGTAGAAATTGCTGAACCAGTAATGTTGTTACTTGCAGACGTTTCTGCCATGTATAATAATCAAAGGTGGGTCCTTCACATGGGTGTTAGGGTTCTGTATGACCATGTTTTCTACTGCCCATTATCTTCAGTAGACAGTGCAGTGACTCCAGCCATTCCAGCCCACTCAAGGCAAATATTAGACTTCTCCAAGATTCTGTAGATGAACGGTTGAAGAGAGAATGTCTCAGTCTCTTAAGCCATTGGGAATCCTACTACCAGTGGCTATACAGTCACTAGGGCCTGCAGCTCGCCCCTTCCCCCACAAGCAGTTGTCGACTAAAAATGAGGATGATGCAATCCAGAAGTCTGGAGAATTTCCTGCACTGATGGCCCTGTAGAACCAAAGGCTGCTGAGCTGGCATCACTGCTACCAAACAGGAGATCTCTTCTTGTGTAAATGAGTGTGATTGAGCATGTTTGATTGAGCTTGTGTTTGTGTGAGCATGTGTGAGTGTATGTGTGCATAAATGTGTGTAAGCGTGTATGAGTAAGCATGTGTAATGTATGTATGTTTGAGCAGGGGGCTCATTCATTTAATATAAGGGCTCATCAGAGCATGTTGTTGATATTCCAGATAACATGCTGACTATCCTAATAATAGGGGCCCATGAGTGACATATTTGTGGGAATTGTTAGTGTCATGCTGGCTATCCTTGACCGAATGGTCACTCATAAGTGACATATTGTAAGCAGTCTTGGGGATATCCTGGCACTCTTAGTATAAAGCTGGAGAAATCATTGCCACAAGATAGACATCCTTGGTATTTGATTATGGTGAACAGACATGAAAGGCAGTATCTGTCCATGCTTGTGAGTTCTGATGAAAGCCGGGTATTTGGAGACCAGAAATCTATTTACTTAAATTAAAATCTGGTATTCTGGGACAAAATACTGTTTTTTAAATTACAGACTTCTGCATGTGACACTTGAATTTATTTATTCCGAATGAAAATGTTGTATTTGAAGAGCATTTTGAGAAAGTGCCAAATCAATGTATCACACAAAAAGACTGTTTTTTCAAAAAAAGTTAAAACTCATATTAGATAGTAAATTCATGTTGAATTCAAAAGGCACTTTGCTGATTTTGGTTTCTTTGTACCAGAGGGCTCTTATGCTTATATTTGTTATTTCATAACTTGTGTGAAGGCTTTTCATCATCTACACTGATAAATGTTTTTGATGTAAACCATACTGATGTCTGAACCATCAGTATGTTAATTGGCGTGTCTTCTTCCATCTGATTCTGTGATCGTTATGTAACTGAGTAGTCGCTTTGTTCTATAAGCCCTGCTGTGTGTTGCCTGTGCTTTTGAGATATATATTTATAACTTTTGATTTGTTCATCCCTCCCTTTCTGTGTAGAATCTCAGTTATAAAATATGGCTAAGAATCTACTTGGAAAGGACTGGATAGAGATATAGGAAGTGAAGATAGATGCTAAAGTATTTTGAAAATGATAAGCAGTGTGACCTTGCATAAACAATTTTTCTTAACTGCCTGTAGACGTCATGTACCTTCAGCTATCTGGGTGTTCGGGCTTACCATCGTATTGAAGATGTCATAGCTGGTAATATCACTGATGTCGTGTAAGGGTTTAGTTTCTTTTTAGAAATGACTCCGTCTACCCACAATAGAAAGGGTACTCCTTCTGCGATTCGTCTAACTCTTTATCAACATTCATGTGATTCTTTGGAAAAAAAATTAAGGATCTTAGCATGATGTTATCATGTCAATACACTTGGGCCGGATGATCAAATAATTTTTGTAATTGCAAATGGCCTGATTTGTAGAATCAGGCCATTTAAGACAGCAAAAATACATACATTCAAACCTAAATTGCAATTCGGCAACACATCACCAAATCCCAGTTTGGCTTTGAAACCAAATACCAAATCGGTATTTGGAAGGGGTTTGTTTAGAGTGAAAATTTCAAATTGGAATGTTGTGTCTAAATGTTTTACCGGTTCCATAGTATATTTTACCACCTACTCAAAGGAGATGGTAATCCATTCACAAACAGGAATGGTCCTCAAGGAACCACTTCCCCTTATATGATGTTGAAAACATTGATATATTTTAAGAGTAGGCAGTGGTCTAGTAGACGCACTGGATTTATTTTCTCTTTGGTGAAAACTTTGATGGCCCTGAGACTTCAGAACAGGAGGCAAGCTCAGTCCAAGCCCTTAAACTCATGAGTCAAAACCCCACATTTTAGATGGCAAGGAGTGAATAAGCAGAATTGATAGACATGGAGAGTGAGCTGCACATGAGTGTAGGTAGTCATAGGTGCGGTGAGGCTGTGCTACCAAGGTACCTCAGCATGAGTGGGTTTGGTCGAGAGAGAGAAGACTCAAAGTATGGTTTCTGGATGAGTTGATGGGCAGGCATTGGGTTTCACCTGCAACCTATGTAATCAATGTTACAATGTTCCTCTTTTTTAATGTCACAATGCCCTACAGGTTTGTTTTAAAATTCTGAATCTTAATCAGAGGCAACTACTAAATGCAGACTAGCAAAATGTCAATTGCAATGTTACATATATTGTGTTTTTCTGTTTGCCTGCAGGCAGACAAAGAGTTATAGAATATAGATTTAAAAATAAATAATAAAAATATAACCGCCCTGTTCCTATGTCTCCCAGTGGTTTACTGCCAAGAATTGCCTTCTGGGAGACCACCTCCCTACAATCACATACAGCGTCAACCTAATAAATACATGCTCAAAAAAGTAAATTACCTTGCTAGAGCTAGCATTATAGACCTCATTCATGTCTGGGATTGTCTACTTTTACTGTGCATTGTTGTCAGTTGCCCAGCCCCTGCTACAGAGATAAGATTCTCAAGGTAAAATCTAACAACTTTTACCCCTGCTGCACTAATCTCACCTAGTGTATCTCTCATACTAAGGGGCAGATTTAATGAAAGTAACGCTGCACTGAGTGCAGCGTCACTTTCCCTGAGCCCCTTAGCACCCACCTACCGCCATCATTTAAAATACGGCGCACCATGGCACTGGGTAGGGGGCAATAGCGCCATTTCTCATTACGCTATTGATGTACTCTGCAGGAGTAGCTCCAAAATATTGGCGCTACTCCTGCAGAGTACATAGGGCCCCATTCTAAAGAATGGAAGCCCCCTTTTAGCGCCTGCTTTTGAGCAGGCATTAAAAGCGCTGTACAAAAATGGCACAAGGAAATCTATAGATTTCCTTACGCTATATTTCCGGCTCCCCTAAATGGCGCAGGCAAAATGTAGCGCAAAGGGTTACAGAGTGGTGCAATGCAGACGCACCCTTTAAAATACAACGTGGGGATTTCGGCCTTGTTGGGCCATATTAATGTAAAAAATAATTACGTTTATGTGGCGCAAGGTGGCACTCGGGCATTATAAATATGCCCCTAAATGTCCTTACTGTAAGGATGCCTAATGTTGTTATGCCGTAGCTCAGCCCCCTTTTTCTCCAGCCTGAGCAACACAATAGAAAGAGGAAATGCCCTACCATTAACAAAAATCGCTGAACCCTGGAAAGACAGGAAGAGAACATATATACCAGGATTATCAAGAAAAGAACACTGGCAAGAAATCATAAACAGTATGACGTTCACAGTGAACAGGCAGACATAGGATGCTTAGAACACAATCCACAAAGCATTTTGCACATCTAAGTTTAACTTAGGTGTTCAAAAAACTCTTTCTGAATGTGAAGTTCATATCCTGACCCACACAATCAAGAATGGTGGAATTTTACAATTGAAAGCTACTATTAAGTTTTTTATGGACAGGGGTGTGGGCATTCCTAGGTGGGTGCCCTATTGATATACATAAGCACCCACAATGCTGTAACGTTGGGTATTAACACTCCTCTTTTCATTTTTAAATAAGTCACATTTGCTCCTGTCATTTCTGCAGTGGAAATCAAGATGGAACATCTCCTTATTTAATATGCATTCAGAGAATAGGTATTGCCACAAGAAAAAAACACTGCCCATCGATAAAAATAGATTATATGTGTAAAATCATATTTCCTAAACATTAACAGATTTGGAATTTCCACCTGTTGCAAAATTTGCATAGATGGGTTTTACTCATTGATGTACTTCTGACAGTTTATCGATACTTTAGAAGTAATATGATACCTCTGGGGCCTTTTATTAGTCTCCTAGAATTGTGTTCTAAATGTATAAACAAACCCAGGTGAGAGGGAGTCCAAATTTCTGTAGTAGGGTAAAGTGAATTGGGCCCTTGGTCAGAGGGCAAATTATGATAGCTATTGACTATAGACCTAGGCTTCTGTTCTTTCTCAATTTATTTGGTTCTGGAGAAACTTTGCATGAAGACCAAGACTGAAACCAATCAATAGGGCCTACATTAATATATGTTCAAATATTATGTTGTTTAAGAATAGATTCAAGAGAAGTTTATTGAGACAGTTATGTCTATAAAACAAGAAATGTAAATATATACAATAAGATATAAACTACACCTCACACTTACACATTAATGTACACATTATTCAAAAATATTTACTAACAATATCTAAAAACAGGATAAGGCTATGGCTACATCTAAAAAATGCATCTAAAACCAAATGTCAACAGCCAACATCCACGATAAAGTGTTGCACTTTAAAACAACAACATTGTTTTTAACAACCATCCATAAATACAAAAATAACAAATAAAACATGTTTTAAAGTGCATTTGGTATTCATTACGCATGTATATTCCCATCATGCATTTGCATCCTTTGACAAAGTTCTGGCATAAACAAAAATGGGTCACAGCTTAATCCTAATTTTAAGAGTCTTGGATATAAATTTGGGTCTGAACGTCTATCTATAGCTCTATACAGAAATAAGTCGGCACTCTTCAGAGTTTTTAAGGTGAAATCAATTGAAGATATCTTTACTAAATAAATATTATCATAGTTTAAGGATATAGGGCCCGATTTAGATCTCAGCGAAGGGTTTACTCCATCGCAATTGTAACAGATATCCCATCTTCTGAAATCTAAATACCAATGATTTCTATGGTATTTAGATTTTGGTGGATGGGATATCCGTCACTATTGCGATGGAGTAACCCCTCCATCGAGCTATAAATCAGACCCATAATGAGTGCCAAAATATTTTGAACTATTTTAGTGGGTAAAGATTCCAATGAAGTGCTATACTCTACATGTTTATTTTCATACAAATGTATCTACTTCTCTGAGGATAGAGCCCATAGTCTCTCACTACTCTGCGGCTTTTTATAACATAAATAGAGTATGTTATTTATTTTTTGTTAAGATGACAATTTATCAAAGAACAATAGTATTCTTAAACCAACCGGCTCAACCCAAGAAATAAAATGTAATTCTTGTTTAATTTATTGAACCATTACCTCTTTAGTTACATTTAGGCCCGTATTTATACTTTTTTAGCGCCGCATTTGTGCCACTTTTTGATGCAAAATGGCGTAAACTTAAAAAATACACTTGTATTTTGCAAGTGTGCGATGCTTTTGTGTCAAAAAACGACGCAAATGTGGTGCTAAAAAAGTAGTCCAGAGTGTTGTCTGCCCTGCTGAAACACATGCAGAGCTCCATCGTTTTCCCTGAGGTGGGGGATTTGCCTACAGTGAAGGGTGATTTCTATGCCCTTGGACATATCCCCAACATCATTGGTGCCATTGATGGGACACATGTTGCTTTGGTCCCCCCCAGCAGGAGTGAACAGGTGTACAGGAACAGGAAAAGTTATCATTCAATGAATGTACAGATGGTCTGTTTGGCAGACCAGTACATCTCCCATGTTAATGCCAAGTTCCCTGGGTCAGTGCATGACGCCTACATCCTGTGGAATAGCAGCATCCCGTATGTGATGGGCCAACTCCAGAGGCACCGGGTGTGGCTATTAGGGGACTCTGGTTACCCCAACCTGTCCTGGCTACTGACCCCAGTGAGGAATCCCAGGACCAGGGCAGAGGAACGCTACAATGAGGCCCATGGGCGGACTAGGAGGGTGATCGAACGCACCTTTGGCCTCCTGAAGGCCAGGTTCAGGTGCCTCCATATGACAGGTGGATCCCTAATGTACTCACCAAAGAAGGTGTGCCAGATCATCGTGGCCTGCTGTATGCTTCACAACTTGGCTTTGCGCCGCCAGGTGCATTTTCTGCAGGAGGATGGTCCAGATGGTGGTGTTGTAGCAGCTGTGGAGCCTGTGGAGAGTGAAGAAGAGGAAGCCGAAGAGGACGACATAGACAACAGGAACACAGTAATAGAGCAATATTTTCAGTGACACACAGGTAAGAGTACACACCAGCATATTACATTTACTTAAAGACTCCTACCTCTCTACTGTCTGACTTTTTCCCCCAGTGTATGGTAACTGTGTTGTGACTTTCCCTTCCGTTTTCAGAGCTGTGGGCCCCACTGCGTGACATCTGCTTTGTTTCCCCATGGACTACAGCTGTGTGACAGCGGTTTGTTGGCATCACAATGTGATTAACTATTTTGGCACTGTCATGTCTAATACATTTGTTAAAATCACAGACAGACTCCAGATTGTTTATGTGCAATAAGTGTGTTTATTCAAGTGCTCTAATTTGGATGGGTGATTGCAAATCGGTGAGGGGTGATGGTGGAGGATTGTCCATGACAGAGTCCAGACTATCAGTATCACAGGTGCATTGTCCAAATGCCTGTGGGAAGTGGAGCAGGGGCAGTTTAAGGTTGGACAGGGTGACAATGTGGGACAGTGGGATGACAATCAGGGCGGTATCCTTTGCTGGCGGGGGTCTTGACATGTTACTCTGTCTTCTTCCTGGATCTCAGGGCCCGCTTGCGGGGTGGTTCTCCTGCAGGGGGTGGGGTTCTGGTGGGCTGTTGGTCTTGTGTCGGGCCTCCTGTCCACTAGCGCCGGCGGAGGTGGTAGTCAGTTCTTGGTCCATGCTAGTGTCAGGGGCCCTTTGAGGTGCCACAGTGGTCCGCAATGTGGTGATTAACTCATTCAGGGCCACTACGATGGTACCCATGCGGAACTGATCTTTCTTAGTTCCTCCCTGAACCCCATATACTGTTGCTCCTGCCGAAGCTGGATTTCCTGAAACCTGGCCAGGACTGTCGCCATCGTCTCCTGGGAACGGTGGTATGCTCCCATGATGGAGGAGAGGGCCTAGTGGAGAGTGGGTTCCCTTGGCCTGTCCCCCCCCTGTCGCACAGCAGCCCTCCCAGTTCCCCTGTTTCCCTGGGCCTCCGTCCCCTGGACCGTGTGCCCACTTCCACTGCCCCTAGGTCCCTGTTGTTGTTGGGGTGGTGGGTTAGCCTGGGTTCCCTGTAGTGGTGGACACACCACTGATTGACGTGTCCTGGGGACAGAGGTATGGGCCCTCTGGGTGGGTGCTGTGCTGGTGTTCCCAGAGGGGGGAAGGTCTGCTGTGAACTGTGCCTGTCTGAGGGGAACCGACTGTCCCGAGGTCCCCGATGGACCGGGCTGGTCATCTAGATCCAGGGAGACAGAGCTGCTGTCATCACTGTGGGCTTCTTCTGGGGGTGGAGTGGACATTTGTGGACCCTCCTGCGCGGTGACCTGGCGTTCGGGTCCTGCAGGGGTATAAAAGTATGGTTATTGCTTCTGTGTGTGCCAATGGTGTGCAATGGGTGGGTGCCCGTGTACCCCAGTGCTGGCATTCCTTTGTGGGGGCTGTTGTGACGGTGTTTTGGGGGGGGTGATGGGTATGTGCATTGGGCATGCTTTGGTGATGGGTGTCCATGCTTTAGGGCCGCATGCAGGGCCAAGTTTTGGGATGGGTGGGTTGTGATGGTGAGACATTTGCAAAGGTAGTTGTGATGGGGGTGAGGGTGAGGGTGGGGGTATGAGTTGGCATGCAGGTGGGGTGGGGGGATGAAGTAGTGAAGATGAGACTTACCAGAGTCCATTCCTCCACCGACTCCTGCGAGGCCCTCATGATGCAGGATGTTCAAGACTTGCTCCTCCCATGTTGTAAATTCTGGGGGAGGAGGTGGGGGTCCGCCGCCAGTCCGCTGTACCGCGATGTTGTGCCTGGATACCATGGAACGCACCTTCCCCCGTAGGTCATTCCACCGCTTCCTGATGTCGTCCCTATTTCTTGGGTGCTGTCCCACAGCGTTGACCCTGTCGACTATTCTGCTCCATAGCTCCATCTTCCTGGCAATGGTGGTGTGCTGCACCTGTGTCCCGAACAGCTGGGGCTCTACTCGTACGATTTCCTCCACCATGACCCTGAGTTCATCATCTGAGAACCTGGGGTGTCTTTGAGGTGCCATGGGGTGGTGTGGATGATGTGTGGGGTGGAGTGTGTAGTGATAGGTGGGGTGCTATTTAGTGGTGTGTTGTGTGAGGTGCGTGGAAGTTCTGTGGGTATTGGTATTGTGTACCTGTGGATGCTTGGTAGTTGACTGTAGTGTCTCTCTCTGGCCTTCTCTCAGAATTTCTGGTCGTAGGGGTTTGTGGGTGATGTGGGTGTGTGTTTTATATTGTATTGGGTGTGTGGGAGTGGTGTGTGTATGTGTATCAGGTGTGTGTATTTCGAATTGGCCAATGTGGTAGTGTTTTGTACGAGTATGTGTATTTCGACCGCAGCAGTGTGTACCGCCAATAGAATACCGCAGTTGAAAGACCGCCGCATGGATTCGTGGGTCGTAATGGCATGGGCGTATTTCTGTTGGCGAGACGGTGGAGGTTTGGTCATCGCCAGTTTATCGCTGACCTTTGGTGTGGCGGACTTTTGTGGATGTCGGTATTTTGGCCGTTTGCCTGTTGTGGGTCAGAATGACCGTGGCGGTTTACCGCGACGCCGGCGGCGTTATGGCGGTCTTCTGTCTGGCGGTAAGCACCTTTTACCGCCGAGGTCGTAATGACCACCATAGTCTCTTTATTATAGGGCTTCAAAATTACCTGTTTGAAAAAGAGCAAACCAAAATATTTATAAGAATTTACTTCTTTATTTCTTTCATTACATAAATACCATTTATATTTAGCCTGCTTCTTACTAAATATCTTTTTTTTTAAATATGTATTCCTAAAAGACAATTTGATGCAACAACATCAAATTGTCTTTGCAAACTCATTGCAGTGTAATCAGTAGTATTATATCATCAGCCTAAAGAAAGAAGGAATTGCGCATGCACATATTTTGGAGGAGTATGAATTAATTTCTTTAAGGACAGACAGAATTCTGCTTTATAAAGACTAAATGGAGATGGTGAAAGTGCACAACTTTGATGTAGGCCATTTGAGATTCTGATTCTATTCAAAATGCATCCAAATAGATTTAGCTCAATCTGTCCCCAATTAGAAGTAAGCAGACGTTAATTTTAAGATAGCAGACAAGGAAGTATTCCTCACCAATCCAATTTCCTTCAAAGGAGGGCTGTATCCACTATCAAAAGCAGTTTGAAAGTCAATAAAACATTAGCATAGTTTCAGATTTGGCTCCTTAGATGTCCAGACTAAAGCCTAGAAGGAAAAACAGTGATCTAATGTAGAGTGTCCTCTCCAAAAGCCACCCTGTTCCAAGGGTATAAGATTATCATCAGTGATCCACTCCTCCAAATGTAATAATTGTATTTTATAAACATTTCTAAATGGCATCTGTCAAGCTAATCAATATATAATTGCATGGAGAGCTTCCACTCCCTTTTAGTATATAGGTTAAATTATAGCCTCCCCATCCAGGATAGAAGGTTTTAATCTACCTCTACTGTCTATTGAAAAAGAAGAGTTAGGAATTTCACCCACCATTCAATGTTGTTTTTAACCACTAGTAAATTATCTTGATCAGCAACTTTGCTTATTTTAAGCAACTAGATAGTCTCTTTGATTTTGGTGCATGAACAGATTTGATAATGACCAGATGCTATGTGTTTAATTAGTGTGCAGTGTCCCAAACATATAGGTGGGTTTTCTTGTTTTCTTCCAAGATTGTATAGAGTAATGAAGAAATTACGGTAGCCATTTTCCTCCATTTACTATTATAATACATTATCTTTTTTTCTATTGTGAGTCTATTATGAGTCTTTTATATTCCATTTTTAATCATTTTTGGTCAATATCAATAAAATGGAATTGAACCTGTCTATAGAAATGTTGTATTTTGCAAGATTTACCTTCTAACTTTTAACAGGACAGGTCAAACTAATTGCCTCAATCAACACCAACATTCATGTTTCTGCCATCAAGGTCTCTATAACAAACAATCTGGAGACTTGCAGCAACATTGTCAAATAACGGTGTATACCATATCAGCTTATTATTAATTTGGCTTTGATCACCATATATACAACAAGAAATGTGACACTCCTGAAATATTTGAATATGTGAACTATCCAACCTTGCAGTCAGTCGCAATATATATATATATATATAAAAAACCACTACAGTTCGGCGTTCACTTTCTGCACCAAACCGTCAACGGTGCCAGTCTATTGACGCGCACCACTGCGTCCTAAATCCAACACTTTACCCTCGTTTAGCAGAAAGACAGCACTCCACGAGCATAAAAGGCTTAAGTATTTATTCACCAACAGGAACGCGTTTCGGCGTTGCTGCCTTCATCAACCTGGAAATTCGCCATTTTGGCTACACTTAAATGTCATCTGATCGCGATACACATTACCAAAACACAATGAAATTAAACCAAATTTCCAACATTATGATTTTTGCATTTGCAATATATCTTCCCATCATTACACATTTAATCAATTAGCAATTCCCAAAAATTACTTTCATTTGAATGCCTTACTTAAATTCATCTCCCTAACGATGTCAATAGGTTGCACAATAAACATAAATTATCTACTGGGATATCATTATTTCAAATTATTTTCGAAGAACTAAAAAAACTATTCAACATCTCATTGATGATCCTGCCAAGAGACCTTGAATCATATTGCATATATTTACACCTAACTGTTACAATCATGTAATTTTTACTAACGATGACGATAGGTTACAAATCGATCGCTAGGACTACAGTAGAGAAAATATCCGAGCTTGCGTGTTATCGTCATATTTGAGTCAGATTTGGCTGCCTTAATGAAAGATTTTTCGTCTGGAGATTCAAGGGTTCAATGCCTATTCAGACAGCCCATTCCATTTTTTGATAACTATCTGCATACAATTTTTCTACACATGTACACAGACTGGTAGGAAAGTTTGTAATGGGGGCATTATGTGGCTCAAGTAAGTCATTTAGTGCATCTTCCATTTCAGCTGATATCATCTTCATATTAACATTTTCCACCGTTACTAAAAGAGCCTCAGGTTAAACATACTTAATTCGATTTACAATGGAGCCTACCTCTTTAATTATTTTAAGAATTGATGATGTCTTATCCTTATGTCTGTATAGGTTATCCAAGATCAAAGTTTCCTTTTCATCTTTGTCTTGGCTCAAATGTACTACGCTTACCTGAATCCATTGACTATTAACATTAATGATAACAGCATCCTTTGCAATTTTTGTAGAAACTAAGGGCTATACACCTCACAGGGGTCTCCCATCACCTACCTGGCAATCATTTACACAAAGTGCAATACATCCAGTTTCTCCCAGAGCCACGTTTCCTTGAGCATTAAGATATGGAACTGCTTGAACATTAAACTCATATCCCATTCCTTGTTTATAGCAAGTACATTCCAACTCACCACCTTAAGGTTGCATAAGAGCTCCTCATTCTAATCAACATTAATAAAAGGTGAAGGAAAAGGGCAAACAACTTAATCAGAAAAAATAGCATAACAGTCTTGCTCAAGGTTTTTATATGGTAATCCCATTCACTCTCATTCAGCTTCATTGTTTATAGTATGGATTCATTAAACAACAGAATTGTCCGATTAATAACCCTGCATATTTTATTAATAGCTGACTTTGACTCTATTTGCAATTGTTATTATGTAGTATGATCTCAGATTTGGGTTTTATTTTTACAAGTACATAATAGAATCAGATGCTTTTATATTCATGTTTTTTATAAGTGGAAAGATTTTTTTTATTAATTTGCTTCATTTTGTGGATTCAACAAACTCTTCTGTTTTAATATCTTCTGAGTTTAAATTGGCTATCTCAGAAATTTGTTTTAATAATGAGAAGTTCAATAGGTGGAGTTATTTAGCTTTTCTTCCTATTTCAACAGTCATAAAATTCTAATTCCAGATCTCTATTATGCTCCATATTATCTTCCATTAAATTGGAGATAAGGTCCATTGACTGGATTCTATTTTGTTGGGATTTTTATATATATTAGCCACTCTAATCACAATGTTTCTTTTCTTTTTCCCAATATTTATTTCAGTCTGATTGCTACTATCCTTCTTATTCATTTGATTTCCAGAAGGAGATCTTAACTTTCCAATCAAAGGCAAGATTACATCCTCATATTCTTTCTTCATTATATGATCTGAATCAGTAGCTGGGGTCTTTCACATATTTGTGAGTCATTTGTCCTGTTTTAGTTTTATGAAAGAGCATCTTCATTTTTTCTTGGCTCTATATAAAAAAGTATTTAATTAGGTGAAAAGTTTAAAGATTTACAGTTTTGCAGTTTCTCTCTAACCAACATTGGTTGCCTCTGCATATATAGAGACAAAACAGCATGATCTGCATTATTTACGTCATTTACATTGAGTCAAAGTTTTTGATTTAACATTGTTCACTTATTTCCCACACATGTAACTCTTTAGACGTGGTTGTTTCAACTACATCCTCGTTTAACTGTACTTGGGATGGGGCAATGTGGCTCATATTTGAATAGGCAAACAACTATTGACTTATTACAGTTCTATTGATATACCCTTTAATAAACTTGAATGACTTTGCTGGTTCTACTTGACAACAATTAGAACTTTCGAAATTCCAATGAGGAAGAGAAGGAACCCATATAAATATATGAATATTTCCAGGAGTAAAGTCTGTCTCCTGCCACATTCACAGCTCTCTCAACTGTAAAGCCTGAGACTGATCGCAAACAAAAATTGAGAATTGATCTGTCACTACATGCAATTCTCAAGACTCAGTGTAATATAGAGGCAATGCTAACTGACGGAAGAGAACAAGCAAGGACTCTTTTGCTTTAGAGATAATAGAAAATATTCATTGGAGTAGTTAATTACTATTTCATGTTGTTGATTCCAATATTATCAACATTAGTATATTTAGTTTATCTGTTCCCTAACCAAAATCTTTAGGGGTCTTATCCTCTGTACATACATTTTTATCACCCATTTATAGATGATCATATGTTTTAAGATGTTGGTTTACAAACTTTTTAAGAGACTTTGCTCGGGTTTGTACCCTTCGTCAAATTTTCTGTACACCTTTATTAGCTTTTTCTATTCCTTAAACTAAATGTGCTTTACGATGTTAGTTGAGGAGAGTAAGTTACTTGTCTCTGCATTGTACTTTACCACACTTAATCAAACTATTTCAAGAATTATATATATGATGCTCGAGTGTCTAAGTCCAACTAAACCCAATAAGCACCATTATTTTGCTACATTGCTAATCTTGCACATATAAAAGGGTTATAGCTTATCTTTTTCATGTAAATACAGCTACACAGATGACTAGAAGACAAGAGAGCCACTGCCACCAACCACTATGGGGGTCATTACAACCCTGGTGGACGGTGTTAAAGCGGCGGTAAGACCGCCAACAGGCCGGCGGTAAAAAAATGGGAATTATGACCGTGGCGGAAACCGCCAACAAAGACAGCCACTTTAACACTCTGACCGCCACGGCGGTACTGACAAACAGCTTGGCGGTCACTGCCAACAGACAGGCGGGAGACAATGTACCGCCCACAGTATCACAACCTACCAATCCGCCACCTTTTCCGGGGCGGATTCACAGCGGATAAAAACACGGCAGAAACAGCCATTTCAAAGGGAAAACGCCTACCTCTACACACTCCACGAGGAAGGAGGGCACCATGGAGCCGGAACTCCAAATTCTCCCTGCGATAGTCTTCCTGCTCCTATACGACGATCATCAATGCCGGCGGCGAAGACAACGGTGAGTACTGCACCTACGACATAGGGGAGGGGGAGGCAAAAGCACAGGGACACACACACGCAACACCCCCACCCCGACCCTCACCCACTACAACACACACACCAATGCATATCCAAACATTACAGTAACAACCCCTAACCCCCCCGGAAGAATGCAAAGACAAAAGGAAATGAGTTCAACCATTGTAATATATCAAAATACAGTAACCAAATATATACAGATAAATATACACATTCAACAAAATATACATCACGATTAGTAGAGCAGGTAATGCACCATTCATTGTCCGTGGACCACAGGGCCCAAAATGCATGGGCGTGGCCCACACAAGATACCTGATCAAAACGGAGAGATCACTGCCGGGGCATCAGATAGAAATACAACAGGCACCTCAGGGGGAAGGGAAGGGGGGCACCTCAGCCGGATGAGTACACCACGCCAGATCCACGAGGGAGCTCCATGCCCGTTGATGTATCCTGGGGAGTGCAAAGCCACAGTCTCTCAAGTCTCTACAGTGGGTGGGTTGCCCACTGTACCATCCTGGGGAGTGCAAAGCCACAGTCTCTCAAATCCCTACAGTGGGTGGTTTGCCCACTGTACCATCCTGGGGAGTGCAAAGCCACAGTCTCTCAAATCTCTACAGTGGGTGGTTTGCCCACTGTACCATCCTGGGGAGTGCAAAGCCACAGTCTCTCAAGTCTCTACAGTGGGTGGTTTGCCCACTGTACCATCCTGGGGAGTGCAAAGCCACAGTCTATCAAGTCTCTACAGTGGGTGGGTTGCCCACTGTATCATCCTGGGGAGTGCAAAGCCACAGTCTCTCAAGTCTCTGCAGTGGGTGGTTTGCCCACTGTACCATCCTGGGGAGTGCAAAGCCACAGTCTCTCAAGTGGATAACAGTCTCCACTGGTTCTGGAGGGGGACTGGTGCCCAGAGTGCTTCATCCTGTGAAGGACAGATGGAGTGGATGCATGTCTCCACTGGTTCTGGAGGGGGACTGGTGCCCAGACTGCTTCATCCTGTGAAGGACAGATGGAGTGGATGCATGTCTCCACTGGTTCTGGAGGGGGACTGGTGCCCAGAGTGCATCACTCACCCCGTGACGGTCCCAGTTGCGTCACTGCCCCTGCCGCCCATGGACTAGCGGTGCTTACCATGGCAGTCTTTGCCCTGTTCAGCGGTGCTTGAGTTTGCAGTTTCTGACCTGTTCAGTGGTGCTTGCCCTGTTCAGCGGTGCTTGCCCTGTTCAGAGGTGATTGCCATGGCGGTCTTTGCCCTGTTCAGCGGTGCTTGAGTTTGCAGTTTCTGACCTGTTCAATGGTGCTTGCCCTGTTCAGAGGTGCTTGCCATGGCGGTCTTTGCCCTGTTCAGCGGTGCTTGAGTTTACAGTTTCTGACCTGTTCAGCCGTGCTTGCCCTGTTCAGCGGTGCTTGCCATGGCGGTCCTTCATTGCCCAGCTGGACTGGGGCTGGCGGTCCTTCATTGGGCAGCTGGGCTGTGGCTGCCGTGGCCCTCCTGGGCAGCTGGGCTGTGGCTGGCGGTGGCCTCCTGGGCACTGACTCTGGTGGTGGCCTCCTGGCCTGTGATGATTGGGCTGCCCTCCTGGGCACAGACTCTGGCGGTGGCCTCCTGGCCAGTGACGATTGGGCTGCCCTCCTGGGCACTGACTCTGACGGTGGCCTCCTGGCCAGTGACGATCGGGCTACACTCCTGGGCACAGACTCTGGCGGTGGCCTCCTGGCCAGTGACGATCGGGCTGCCCTCCTGGGCACTGACTCTGGCGGTGGCCTCCTGGCCAGTGACGATCGAGCTGCCCTTCTGGCACTGACTCTGGCGGTGGCCTCCTGGCCAGTGACGATCGGGCTGCCCTCCTGGGCACACACTCTGGCGGTGGCCTCCTGGCCAGTGACGATTTGGCTGCCAGTGGCCTCCTGGGCAGCGGGGATGTTGGTGGTCTTCTCCGCCGTGCTGCTCCTCCTAGAGTTTGGAGATTTCTTCTGCCGCTTCCCCACCTTGGGAGGAGATACAGCTGAGTCGACACTCCCCCCGGGACCCTTGTGAGCGGCTTTGCTGGCTGGAGTCTTCACCCTCTCCCGCCGGGCACTGTCCAACTTCTGGTGCTTCACAGGGGGGGGGGACTGGCTGTGCTGTGGCTCCGTGTCACACTGGCTGTTCTGGTGGCCGGTGCACTCCACATACCTGTAACAACAGGCACCACTGGTCCCAGAGATTTTTTAGCTGAGGTGCTAGTACGGGACCTATGATTTGGAGGGGGGGTTGGGAAAGAGGTCAAGCTTGGTCAGGAAAAGTTTCTTAGGAACACTGGGACGGGTAGGTGGAGGGGGTTTGGGAGTGGAGGAAGAGGTAGTGGTTGTAGGAGGTGTACTTTTGGTGACTTTGGATGAAGGTGCATGCGCTGGAAGCTGTCGTGAGGTGGATGGCTGTTGGGTGGGTGTGTGCCTGCGTTTGTGTTTCTTGGGTGGGGGCATCACAGACACACTGGGAGAGGACACAGGGGACGTGTAAATGGGAGTGGGGTGGTGAGTGCACGTGAGCGTGGTGTGGTGGTGGGTGTGCTGGTGCGGGACGTAGTGGCTGTAGTGGTAGTGCATGCAGGTGAGAGTGTAGACAACACTGGGAGGGAGGAGGGAGATGAGGAGGAGGGGGACACAGTGGAGGCAGTGGATGTTGGAGTGTCTGCATGTGTGTGATGCTTGCGTGAGTGCCTGTGGGATGTGTGGTGCTTATGTTTGCCTGAGCTTCCCTTGTGTGTTGAGGTGTGTGCATGCTGGTCTGATGGTGTGCTTGGGATAGGCTGGGGTACAGGGGATTGGGCCTGGGTGGAGGAAGTTGGAGGGGGGAGGCTAGAGACAGGGACAATGGCTGCCATCAGTGCTGAGGCCAGAGTTTGCAGGGTTCGATGAAGGGCAGCCTGACCAGAATGAATGCCCTCCAGGAATGCATTTGTGTGTTGCAATTCCCTTTCTACACCCTGGATGGCATTCAAAATGGTAGACTCCCCAACAGTGAGTGACCTGAGGAGGTCAATGGCCTCCTCACTGAGGGCAGCAGAGGTGACAGGGGCAGGGGCTGAGGTGCCTTGGGCGAAGGTGATGCCCACCCTCCTGGGTGAGCGGGCACTGGGTGAGCGGGCACAGGGTGAAGGCTGAGGGGCTGCTGGGAGGGCAGTGCTGGTAGGGGGGGTGGCGGCTGTACCTGTAGAAGTGGGGGGCACAGATTTTGCCGCCACCACAAGGGAGCTCCCATCGGAGGACGAGTCTGTGTCGCTGGTTGCTGATCCTGTGACCGCCGTGAAGCTCCCCTCGCCCTCCGTCCCACTGGTGTATTCCGAGTCTGTGGTGTGGCCCTCCATGGCCATGTGGGATGCAGCTCCCTCGTGCTCCGGTGCCACTGTACCTCCGCCTGATGATGCTGATGCACACAAGAACAGGGAGACCACAAAAAGGGGGGGGGACGACAGAAGAAAGACAGGTTGAGTGCAAGGCTTACCGCTACCGTTGGCGGACAATACAGACACAGAAGCCCCCTGCACTATACCGTGCTGTTGGGCTCTACAGATGCAATTCCTGGGATTTATCCCACGTGGCTATAGTCGACATCTGCACACATAGATGACACAGGGGCATGTATACCTGTACTTGGCACTCTACAGAGGTGGGGTGGGATGCCACATGGCCTGCATTACGGAGGGGCCTAGCCTACGTAACTCGCCCTGGCCTAGGGAAACCCACAGCCCTCCTCCCCCACCCAGACACCTTCACTGCGCGCAAAGTCTGCTGAGTGTTGTTGTACTCACCCCCTTGTGTCTGCTGTGATGCCTTCAAGCGCCCATCCAACTCAGGGTAGGCCACCGCCAGGATCCGGAACATCAGGGGGGTCATGGTTCGACGGGCACCCCTCCCACGTTGGGAGGCCATCCCCAGCTGAGCCTCCGCCGTCTTCTTGCTCCAGCGGCGAATGTCCTCCCATCTTTTCCGGCAGTGGGTGCTCCGTCTGTGGTGGACCCCCAGGGTCCGGACGTCCTTGGCGATGGCACGCCAAATATCCTTCTTCTGGTGGGCACTGACCTACATGAAATGTACAGGGGAAGAAGAGAAGTCATTACCAACTGCACCGTCGAAGTGAGTGGCCCACATCCCTAGCCTTGCCATGTGGCACATGCATTCACAGTCCTTCATGCACGCAGAACTGTGCCCCCTTCCTTCTTACAACCAGCCCTCTCCACACAGGCATAGCCCATACAACGTGCTCCCTGTGTACTACTTACCTGTTGGTCTGGAGGACCGTAGAGTAGCGTGTACTGGGGGAGGACCCCGTCCACGAGCTTCTCCAACTCCTCTGCAGTGAAGGCAGGGGCCCTTTCCCGGACGCACGAGCCATTGTCTCTTCCAGACCGAGGTCACAGCAGCACTTGCAGTGTAGGTCCTCTCCTGTTGAAGATCAGGCATCGAGTGATTGAAGTGATAAAAAATGGCGGTCACGTCCGCGGCGGTGCCTACAATCACCGCCGGCGTACATCGTCAATGGCTCCTGGGACCCATAGGGTCCAATGTTAACCAATGCAGCATCGCGCCGCGGTCTTACGACCGCCTACCGCGACGGTGTACAACGCCAGCGCAGTTACCTCACATCCCATTGTCCCACTTTACAGGTCAGGCAGCCGCCATTTCAGGGGCCCACATGGCCTGATTCACAACTGCGTCACACAGACCTAGGCCTTGTCGCACAACACAAATACAGGGCAGATTCTGTGTATGAATGGTGTTCTATGTAGACTGTGGGTACATACCTCTGAGTTGTTTGACTCTGTGGTCGCTGTTGTCCTTCCTAGGCACCGTCCGCTGGGACATGTGAGGAGATGGCAGAATCCTCCGGTGTACCGACCGCTGGGGGACCTGTTGACAATGGAGGAGCGACACTTGACCATCACTTACAGGTTTGACCGTGCCACTATCCAGGAACTGTGTACACAGTTGGAGCTAGACCTGATATCAGCAATCCGCCATCCCACAGGGATCCCCCCTCAAGTGCAGGTGCTATCAGTGCTCCATTTCCTTGCAAGTGGGTCATTTGAAACAACAGTGGCCATGGCATCAGGGATGTCCCAGCCTATGTTTTCCAACGTGTTGTCCAGAGTGTTGTCTGCCCTTCTGAAACACATGCGGAGCTACATCGTTTTCCCTCAGGTGGAGGATTTGCCTACAGTGAAAGGTGACTTCTATGCCCTTGGACATATCCCCAACATCATAGGTGCCATTGATGGGACCCATGTAGCTCTGGTCCCCCCCCACAGGAGTGAACAGGTGTACAGGAACCGGAAGAGTTATCATTCCATGAATGTACAGATGGTATGTTTGGCAGACCAGTGCATCTCCCAGGTAAATGCTATGTTCCCTGGCTCTGTGCATGACGCCTACATCCTGCGGAATAGCAGCATCCCTTATGTGATGGGTCAACTCCAGAGGCACCGGGTGTGGCTATTAGGGGAATCTGGTTACCCCAACCTGTCATGGCTACTGACCCCAGTGAGGAATCCCAGGACCACGGCAGAGGAACGCTACAATGAGGCCCATGGGTGGACTAGGAGGGTGATCGAACGCACCTTCGGCCTCCTGAAGGCCAGGTTCAGGTGCCTCCATATGACAGGTGGTTCCCTATTCTACTCACCAAGGCAGGTGTGCAAGATCATCGTGGCCAGCTGTATGCTTCACAATCTGGCTTTGCGATGACAGGTGCCTTTTCTGCAGGAGGATGGTCCAGATGACGGTGTTGTGGCAGCTGTGGAGCCTGTGGACAGTGATGAGGCGGAAGCAGAGGATGAAGACATTGACAACAGGGACTCAGTTATCCAGCAATATTTCCAGTGACACACAGGTGAGAACACATTCCTGCCTACTACAAGTACTTTCACACTTCTACCTCTATCCTGTCTGTCGATTTCAACCAGTATATGGTCACTGAGTTGTACATTTCCATTACGGTTTCACAGGTGTGGTTACCAACGTGTGTCATCTGCTTAGATTCCTCATGGAATTGAGATGTGTGACATAGGTATGTTGACATTCCATTTGAAACAGCATTTTGTCACTGTCACTGCTAATACACATTTTCAAAATCACAGACTGACTCCAGATTGTTTTGTGCTTCAAGGGTGTTTATTGAAGTGCTAAATATTGGAGGGGAGTGCTAAAATGGTGAGGGGTGATGGTGGAGGAATGTCCATGGCAGAGTCCAGTCTATTAGTCTCACAGGTGCACTGCCCATATGGGCATAGGAAGTGGAGCTGGGGCAGTTCCAATATGGACAGGGTTACAAAGTGGGACAGTGGGATGACAATCAGGGTGGTCTCATTTCTTGGCGGGGACTTGGCATCATGCTCTGTCCTGTTCCTGGATCTCAGGGACCGCTTGCGGGGTGGTTCTCTGTCTGCAGCGGGTGGTGTGCTGGTGTGGTGGTCCTGTGGTGGTGCCTCCTGTCCACTAGCGCCGGCGGAGGTGGTGGGAAGTTCATCGTCCAGGCTAGTGTCAGGGGCCTCTTGGAGTGCCACAGTGTCCCTCCTGGTGTTAAGTATCTCCTTCAGCACCCCTACGATGGTGCCCAGGGCGGTGCTGAGGGTTCTGAGTTCCTCCCTGAAACCCAAATACTGTTCCTCCTGTAGGTGCTGGGTCTCCTGAAACTTGGCCAGGACCGTTGCCATCATCTCCTGGGAGAGGTGGTATGCTCCCATGATGGAGGAGAGGGCCTCGTGGAGAGTGGGTTCCCTAGGCCTGTCCGCCCCCTGTCGCACAGCAACCCTCCCAGTTCCCCTGTGTTCCTGGGCCTCCGTCCCCTGGAAAGTGTGCCCACTGCCACTGCCCCCAGGTCCCTGTTGTTGTTGGGGTGGTGGTGTTGTAGTTTAGCAGCGATTAGATTAAGCATTAGCAGAAGACATCTGTATTTAGTAACTATTGTGAACATTTTGTGGAATCCATTTTGTATTCATGGCAGCCATTTTCTCTGCCACATGCTGCCATGTTCTCACCATGTGCTCTGTCCTACCTTTCTGTTAACTACTCTTGAAATCTGCCTAGTGACAAGTTATATTTAGCATCTCCCACTTTCGCACATGCTCAGTAAGGTCTGCAGCTGTTAGTCCTTGAAAACTGTTAGCTCCTCCTACCTGTCGACTGTGCATTTTCCACATGACCTTACATGTATCTTGCTTCTATAATTGTACCACCTCCTTTTCGCCCCTGCGTGGGTATAAAAGGACCATGCTCTCTCAGTTCAGTGTGCTACTTCAAGCATTACCTAAGGGTGCTGTTTGAACTGTAGTACCACCTCATGAGGTTAATAAACTTTGTCTTTTGTTTCAGTTCCTGTGCCAACTTCTTCCTACATGGTCTTAGGACTTTGTGCAGAGAAAGGTGAACCCCTTGCACTAGTAGGCCTTGCTGAGGCTTACTTCAACAAATTGGCGCCCGAACAGGGACTCATCGGTGACTCGGATGCCCAACGGATTGGTTGCGACGAAGGATTGGGATCTCGCTGCGGACGATCAATGCCTGAGGAGACCCGAGTCTTGGCAACCACGGCGTTTTTCCCTTCTTTCTGATTTGACCATCCAGGTGGCGCCGGTCCTCGACTGAGATCGTTTTTGTTCATTCGTCATGCAGTGACCATTTGGTCGATTTTAGAACTTGGCAGTTGGAACCTGGACACCCTGTGATTGGTAAGAGCCGTTTTACGGCACTTGCTGTGGGTTTTGATGCCTTTGTTTGGTAATGTAGTGTAGCACTACTTACTGTGGCTCTCGTGTTTTGGGTGACTAGTCAATTTGTGTCTTTTGAATTGATATATAAATTGCAATTTATATAGGCAGGTAATGAGGAGAATTTTCTCCAATTTAATTTTGATTTGAACTGAATTGCGTATTTTGCACTATTTTTGGCATGCCTGTTTTTAGCGCACTTCGTAGGATGTGTTGCTTTTGTAATGTTACCAATTTGAGACGGGAAGAATCGCAACCGGCAACCCCAGAGGGGACGCCAAATAGAGATATGTATGTTAAACATGGTCTTTCTTCTATAATGTACAGCACATTATGGAATAAATACACTCGTGCGGATCCTGAGTTACGTTGGCCTATGCATGGGTCATTTGATTTGCGAAAGATTGAGTATGTGGAACAATGTATGTGTAAGCAAAAGTCTAGGCAAGATATGTTTGACTGTGTACGAATGTGGGAGAAAGAAGTGCGTGGACGAATGAAGCGTGAGCAAGCCTTGCTTGAGAAAGAGCAGCGGAAGAATGTATATGTGAAAGCATTGGAAATGAGAAAGAAAGAAATAAATGACTTGAAGGAGCTAGAAGAGAAAGAACGTAAATTACAGGTAACTGGCCAATACACCGTTAGGCAACCTCTCTATCCTATCCTTAATAAACCACATGATGATTTATTGTTACTAGATCGCCCTCCACCTCCGTATGTCGTCCCTTCTGCCCCTCATGAGTTAGCTAAGGTCTTCAGTTTGGAGCAACAGAAGATGCGAGACAGTCGCTCTATGTTGCCTGCTGACTGTGCATCTGAGCTTAGATCTATTGCTCGTAAAACAATTCGTAGCGTTGTCTCTGCTTCTGAACTTTTAGACAACATGAAAGGGTGGACGGAAAAGGAGCAGCTATATTTTACTGAGGCATTTGGCTCAGAAGTTATTGAACTATATTGGAAATATTCTGATGAGTTAGAGCCCGATGATGTAGCAGCTGATCATAAACAAATGCGTGATGGTCTTTTTGTTTGCTCCCAGGTGGCTGATGCAATCAGGCGTTTGGTGAAATTATGTGTTGCGGCAGTCCGCTTGCAAGAGGAGAAAAGGGCTGTGGACGTAGTTGCACGGACATCTCAGACCGGTGGGGTGCAAGCTTCCATCTACGGAACAGATAAGACTATGATAGTTCACGCGAAACCAATGCGGGAGGCCGCGCCTTTGTATGTTCCTCCTAAAGGATTGGGTACAAGTGATGATAAAACTTCTGTTGATGCTAAGGGTTATTTTATTTATAATTGGGTATATACTCCTTGGAATAGGGCAGATGTAATGGCACTTAAAACAGCATTACCTGACCCGCGGAAAAATCCAGCCGCCTTTTATGAGGAAGTTGAGGGAGCAATTAGTTCTTGTACTATGACTTTGGCTGACATTGATTTATTTTTCGTATTGATATTACTGCCAGATATGTGGAGAACTGTTCGTAAAATTGATGATCGTGCAGTTTTGGGGGCGTCATGGAAAGATATAGAACAGATGGACGGGGATAGGGAACCTGCGAAAAAGACATATCAGTTGATTCTAGATCTTCCTGCAGCCATATTAGTTAAGTTAAAAACGATTATGCCCCCTAAAAAGATAGATTGGACTGTTTTAGCGTCTTGTAAGCAAAAGGCAGATGAATCGGTCTCTGATTTCTTTACACGCTTTGAAGAAGCATTTCATGATTTTAGCGGTCAGTTATTGTCAGATGATACGGGCAGACATTTGTTTGTTGATAAATATGTTGCAAATCTGTTACCAGGAATAGCTAGTCATCTAAAAGCTAGTGAAAGTTCATGGACTACCTCTACTCCGGTTTCTCTTTGGACTATGGCTCAGTATTATGAACGTCAGGAATTAGAAGCAAAAGGTAGCGAGGACAAAAAGATTAAAGAATTAAAGATGAAGGTTATGTTGGCTCAAGCTTATGGTCCGCCTTTTAGAGGTAGTGATAGAGGTGGACGTGGATCTTATGGTTCTTCTTACACTCGTTCGAATTTGTCTGTTGATCAGTGTGCGTATTGTAACAAATTTGGGCATTGGGCTGCCGATTGTCCAGCACTACGTGTTCTGCAGTGTTCACATGATCGGGGACAAATGAGAAATCGCTCAGGATATTCAGGACCTAGAAGAAGCACGAATGATCATGCTAGGGTTGATGCTAATGTATGAGGGTAGGATGGGTTTAACACTTTTGATAGACGGAACCAATACCAGATGTCTAACTATGTGCAGCCTGATTTCCAAGATGCTGCTTATGCATAGGATTGCCTAGGATGGGGTAAAGAATCAGTTGAAGTTCCAATAGATCAGAGGGGTCCCTATGTTACAGCACATGTTTTGGGTTCTACTGATCAGTTTCTGGTTGATACAGGAGCTACTTGTAGCGCCTTGTCTAAACAACTGATTCCAAGGGCTCCCCTGTCTGGCTTAACTATTACATCGATAGGTTTCGATGGAACACCTTCCCCTAGCCCATTGTCACAACCACTTGCATTCCATGTTGATAAATTTACTGCTCCATGTCCATTTTTGCTTTCTCCAAATACACCAGACAATATTGTGGGTCTTGATATGCTCCAGTATTTCAGGGCTACAATACGATGCTCTCCTGAAGGGGTGCGTGTTATTTTAAATGATAATCATCCTGTGATGGAAAGAGTTTGTCTTGTTAAAGAGGATATTGCATTAGCTTCACTCCCTAGTACTTTTTGGGCTACTTCAGATACTGATGTGGGACAAATGATTATTCCACCGGTACATATTAGTGTCAAGGAGGGAGCTGTATTGCCACGTTTGCCTCAATACAAAATTTCACAGGAGGGTGAAGAAGCACTCACACAAATTGTGCATGATCTTATTGCAGTTGGAGTTGTTGAGGAAGTTCTATATAATGTTTGTAACAGTCCGATTCTTTCTATTCTGAAAAAGGATGCTGATACTAGGATTTACCGATTCATTATTGATTTACGAGAAGTCAATAAGATTGTGATACCACAATATCCTGTGGTATCTGACATCACGACACTCCTTACTTTGGTTCCCCCGACAGCAGCTACGTTCTCTGTGATAGACTTGAAGAATGCTTTCTTTTCGATCCCTGTTCATCCTGACAGACGATATTTGTTTGGTTTCGCTTTGAATAAACGATCATATAGATTTTGCAGAGTTCCTCAAGGCAATACGGAGAGTCCAAGTATTTATAGTCAAGCGTTAAAACGACAACTTGATTTTTTTGTTTTGCCTGAAGGTGTGGCTCTCATACAATATGTCGATGATATTTTGTTGGCGGCTGATACCCCTGAGCAATATGAAAAGTGCACTTTGTCCTTACTTTCTTTTCTTGCTTCACACCATCATAAAGTGTCACGAAAGAAATTGCAATATTGTAGACCAAAGGTAACCTATTTAGGTCACCTTTTGTCTAAGGAGGGCCGTGCACTTACATCAGATCGTATTCAAGCAATTTTAGACAAACCAGTACCCTCTACTCAGAAAGATGTTCGGGCATTCCTTGGTCTCACTTCTTTTTGTAGGCAATGGATATTAGGGTTTTCACACATTGTCAAACCTTTGCTAGCACTTTTGACTAAAGATACTCCAATGCCCCTCCCAGGGACAGATGAATGTGAGACTGCGATGCAGCGAAGTACTACTTCTAAGTATGTAGTGAAGTCACAAGCTGAACGTTGGCATAATGCTAGACAAGACGTATTAGATATACAGAAATCTGCTTCTGTGAAAGAACGTGAGCAATGGTCTGAAGATGGAGAATTGGATGATGAGGGCTGTTGGTGGAATAAGCAGATGGATAAATGGAAATTGCCTATAGCTTTTGTACAACCTATGGTTCAGATGGCACATGGGCTGGCACATGTTGGAGCTTCAACAATAACGAAGTTGCTTACGCAAGTTTGGGAGCATCCAGAAATTTCCAGTACAGCTAAGAGAGTAGTACAGTCTTGTTTGATCTGTTTACAACACAATCCTGGAAAAGGGACACGTACTCCTGCGGGAGGGTTTGCTACACCAACTGCACCTTTTGAAGTTCTACAAATGGATTATATTCAGCTTGAACGCTGCAACAATTTAAAGTATGTCTTGGTGGTGGTTTGTGCCTTCAGTAAATGGCTAGAGGCGTACCCCACAAAGGATAATACTGCCATTACCACAGCGAAGGTGCTTTTGAAAGAATGTTTCCCTAGGTTTGGTGTTTGCAGACTTTTATGGAGTGATAACGGACCTCATTTTGTTGAGGAAGTTATTAAGTATGTCCTGAAAGGATTAGGGATCAAACAGAAGTTCCATGCGGTTTTCCACCCACAATCAGCAGGGTTGGTGGAAAGGTATAGTGCTACTTTGAAGCTGAAGTTAGCGAAGATACAGGCTTCCACATCCTTAACTTGGCCGGATGCATTACCGTTGGCATTATTGTCTATTAGGTCAGTGCCACACTCTCGACTCGGCCTTAGCCCATACGAAATAGTATTCGGAAGGCCAATGAATATTTGGGGAGTTCCTAAGCCAAAATCTGTATATGATGTACCTTGTGTCCTGATGAATGATTATTTGGCACAGTTAACCGACAATTTGGTTTCTATTCATCAACAGGTTCGAGAAGCACTTCCTGACAGATCTACAGGTGAAGGCCATGAACTCCGACCTGGTGACCAGGTGATGATTAAGTCCTTTGAAAGATCAAGCAGCTTGGAACCAAGGTGGCGAGGCCCAGAACAAGTGCTCCTTGCGACAAGGACAGCAGTTCGAGTGACGAACCGAAAGAATTGGGTCCATAGTACTCACTGCAAGAGAGTGCTACCTACCTTGGTGGAACCTGCTGTGCTGACCGATCATCGAGAGATTTTGACTACGCAGAAAGGCCGTGCTATATCACCTGACGAATCTGCAGAGGTCTTCCCGGACCATACGACTTCTTGAGTGTTGCGATATAATTTGAGACTGAGGAAAGAATCAGAATTTTTTTTTAAACAAACTGGTTGAGCTACCGCCCTGGGTTAGTGAAACGGAGAGCCAATGTGGCAAGGGGGGGATCAGCCATGCATTAGAGTAGTGACACCCGTCTTGGCCCGTGGTGAAGAAATCAGTGGCTGCCCAGGGATAAGAGCTCCAACGATTGTTTTTAATCCATTTCTGAAAGGGTCAATTATCACTGTTGCTAAAATGAATAACAAACTGATCATTAGTACTATGGGGTTTGTTGTTGTTTTGGTGGTTACAGCAACAATCACCTGGTTTGTTGAGAAGAAGGCTCCTGCTCGTGAGTTTTTTGTTGCCACTACTCCAGTACCAGAGGATCACTATTACTTTACGCTTCTCTATCAGGAGCAGAAGCACCGTCAATCGTACTTCAATAACACTTTCATTCAGATGTTGCATCATACTCATAATGCTACAAATATTACTAACTGTTGGGTATGTGGAATGATACCTGCGATTCAAAAGAAAGGAGGAACACCTTTCATTCCTCTTCCTTTTTCACACAATGGTTCTTGTCAAGCTTGGTACACGCTTTTGTTTGCATCTGGAAAATGTACAGAGGGCGGACTTCTTTTTCGCCCTAATAAAGTATACTACCAAGACAAAGATGGGTATCCCCAAGCCAAAGGAACTAAATGGGAATGGGAAGAGTATCAACCGGACAATGTTTCAATACCATCTGTCTTCACAAATATAAGAGACTCTGACAAGAAAGAACAATTTGTGATTTCTGTTACAAAAACTAAAGCAGATTTATGTATACGTAGCATTGGGCGAATTCCAGTAGGGATAAGCGATTGCTCCTTGATTTTAACTATTGAGGGTGTAAATAATAGTCGTTTTACAGCTTCACATAATACATATTTTTTTTGTGGTAACTATGGATATTACCAACTACCTGTTGGGTGGTCAGGTGTGTATTATGTATCTTTTCTATTACCCCCTGTGTTTTTGGCCCCTGCATCATATCACCGAGATGTTAAACTGTTCAATGACATCATTAACAATAGATATAAAAGGGAAATAAGTACAATTGAGGTAGACCAAACAGATACTAGCCTGCAACAATATGTTGATTTTAATTAGGATTGTTCCCCTTTGTGGGTGCTGCGTTAAACAGTAGGAAAGTGAGACGATTGACTAGGGTTGTGGAAGCTGTTACCAATCAGGCAGCTCTGGCACTTGGGAATATTACTGAGGAGCTCCAAATTGCGAGGATTGTAGCGCTCCAAAATCATATGGTACTAGATGTGATATTAGCTGACCGAGGTGGTGCATGTCGCATCATCGGTAGTAGTTGCTGTGTTTTTATTCCCGATCACTCACCTTCAGTATATGATGCAATATCTAAATTGCATAAAATTGCTGCAGAAATCCACACAGAGACTGGTACTTGGACTTTTTCTAGATGGTTTTGGGCTCTTGTTTCCGCCTGGGGCTGGAAACTACTGACTATCCTGTGTGTAATGATTGCAATATTTTTCACATGCTGTATCTGTATTCAGTGTGGTCCAATGTTCTGCTCCACATGTATTACTGCTTGTATGCCTGCCAAAAGAAATATTACAGAAATGAAAGAACAACATATGTGAGCATAAATATACAAGATGAATATTTAGATTATCCCAGAAAGACAAATGTCTTCAGTTAATGCTGAAAGGGTCGTCTGTTGTAGTTTAGCAGCGATTAGATTAAGCATTAGCAGAAGACATCTGTATTTAGTAACTATTGTGAACATTATGCGGGATCCATTTTGTATTCATGGCAGCCATTTTCTCTGCCACATGCTGCCATGTGCTCACCATGTGCTCTGTCCTACCTTTCTGTTAACTACTCTTGAAATCTGCCTAGTGACAAGTTATATTTAGCATCTCCCACTTTCGCACATGCTCAGTAAGGTCTGCAGCTGTTAGTCCTTGAAAACTGTTAGCTCCTCCTACCTGTCGACTGTGCATTTTCCACATGACCTTACATGTATCTTGCTTCTATAATTGTACCACCTCCTTTTCGCCCCTGCGTGGGTATAAAAGGACCATGCTCTCTCAGTTCAGTGTGCTACTTTAAGCATTACCTAAGGGTGCTGTTTGAACTGTAGTACCACCTCATGAGGTTAATAAACTTTGTCTTTTATTTCAGTTCCTGTGCCAACTTCTTCCTACATGGTCTGAGGACTTTGTGCAGAGAAAGGTGAACCCCTTGCACTAGTAGGCCTTGCTGAGGCTTACTTCAATAGTGGGTTATCCTGGGTTCCCTGTAGTGGTGGACACACAGCTGATTGACGTATCCTGGGTACGGAGGTATGGGCCCGCTGGGTGGGTGCTGTGCTGGTGTTACCAGATGGTGGAAGGTCTGTGGTGGCCTGTGACTGGGTGTGGGGAACCGACTGTCCCGAGGCCCACGATGGTCTGGGCTGGTCAACTGGATCCAGTTGAACAGAGCTGCTGTCATCACTGTGGGCCTCTTCTGTGGGTGGGGTAGAGATGTCTGGACCCTCCTGTTTGGTGACGTTGGGTAGTGGTCCTGCAGGGGTGTAAAAACATGATTATTGCATCTGTGTGTGTCATGGTGTGCAATGGGAGGGTGAGTGTGTACCCCAGTGCTAGCATTCCTGTGTGTGGGCTTGTGTGATGATGGTTGAGGGGGGTGTTATGGGTATGTGCAGTGGGCATGCTTTAGTGATGGGCGTCCATGCTTTGTTGTGTCATGCAGGGCTTGGTGTTGGGATGGGTGGTTTGTGTTAGTAGTACATATGTGAGGAGTTGGAGTGATAGAGGAGGGGGTGAGGGTGGGGGTGTGTGATAGCATGCAGGTAGGGTGGGGGATATGATAGTTAAGATTTGACTTACCAGAGTCCATTCCTCCACCGACTCCTGCGAGGCTCTCAGGATGCATAATAGTCAAGACCTGCTCCTCCCATGTTGTTAGTTGTGGGGGAGGAGGTGGGGGTCCGCCGCCAGTCCACTGTACCGCAATGTTGTGTCTGGAGACCACGGAACGCACCTTCCCCCGTAGGTTATTCCACCTCTTCCTGATGTCGTCCCCATTTCGTGGGTGCTGTCCCACTGTGTTGACCCTGTTGACTATTCTTCGCCATAGCTCCATCTTCCTATCTATGGAGGTGTGCTGCACCTGTGCTCCAAATAGCTGTGGCTCTACCCGTACGATTTTCTCCACCATGACCCTGAGCTCCTCCTCCGAGAACCTGGGGTGTCTTTGCCGTGCCAAGGGGTGGTGTAGGTGATGTGTGGGGTGGTGTATGTGGTGATATGTAGTGGTGTGTGGTGTTTTGTGCGTGGAAGTAGTGTGGGTGATGGTGTTGTGTGCCTCTGTATGGTGGGGTTGTCTATGCTGTGCTGTCTCTCTGGCCTTCGTCTAAATTTTTAGTCGTAGGGGTTTTTGGGTGATGTGGGTGTGTGTTTTATATAGATATGATTGTGTGGGAGGGGTGTGTGTATGTGTATCAGGTGTGTGTATTTCGAATTGTCCAATGTGGTGGTATTTTGGAGATGTGTGTGTATTTTGAGCGCGGCGGTGTGTACCGCCAATGGGATACTGCGGTTGGAAGACCGCCGCGTGGATTCGTGGGTCGTGATAGCATGGGCGTATTTCTGTTGGCGTGACGGTGGAGGTTTTGTTTTCGCCAGTTTATCACTGACCTTTGGTGTGGCGGACTTGTGTGGGTGTCTGAATTTTGTCGGATTTCGGGATGTGTGTCATAATAGCTGTGGCGGATTTCCGCGGCCACGGCGGTGTGTTGGCGGTCTTCTGCACGGCGGTAAGCGGCTTTTACCACCAACGTTGTAATGACCCCCTATATGTCTTGCAGGAAATAACCTACCTGCAGTGATAGTTAATTTGGCAAACATTTTTTCTTGTTTTTTTCTCCTTCTCTTATTTCTCTGTAACCTTCTAGATTCACCAACTTAGCTCAAACTCAAACAGCCCCCCTGTATGCCCAACCTACTTCCAATTCCTCAAGTATAGCAGGGTACAGTGGCCAGGGACTAAGGCAAAATTGAAGCACATATAGGTGAACAGGAGGCAACCAATCACACATGGGAAATCTACAATGAACTTCAGAAGCTGCTGAAACAATTGGATGTACACCCAGAATCAGCAGAATAATTCAACAGTAGTGAAGCACTGAAGTCCTGTCCAATGGCAGCCACGCATTGTCACCACAGTCTGTCACTGTGTCTTCACCACGGAAATCTAAATCTGTCCCTAGAGCAGCCTTCATGGCTGGCTGTGAATCTCAAACAGGACCCGGACCAAAAACACAGGTCTTGGGGCCACAGATCACATGTCCTGGTGAAAGCACTGCAGACAATCCAACTCAAGCAAAGAGCTGCGCACAGTGATGTGAGTCACATGATTCAGAATACGCATGGCACGAAAGTGCAGAGGCACAAAATCAGTCATATTTGTCTATGTTGGCCATCAACCAGCAAAAGACTTTCAGTGGCATGAGCTTTTTCTGCAGTGTTTTGTTGCTGACCTTCAACTTATCCTGTATCGAGAGTACACAAATATCTTGTAGATATGTTATCTTTCTCTCAGTAGTGCTGTTTCTAGTAGGTGCAAGTCTGTTGGCCTAGTTAGTAGAATAAAAGGATGCCTTAGATCAAGCCCGGAGAGTGACAGTTATCTCACCCCGGAAGTGACATCAATTCCGTTGCTAGCACATCTGGGCCCTCGGGGGGCCTCCCCGAAAGTGTTACCACATGACTCTGTTGGGTCACGTGTGTTCTGACATCACCCTAGTCATGTGTTCCTGGCCCTACCAAGTGACTAAGGGGATGTCAATCCACAGGGACCCAACATGATCTGATGTAGAGGAGTAGGTCCCATTTTTTTGATGCATATAATGCACATATGGAGCTCCCTAGGCAGCCTTTTGCAAACCCAGGAGACCCCCCCCCCCCACAGAAAGAGATTGCTCCGTAATTATGAAGAGATACAGGCACCTCATCAAAAAGACTCCCCCTAGTGATGGTTTAAACACTATCGATAGGTATTATTGTTGCATGACAACAGCGACAATGGAGCAGACCGCACAGCAGAGAGGCATTAAAGAGGGTGGTCATGACTTCACTGGTTTTGTTGAATAGCTATGCCACTGATTTGAATCACTCAACGTCAAGGATATGCTGCAACCGATATCCCCTATTAAGGAGTCCAGCAGCGACAGTGAAGTCTTGAGTAATGAAACAACGGCTGAAAACAATTTCATTGAAATGGAAGGTGGTGAAGAATCTATAATAGGTCCTAACTCACTGGTCTATGAAGATATGGGGTTTCGGTTTCTGGAGGAAACAGCTCTGGAGGCTGTTGTTGTGCATCAGTCGCACTCAAACTCTGACATCAGTTATGCCTCGATGGATTTCAGCGGCTCCCAAGATTTCAGAGCCCAACAAAAATTACAGGGTTAGCAAAAATCATTATAAACACTTACTCAGACCGTATATAAGGCTAGTTTTTAATTTTTAACTAATGGTTTGTCTTTCTTTCTTTTTTGAACCATAGAAAGCGTCAGCAAAAAGTGCCAGTGTTCTAGGGGACGAAGCTGATTGTTAATGTTGATAATATTTACTGCTTATACTGTTCAAAACAGACTGAAAGTTCCACAATCCAAACCAAAGAGCAGCGTAAGAAATGTGTTTGCATCCATAAGATCACAGATTTTGAAAAGAAGTTCCAGGCATACCCTATGACAACATATGGCCTTTTAATTTAAAGGATTTGCTGTGATTGTTGTGAACATGTGTCCTAAACGTGACTTTTATAACCTCTGTTACAGTCATAAAATGAATGATCTGCAGCAGGAGGCTCATGAGTGTCTATACACCTCATACCTGTCAAGAACAATCCCTCATATATATAACTTGCTAGACCAGCAAAAAGTATGTAAACTGTTATGGCTGGAGTATGGTTTGTTAGAGGAAATGAAAAATGTCCATCCTGATATGATCACAGACTTGTCGACCACGCTCAAAGAGATCCAATGCTCATGCGAGTCAAGCTCAAAACTCACCCATATGCAAGGGTTGTGTACGTATTTTGTTAGATGGATTGTGGAAAGGGCTATAGAAAGGCATATGTGCAATATTTATTTTAAAAATAGACTACGAGTCAACACCTTAGCTCCACGAAAACTGTTAAAAAAAATTATGAACCCCACGGTATTGTGTCATTAGTGTATTATTTAATGATCCATACTTACTCATTTTTAGGACAATCATCAAAATGTCAGGGCACAAGCTGATTCTGAGTTCTGTCCAGGATACATATGTGTTGCCAGATTGATACATATGTTGCTTAAAGAGAGAATAGCTGAAATACAACCTGCAACTCTGCGCTATCTCGTGCTCGTATTCCACTCATTGCGATGCAGTGTGACAGTCCCACGTGCATAGCCAACTAGTGTGTCAAATTGTGGCTACCTACAATGGATGAATAATGAAGCGCATTCAACTCCATATGTGGGAGCTAATACTACCTCCGACTATCAACTTACGTAGTCTCTTGGAGCTTTTGACTGGAGATTCTTTCAGAAATAAAGGAACTGAAAGACTGAGAATTGTATGATCCTATGAATGCCCTCAGTATCCTGAGTGTACAAGGTTCTAGAAAGGGTGACGGTGAAGTCCTATCTAGAGCTGATAAACTTATAGCTGTACAAATTTCAAAACATATGCTTTGCAACAAATTATCTGCCAGCCTTCTAGTAATGTCTGTAGTATGTGCTATATTATGTGAAAATAGTGAAAAGCTTGTAATCTTTCTAACAACAGTGACAAGATGTGTACCATGAAACTGTAAAGTATACCCTGTTTATGTGTTGCTAACATTCTTTGGCCCTCATTATGACATTGGCGGTGAATGCTGCTTACTGCTGTGCTGATGGCTGCCAAATTACCGCTCCACTAGCGAATATCCCTTCACTATATTATGACACACACACACACCAATCCGACAAAATACAGCCACATACACAAATCCGCCAGCCCAAAGGTCAGTGCAAAAGTGGCGGTCTTAAAACCCACACCTCTACGCCAACAGAACAACGCCAATCACATTACAACCCACGAATCACCACAGCGGACATTCAAAGGCGGTAAACCATTGGCGGTACATACCACCCTGCTCACAATGGACACCCACAGACAAAACAACACCACATTGGCCAATACTAACAACACACACCTCACACCCATACACACATCACACCCACACCACTATAAAACACACACCCACATTACCCACAACCCTTTACGAATGCAATTCATTGCCACCAGACTGAGACCAAGACCACTGCGACAATTAGACACACACACACCACTCACACCCATACACCCCTCACGCATTCCACATCACACACCCCACCACATTACCCAACACACTCTCACTCACACACATCACAGAACACCCATGGCCCCACAAAGGCATCCCCGTTTCACTGAGGAGGAGTTAAGGGTCATGGCGGAGGAAATCGTCAGGGAAGAACCACAGCTATTTGGAGCACAGGTGCAGCAAATATCAGTAGCAAGGGAGATGGACCTATGACGAAGAATCGTGGACAGGGTCAATGCAGTGGGACAGCACCCAAGAATAAGGGACGACATTAGGAAGAGGTGGAACGACCGACGGGGAAGGTACATTCCATATCAGCAAGACACCATCCCGCTGTACAGAGGACTGGCGGTGGACCCCCACCTCCTCCCCGACAACTCACAGCATGGGAGGAGCAAGTCTTGGCAATACTGCATCCTGAGGGACTTGCCGGAGTTGGAGGAGGACTGGACATTGGTAAGTCAACCTTTTGCAATTATCACCCCCATACCTGCATGCCCTCACACACCCACACCCTCACTCCCATCACTCCACTCCATCCCACACACTCCACCATCACATCACACTAATCCCAATGCCAGGCCCTGCATGCTGTACCAATGCATGGACACCCCTCCCAGCCCTGCATGGACACTCATCACCAAAGCATGCACAGCATAGGGAAACTATCATAACCACTATACATCAACATACGCAAGCAAAAGCTGGCAGGGGAACAACAACCATAGAGGGGAAGCTACAGAAAGACAAATGTCAGACACCTGAAGCACAATACATCATTTACATCCCCACAGGTACCCCAGCCAATGTCACTGGAGAGGATGTGCCACCACTATCTAGTCCCCCAACAGAAGAGGCCGACAGTGATGACAGTAACTCTGGACTTCAGGATCTGATGATCTACCTGGTCCATTAGGGACCACTGGACAGTCGGTCACCCAAGCCTAGTCACGGACCACCACAGAGCCTCCCCCATCAGGAACCAACACCACAGCACCCACCCAGCATACCCATAGCTCTGTCCCCAGGACACTTTAATCATCAGTGTGCCCACCTGTACAGGGATGTTAGGGTTTGTACACAGCAAAGAGCATGTCCCCTCTCACTGCACTAGTGGGTTCTGTAATAGCTCCCTTTTAAACTTACTATTGAAAGCCTTTCTTGTTATCTCACCTTCCCCCCCCCTAGGCTTCTGTGTATGTTGTTTAATGTGCTGTTTTGTTTACACATTGGGCCTTGCTTTTACCAAGGCTTCTTTAAAACACTCCTCTCTAGGCCATGTGTTAATCCAACTCATTTGCATAATAACTGAAACTCTGCACACCTTTCAAGAACATGTGCAGCATGTGAGGACCACACCCAGCTCTTCAAACCACACCCAGCTCTGCACACCTTCCAAGAACATGTGCAGCATGTGAGGACCACACCCAGCCCTTCAAACCACACCCAGCTCTTCGAACCACACCCAGCCCTGTCTATAAAAGGCATCCCCCGAGCCTCACCCAGTGCTTGTGCTCGTCTACCTCCCGCTTACCTGAGAACAGATCCCTCGGCGCTGGCACTCCTGCTCTTTACAGACTTTCATTGCCTTCAATGGGCGCAGCTGCTGGCTCTTCCTTCTTCTGGTTTCCGGTTCCTCCTTGCTTCAGCCTCTCTCCTATGAGTAACCTGCAAAAGAGAAAGAAGACAAGGTTAGACTGATCAGTATCTCTTGCCAGCAACAAGTAAGTGCAAAACTTTTTATTACCTGAGGGAGCTTTGACTGCAATTTCTGGATTCGTGTATAGACAGTTTGAGGCGAAGTGCCTTCCACGAGCATTGTGATTCAGGCTCTTTGTTGCAGGAGTATTTTGCGGAACTTTGTGAAGTGGACATTGTTTTTTTTCATGGAACTTTTGGGAATCGAACAGTGGAAACCATTGACAGCAAGGCAAACAGTAAATCAAGGACTTGCACAAATTACATGCTGTATTTTGATGTAAAAGTACAGTATTTGTTTTATAAAAGATTCTGGAAATATGGGAAAAGTGAGTCAGCTATTGGGAATTTAGGTTTTAGTTATATTATGTTGAATGTTTGATATTGGTAATTCTGATAACGGTATTTGTTTAATGTTTTAGAAGCTTTACAGTAATAGAAAACACATCCCAGAGCAGTAACACATTCCAAACCTGGAAACTAGAGACCAGGATCCAAGAGGTACTTTTAGAAGAGAATTTCTAATAAATAAAGGGATAGTCAGGAACCCATTTAGGAATAGGTTTCACTTATCTGTTCTTTATTTATGTTTCATTAGGCACCAGTTTCTACAGAAGTCAGAAAGGGCCGCAGATTTGTGCAGCACTTCAACAGTGGAAACGCAAGAACGGTGTTGTCTCTCTTTTTTTTATTTTATCCACTTCCCCCCTTCCCTTGAGCTTCTGTTCTTAGTGCACTGTTTTAAAAACTAGTGTGCTGGAACAAGCAGTTTCAGGGTGGGGTCGGATTGTCTTCAACCTCCATCAGAACTGAACAAGAACTCAGGTGAGCTGGGCTTTGACAAGGGACCCCAGGCCACACCTCGTACACAAGACAATCAGGGACCTGGGGTCACTGGCAGTGGGCACACTGTTCAGGGAACAGAAGCACAGGCCAGCAGGGACACTGGGAGGACCAAGGTGTGCCAGGAAAGGAGAGGACCAGGGAACCAACTCTCCGGGATGCACTTTCTGAGATCCTGGGAGCCCACCAACATTCCCAGGACACGTTGGGCCAGATCCTAGACAACGTGCAGGAGAACAGGCGGCTTCAGGTGGGACAGTACCAGGGGATCAGGGAGGACTTGCAGGCCATTAACACCACCCTGATTTCCATAGCAGGGGTGCTGGCAGACATGGCCAACATCATGAGGGAGACAGTGTCACACCAGAGGGCCCCTACCACTAGCCAGTCATCTGAACAGCCCTCCACTTCCGCTGCCGCTAGTGGCCAGGATTCCACGCCACAGGACCAACAGGCCACCAGCACTCCTCCCCCTGCAGAATGTGAACCACCCTGCACACGTTCCCTGCGAACCAAACAGAAGCCAGAGACACATGCCAAAACCACTGCCAGGAAATGAGACTCTCCTGATTGTCCCCATTGTGTCCCACTCAGTCACCTTGTCCACCTTGAACTGCCATTGCTCCCCTTCCTATTGTCCCCATGGACAATGCACCTGTGCTACAAACAGACTGGAACAATACCCAGGACCTTCCTCCATCATCACCCCATTCCATTGCATTTTCCCCTCTATATTTTAGCACTACAATAAACACCCTTGGACAAAACTCAACTACTAGTATTTCATGTATTGCAAATTTGTATTGATTGAAACAGCTACAAGCATTGCAAAAGATCAGTACATAGAATGAGCATAGAATTAATGACCTGTAGCTGGCTGCTGTGAACACACCAGGAGAATGTGTCATATCACCAACATCTGCAAAATGTGAATATCCAGAGGTAACAGTGAGTAGGGCAAAGAAGTGTGTAATGCCAGCATGGCAATGCCACACAGAATACAACAATAGTTATAGAAATGTAAAGTTGTACTGTCTCACCTGTGTGTCACTGAAGTATTGACGTATCACAGATGTTCTGTTGTCCACATCCTCTGCCTCCTCATTCTCACTGTCCTCAAGGTCCACTGCTGCCACAGGGGCATCTCCGGTCTCCTCCTCATGCAGAAAAGGTACATGGCATCTGAGGGCCAGGTTATGCAACATGCAGGATGCCACTACTATCTGGCAGACCTTCTTGGGTGAGTAGCACTGGGATCCACCTGTGAGATGGAGGCACCGGAACCTGTCCATCAGGAGGCCAAAGGTCCTTTCAATGATCCTTCTGCTTTTCCCATGTGCCACATTGTAATGTTCTTCTGTCCTTGTCCTGGCATTCCTCACAGAGGTCAGCAGCCATGATAGGTTTGGGTAACCATAGTCACCTGCAAATATTGAGGGACAACATTTAGCCACACACCATCCTATATGGCCAACACTATAGGCATACACCAACATATACTGGGTGGGAACCAGGGCTCACCTATTAGCCACACCCTGTGCCTTTGTAGTTAGGACATCACATTTGGGATGCTGCTATTCTTCAGGACAAAGGCATCATGCACCGACCCAGGATACTTAGCATTGACATGGGAGATGTATTGGTCCGCCAAGCACACCATCTGCACATTCATGGAGTGGAAGCTCTTAAGATTCCTGAACTCCTGTTCATTCTGGCAAGGGGGCACAAATGCAATATGCGTTCCATCAATTGCACCTATTATATTGGGGATATGTCCCATTGCATAGAATCCAGCCTTCACAGTGGCCTGAACCTGGTGGGAAAGCAATGTAGCTGCACATATGTTTTATCAGGGCAGTCAACACTCTTGTTAGCACGTTTGTGAACATTGGCTGTGACATTCCTGCTGCCAAGCCCACTGTCACTTGGAAAGGACCAGTTGCCAGGAAACGGAGCACTGATAGCATTTACACAAGAGGGGGGGATACCAATGGGGTGACGGATTGCAGATATCAGGTCAGGCTCCAATTGGGCACACAGCTCTGGGATTGTGGCCCTGTCCAGTCTATAGGTGAGTATTATGTGCCTGTCCTCCAATGTAGCCAAGTTCACCAGGGGTCTGTACACAGGGGTATGTCTCCCTCTCCTATTCATCATCAGCGGTAGGTACCTAAGAGACAAAAGAGTGAGTAGGCTGTCACAAACTGAACAATGGAGCCACAGCAGCAGTCCGCAACGTGCAAACATGGTAGGGGTCAGTGTAATTAGTGAAGTATGTGCCTTTTCATCCTGTGACGCAGCAGTAATCAATAGGCCCGTTCACCCCCCTGAAAAGGCGACTGCTTGTTCTGTGTGGAGGGACAGGAGGAAGTGAAGTAATGCCGCTGACGTTGTGCACCGTGGTGGTAGGCGGTCATGAACCACCGTGCAATTCCTCATTGGTTAATGTTGGGCCCTATACTGTACAGTGGCCAATGGTGATCTACGCCGGCAGTGATGGTATGCACCGCTGCGGATTTGACCGCCATTGTCTATCTCAATCCTCACTTGTTTCCTGACCTTTCCATAGGACAGAACCTACACTGCATGTGTTGCTGTGACCTGTGTCTGGGAACTCACCATGGCCTGTGTGACCAGGGAAAGGGCCCCAGCCTTCACTTCTGAGGAGTTGGAGCGACTGGTGGATGAGGTCCTTCCCCAGTACAGACTGCTGTATGGGCCTCCAGACCAACAGGTGAGTACATCTTGTGCATAATGCATGTGGCATGAATGCATGGAGTTGTGTGTGTGAAGGCCTTGTGTAAGGGGGTGGGTGGGTGGATGTGCTCTTGGCGGTGTACATGTTGTGGGCTGGGCTAATGGTGATGCAAACGGGTATGGTGGGCCATTTGTGTGACATGCTGGACTGTTTGTCTAATGGTGTTCTCCTGTCTGTATTGCCTCTGCAGGTCAGTGCCCATCAAAAAAAGGGAATATGGTGTGACATCGCCAAGGAGGTGCGGAACCTGGGGGCCTATGGCAGGTGGAGCACCCACTGTCGGAAATGGTGGGAGGACCTGAGATGATGGGCATGGAAGACTGCAGAGTCTCATCTGGGGATGGCCTCCCAATGAGGAAGGGGTGCCCATTGGACCCTGACTCCCCTGATGGCCTGCATACTGGTGGTGGTCTACCCTGAGCTGGATGGGCACTTGAGGGCATCATAGCAGCCACAAGGGGGTGAGTACAGTGGCTATCCTTACAACTTACGGCTGGTGGGGTGGTATCCGGGTGGTGGCTGTGTGTCCTTTGGTGTCCCCAGGCCAGGTCAGACATAGCAGTGTAGGCCCTCTGGTGGCTAAGGGATTGAATGGGAACTACTGCTCACCTAGCTTGTTAGTATTCACTCCTGGGCAGGGCTGCGTGGGTCCCAGGTGTGCTGCAGTTGGCGGTGTGTGCCCCTCCTCATTCCTTGTTGACTAGCCATTTCACTGGTAGTGCGTAGGCCTGTTCCCTGTGTGTGAGGGTGCTGTGCACGCCAACTGTGGTATTGGTGCAGTCATTGATCCTGTGTATCCTTTGTCTCTCTCCCCCCCTTTCTTGTTTTGTCATCCTGTCCTTATGTGCATTAGCATCATCTGGTGGAGGAGCAGAGGCACCGGCGACAGAGGGAGCTGCCTCCCACAGGACCCTGGAGGCAGAGTCAACCAACACTGAGGGCACCAGTGGGACGGAGGGCGAGGTTTGCACCACAGCAGAGACTGGAGGGGACAAACAGACTCTGATACCTCCTCCGATGGGAGCTCCCTGGTGGTGGCGGACACCTCTGTAACCACCCCAGCCACATGTACAGCCGCCACCCATACCAGCACGGCCCTCCCCGTAGCCCCTCAGTGAGTTGCCCGTGCCTGCTCACCCAGGAGGGTGGGCATCTCCTTCGCCCAAGGCGCCTCAGGCCCTGCCCCAGTGAGCCCTGCTGCCCTGAGTGAGGAGGCTATTGACATCCTGAGATCCATCTCTGTAGGGAAAACAGCCATTGGGAATGCCATCTAGGGGCTGGCAGCCCAGATGCAGCAACCAAATGTATTCTTGGAGGGCATTCACAGTGGATTGGTGGCCCAACAGAGATCGATTCAGGCTCTGGCCTCCTCTCTGATGGCAGCCATTGTCCCTGTTTCAACTGTCCACCCTCCAACTTCCACTTCCCAGTCCCATTCTCCTCAACCCCATTCCATCCCAAGCACACAGCCAAGAGTGTCATAGGCAAACTCAAGCACCACACTTCATCCCACAGGCACTCACACAAACACCATTCAGTTGCAGACATGACAACATCCACTATCTCCACTGTCTCCCCCTCCTCCTCCACCTCCCACCCAGTGCGTCTACACTCACACCTGCATCCACTACATCAATATCCACTACCAGCATCATCACCACACCAAGCAGAACACACAAATCACTGGCAGACACCTCCACAAAATTCATGCATGTGTCCCCTGTGTCCTCTCCCACCGTGTCTGTCCCCCTCCCAAGGTACACAAAGTCATGCACTCAGACACCTAACAGCCATCTACCTCACAACAGCATACAGCCATGCACCTGCACCCAAATCCAGCAGACAAACACCTCCAACAACCACTCCCTCATCCTCCACTTCCATTACTCCTCCCTCTTCCTGCCCCAATGTCCCTAAAAAGCTTTTCCTTTCCCAGATTGACCTCTTCCCTACCCCTCCCCCCGTCCTGCATGTATGGGCAGGGTAGCAAGGACCCAGCCAAGCACCTCAGCTAAACAGTCCACGGGCTCAGTGGGAGCACCACCTACTCGTGATGATAAGGATTCCAGGCCAACAATACTGAAGGGGTAGGAGCCTGCACCAGTTTCTAAGAAGGGGAAGGAGCCTGCACCAGCTGCAAAGAAGGGGAAGAAGCCTGCATCAGCTGGTAAGAAGGGGAAGGAGCCTGCACCAGCTTCAAAGAAGGAGAAGGAGCCTGCACCAGCAGGCAGAGGGGGAAGAGCCCATCCACCAGTGCCAGGAAGGGTAAGGGATCCCCAAACCATGAGCAGGATGAGAGGAGGCAATCTATGCCAGCGGAAGCTGCCAGCAAAACACCGCCACCACCACCAGCTGTCACAGGGCCCCCAGCACCAGCCGTGGTTGTGCAGCCATCAGAGGGTGCAGGGGCTGAGCAGGAGCCTCCCCCCACAACCACCACAACAGTGCAGCCATCACCGCTGGCGGACGCCATATAGTCCAGCCTCCAAGGGCTGCTGTGCGGCCTGCCCCCACCAGAACCAGTGTGCAAGACACCCACTTGAGAGATTGTGGCCTTGCACTTACCAGGACAAAGTAATGGCCATGTTGCCCCCTCCAGAACCAGTGGGCAAGACACCCACTTGAGAGACTGTGTGCTTGCACTCCCCAGGACAATGCACAGGGCATGTTGCCCCCTCAAGAACTAGTGGGCAAGACACCCACTCCAGAGACTGTGGCCTTGCACTCCACAGGACAAAAAGCAATGGGCATGTTGCCCCCTCCAGAACCAGTGGGCTTGTTCCCCCATCCAGCTGAGGTGCCCCCTCTCCCCCTGAGGTGCCTGCCTATTTGACAACTGATGCCCCTGCAGTTTTCTATCCGTGTTGGTGCAGGATTCGAGTGGGGCCTTGGACTGTGCCCTGTGGCCATGTGGGCCCTTTAAACTATGAACTGGGCAGGGTCCCTTTTTTATACAGGTGTACTGTTCTGTCTCAAGGCCCAACCGGATTTTTCATTTTGTTGTTGGACTGATCACAACCACTTTCGTAAATTCCTGTTGTCCTTGCATTATTCTGCAGATTTTCTTGGTCAAATTGTTTTTGTAATGCATATGGTTGTGTGTATGGCGTGTGTATGTCTGGTGTGTGTGGTGCATGTGTGTGTCACTCTCGTTTTACTCCCCCCTCCCTTGTGTTCTAGGCGGCTGTACTCACAGTCGTCGTCTTCGCCAGCGTTGGTGCTCAAGGTGGAGCATCACGTAGATGATCATCGGAAAGACTTGCAGTTCGGGTTCCATGGCGGCGTGGCTCTTCCCTGTGTCTCCAATGGTGAGTCCTTTCTCTTCTGTGATGTGTTTCCACCAGGCTTATGATGGCGTTGGTACCGCCCAGGAAAAGGTGGAAGAATCGTGTGTCAAAATATTGAGGGTGGTATTTTGTCTTCCGTCTGGCTGTAGGCGGCTACCGCCTTGGTGACTGTAGTTCCCGCCCTGGTGGTCGGTGTGGTACATTGGCTGTCTATTGGAGATATCATCGCCATGGTCATAATTTGGCAGTACTTACTGCCAGCCTGTTGGCGGTCTTACCGCCACTTTATCACCGACCGCCGGGGTAGTAATAAGGGCCCTTATTTTTAATAAAATGACCTTACACAAACTATTGTCTTTAATTTCATGGGATCCTGGGGCTGACAACATGTCGGGGGACGGGTTAAGGAAGATTTATTACAATACAAGTGGGATTGGAAGCTTTGGAAGTGCAGAAGCTATGTTTAGAAGGACTGTAGTAAACAGCACAGGTGAAGACGTGATTATCTGGGGAAGCGCCATATTCACTCCATAAGCCAACCAAGAAGCATTTTTGAAGGAGACCGACCATTGTTAATGCGCAACTATATAATCAATAGCAGGCTAGCATAATCAGTCTTCAAGATCTAGCCAAGCATCATAGCGGAGCTCAATATATATTACCGGTAATAGATGCATTGTCCAAGTACACCTTTGAAGAAACACGAAGCTGGTACTAGTGCCACCACTGTTTTAAAGCCATCTTCAGTACAGGGTGAATCCCTAAAAAAACTGCAAAGAGACACCGAATTTTTAAACAAGTTGTTTCAGAAAGTATTGAAACAGCACGCAGTTCATCTTTTTGTAATGCACACGGAGGTAAAAGAAGCAGTAATAGAGCATTTTAACAGAACTTTAAAATCTAAAATGTGGAGATATTTCTTGACCTACAACACCTCCCGATATGTGGACATTCTACAGGCATTTCATAGATGTTTATAATGCCAGTTATCACAGAATAATCAAAGCGGCTCCTACAGAGGTAACCCCTAAAATTCCTTACCGGTGAGAAGGATAGTGAATGGGAGACTTTTCGCTGATGATGTAAAGGAGCCTCTTTTAAAAGATGATGATCATGTTAGGATGTTGAAGTTCAAAGAGGTCTTTACGAAGGGCTACTAGCCGACATTTAGCGGTTAACTATTTATAGGGGAGAGTGTAGAGCCTATAGAAGGTATATATATTTACCAATTAAATGACTAGGATGATGAAATGGTGTTGGGTGCCTTTGACAGCAGAGTTACAAAAGGTCCCAGACAATCCACAGCAGGTGTTAAGGGTTGAAAAGATTCTGAAATGGAAAGGTAGCAGGGCTAACAGACTGGCCTTTGTCAATTAGAGGGGGGTGCCTGAGAAATTTAACAGCTGGGTGCTGGCCAGCTCCCTGCAGGGAGCGTGAGTATGGTGCACTCTGAAGGCTACAATATGGAGACAACCTTGCCATCCAATGTTTCAAAGGACATGTTCCCCAACAATCACATTTCTAATTATACTGTGAAACTTGGTAAACCTGTGGACCTAAACGGGGACTGGAACGTAGCCCTTCCAAAATCCAAAACGAGAAAACATGGAATACACTTACTATGCTTAAGGTCAAATTAACTATAAAGCATGATCAGCACTCCTTGATCCTCCAGCAGGCTTTCCCAACGGTTATTACCCCAGCATCAAAGCGGTGGTTAGTGCCATACACAAATTCGTACGCAGCATCAAAACTTATTTGAATATTCAGCTAGTATTAGATAATGTTAGAGGGAAGGTGTTTTTTAAAACTGCAAGACACAATGCTGAGTTTAGCTACAATGGGAAATTAAGCAGGGTGTTCGGCACAGTACAACATTTAAAAAGCCAGGTAGAGCCAGACCCTACGTGCCCCGATATAAATGGGGGGTTCTATACACTCTATGTGTATAGCGACATTGTAGAGCCGCAGGGGGTCGGGGATAGATATTCATCATTGTTGAGATGGGTACAAGTGAAGGGGTGAAATAACACAGTGGTTAATATTCAGTATATCAAACCAGACTTTGTAGCAATTTCTAAAAAACATTTTGACACTATGTCGGTCATGATCTTTGATGACCATTCTGAGTCAGTGTCCTTTAAATACGGAAAGTGATTTTCAAGCTTCATTCAAAGGCATGACGTACCAACAAATATTAAGAAGTCATCATGGTGATCATGAAAACATACGGTGACTCAGCTCTGTACAGGGACTATTATAGACACCAAGCTGGAAATGGAAAGGCACTATTCTTTCAGTGGGCCCCCGTAATGTGTGGTGCAGGACTGGGAGTTTTTTTTTTCTCCATAGTTTGTTTAGAAGAGCGATGCCTTTCTTGAGAAGAGGTTATGAAATTGCAAAACCCCACGTTAAAGCAGCCGCCGCCAACATTGCCCAGGATGTGGTGGGAGCTCTGACTTTTGTTGTCACTGAATGCATGAACAAACAGCCCGAAGAAGGAGTGGGACTTGTGTACAGACAAGTATTAAAAGTAAGTGACAGTCTTCGAAGCGCAGGGGTCCACTGGTGCCCTATAAAAAACTGAGGTGTTCTTCCAAAGGCACTCACAAAAGAAGATTCGTAAGGCAGAAGACAGCCTCAAAGAACAAGAGAACAACGGTTAGCATAAACATTTTTTTAAACGCAATAACCTGAAACCATGGACTTTGTGCACTGTGCATTCGGAGAATGTGCCAAATCAGATTTAGACTTGTTTTCTCTGAAGCCCACTCAGACTGGCATCAACAGCAGTTTTGTCATGAAAGTATTGCCTATAGTTACTTTGACATTTTTGATGCTGATAGAGTTTTTGTATTAGGGTCCATGTATATTTTTCTGGATCTTAACAATACTCTGCTGCATCTTGTCTGTATAATCACAAAAGCGGGCGGTACCAACATACCAGCCACTGCTAAAGAGACGTTGATCACTTACCCCATCACAACCATGTTTAATCAGGTGGACATTACCCTTGGCGACCAACTCATCATGCAAATTGGTAACCTGTATGCCTACAGAGCCTACATCAAGAGTATTTTAAATTACGGCAGCAACGCCCTGGACACAGCTTTCAGTTGGGCTCTTCTACAAAGATACTTTTGTGCATGTTGCGACACGGTGACAATAAAGGTTGTGTAAAAAGAGCAAGCTTCTCTACTGGCAGTAAACAGTTTGACCTCCTCAGGCATATACTTTCAGAACTTTTCTTCCATGACAAATTGCTCATCAATGGTATTGATCTTAATATCAGCCTTAACTGCAACAGGGCCTCGTTCTGTCTCATGAGCCGGGGTGGGGAGTAGTATAAACTGTTCATACTGTCTGCTAGTTTGTTTGTAAATAGAGTGAAAGTGTCCACATATGTCAGACTCACTCCGAAGATTTACAACTACTGAATGCCAAGTATGTAATTGAATCCCAACCAGCACCAGATTAACCCAGCAGCAATATTTATTTTTGGGGAAACTACGAAACTTATTATCATGGTTTTTGTCAATAACTCAGCTTTTCTCTATGCTTCAAACCTGTTCAATTTCAAACACTACATCAACCACGCTGTACTGTTCCCTGAGGGGGCTATGTTTCCTGTAAAACTGTACACACCCAGCTTTGGAGACACTAATTTTATTTGGGGATAGCTGGGCCTGGTTTTGTTAACTGGGAAGCACCTGTGTGACTTGTGTCAAGAGAAGGACATGGGCGGGCTATAGGTTGTTCTCTTTCGATCTGACTCCTGATGTGGAAGAAATGACCACTATATTTGATTCAAAATGGAAATCTAAAAAATGAAATATGTTTTAGGCAGCCCCTGCTATGAATGAGAGCATGGTAGTGTTCTCTTTGTTTGATAATGTCATTCAGATCAACCACTCCAGGCAGATTTTGTTTGACTATCTATAAAATATTGTACCATGGACAGTTTTCAGATTCAGGATTTCTTAATCCTCCATAAATATGCCAAGAAAGAAATATTAGGTGTTTTTCCAATCGACACTCTACCTGGTGAAATGGGCCCTAAAGACCTCGCACTTTTGTCTTTAACACAGATCAGCACTATATGGAAAGAGCTCCTTGGGCGGCAATGTTTTTAGATAAAGACAAGATTAGAGTGCTTGACAGCTCAGGGGCATTTCCCAAACATAGCATCTTTACAAAACCTATATTCAAGTAGGTAAAAAAAAAGCTTGTGCAAGGGTGGAATATAACCAAATACAGGTAGAGGATTTTCTCGCTTTCACATGTCGGGAGCATTGTATATATTTTATCAGTAAAATGTCAGAGGGTATGAAGTTTATATATTTTTTTTAATTCTATATTTGAACAACCTAGTTAACAATGCTCAAGTTGTTATGAAATTTGTGGAAAAATAACTCTAGGTCTAAATCAAGCATTGTTAAAAAAACGTTTGCCAAAGTGTAAGGGCATGTAACACCTTTCCTGTGTAATGATGTTTGTCTAAAAATAAATAAAAAATAAAAAAAATGAATGCAGAGTCCACATCTTTATTTCTATGCAAGCAGGCACATTTGAACATTTAAAAGATGACAGAAAGTAAAAAGTTAAAAGGTTTATTTACAAAGCAGTTTTTGCAGTGCAAGTGGATAAAACTTGCTAAAGAAATAAAATGGGAAAACATCATCAAATGTTAACTCTGGCAAAACTATACACACATGCACATATACACAGCAGTACAAAAGTTAGAAGAAACATTAGAGAGGTAACCACATGTTCATTTTGAACAATGTCTTTTTTGGTTCCAAAAGGCAGGGTCTCTGTGCTCCTTGAGGGGGTTAGTTTGGGAAAGAAAGGTGATGTGGCATCTTTGTGCATGGGTAAAAAGCAACCGGTATCTGAGTACAGGGAGGTGTATAAGTCAGATCTTTAAGATTTCAAGCTGTTGCCAGTGTTCAGCATTACCGACAGTCGTAGAAGGAATGTTAAGTTCCGCAGAGCCTCACAAAAACTGTTCCTAAGCTCTAGGCACTTTCTGGAGCGATAGTGTTTTGGGGTGTATAAGGCATTTGACTAGGTCGTACATGGGGGATCCTACAATCGGCTGACCTTTGTAGAGAAATTTGCCTTTTTCATTTCATGAGACCAGGTCTTTAGAAGCTCACATTTTACTCAGCAACATTTGCGTGGGGCCTCTGTACCTTTGACTTATATTTTTTAAAAGTTCTTCAGCAAAGATGTCTGAGGCTGATGGTGGTTCATGAGGTGTTGAAGGGGGTGTAGGAGGCTGTTCTGAGTCAGGGGCATATAGAGTCAACCTGTTTCATTCATCAGTCCCCTGCTTGTAATATTTTAAAACCGTTTGAAGAGCGCTTGAGTAAAGGCCTGATTTGTCATAAGGTTTTAAATTTGTATGGTTCAAAATGTCTTTAAATTCGGCACCCAGGCGCTGCAACTCATTTTCCTGGATATCCTAGCCATCGAGCATGGACTTCCCCAACTGTTCCATTTGTTGCTGCGGCACTAAGCACATCTTTTGGGGCGTACTCCATCAGTTCCTGCTTAGGACGCTGGTAATTAGCAGTATAGCTTTGCCCAGCAAATAAACTATAAAACCACCTGACTGCTTTACCAATTTCTTCTTAGACATGAGTGAAGCCAGTTTATTACTGAGTTTTTTGATGAGGTGAAGCTTCTTGTTCAAAACAAGGAACTGGCTCTCTGGTACAAGGACATTATCTTTAAGGGTGTTTAGTACGATCTCTGAAATTGCAGCCACTAAATCGTCATAAGTCGCACACAGGATGGCCTTTCTTTGCTGAGGGCTAGCAGTGACTATATCATCACTAAAGGTGTGGGGTAGTAGGAACTGAGGGTGGGCCTGGGTTGATTCCCTCAGTGCACCGTGTTCGAATCGCTTTAGATTCTAAAGTGGGGAAGTCATGGTGGGAAAATGTCCAAGTCAGGGGGTGCTATGTAGTTCTACAGGTGGAGGGGGGAGTTCCCTTACGGACTAGGTGGTCTCACACACATAATAGTGTCTTGCTTCATCATTTGACCACCTAGCCCCACCCAAGTAAGATGATACTACTTGGGCGGACTCAACCTCTTGGTTAAAAGAACCAGAGGGAGTGCTGAAATTAGACTAACTGGATAATTACAGAGATCCAGATGGGGTGAAAAATAAAATTACCAAGCAAGTCACCAATTACTACTGCTAGTTTTAATGAGGGTGTATGCTGGTAAGGTTAAGAACAGGGGGGAACAGAAGGCTCGTTCGAGGATAATGTCTCTCAGAGTCTAAAAAGGAATACATAAGACCAACATGTTTCTGCCCTCACTAAGTGCTGGTAGGTCAGGGGCATTCGTCAAGGTCGGAGCACATGCAAAAGGTGAGGTGCTCAAAGTGAAAAATGTATGGCCTACCTGAACAGGTAGTTCACGGTGGGGTAGGTCTAAAATAGCTGATAAATAAACCACAGATTATTAAAGGTGAAAAAGTGGCAAACCACTGCACACAACACAGCACAAGTGATAGTGTATGGAGAAAATTCACACATACATGCAAACGTGACTTAACCCGTAGTTGGGGGCGATTTGCCTCTGGTCTGGCTAGTGCCAGGGGGGGGGGGGTTTCCCTTGTAGTCACACTCTGAGGAGATTGAGGGTTGAACGTAGAGGACAAGAGAGTAAAGCAACAAAAAGAAGTGGAACCTAGTAGGAGAGAGGAAAAAAGAAAAGAAAACAGAACACAGGGGAGGGAGGGAAAATTGGGGAAGAAGGGGGGGGGGCAGGAGAAAAGAAAGGGAAAGCCAAGCTTGAGAAAAGAGTACAAAGAAGAGAAAAGAGAACGAGAGAAAAAGGAGGAAACGGAAAGGCAAAAGATATGCCATAAAAAAGGGTAGGGAGAGGGGGAGAGGAGAAGGTGAAGGGATCAAATAGGTGAAAGCCGAGCCAGGGGGGGACTGGAAGCAGGTTGCAGGGGGGAGAGAAAGATATCCAAAGGGCCCAAGGGCCCGAACTTACCACTCCAAAGGGAATACCATGGGGGGGTACCTACATGCCGGAGCCAGGCCGCTCTGGTACTGACTGGATGGCTGGCCTGGTAATTATGGTAAATGGTAGCCAATCGATGTGAGGCAGGGGGCGGAGTCGAACCCCAATTGCAAGGCGAGTCAGGTGTGCCTGGAGTCGTTACAGGTAGGCATACTGATCCGGGTGGGGTATCCCAGCCCGCCCATAGGTCGGCCGCACCCTCTGAATCGAGGACTGGTGGCGGCCCTCCAGGGCCTGGTGTGACGCGACCCGCCGCGGGACCCCTGGGGGATGGAGTCCCGCGGGGTAGGCCGCGCCCAGACGTGGAGAGGAGGAGAGAAGTGCTTCCTCCAAGGGGATGGCTGGTCCGAGTAGCGGAGCGTCCTGTGATGACGCGGCGCGTGTAGCGCGGCCCGTTGCCGCACACCACGGGACTCTGGGAAGTGGAGTCCCGTGGAGGGCGCCCGGTCATCCGGCGGGGATGTTTTCTCTATCTCAGGGTGATCCCTGCCTTCGCTCATAAGATTGTCTACAGTTGCAATGTTTGCAAGGCCTGTCGGCAGCAGGCACTGTCATTGAGACTATTCGGTATGTCTTCTATAAATTTGATGTGTGGGAACCTTTGGGATAGTTTTGTATACAGATCTTGCCACCACGAATAAAGCCAAACAATATTGTTAGGGGTTTATGAAAAAACAAATTGAGGGGCCTGCTAGAACACAGGAGAATTGGTGCTGCAGCCTGGTGTCCATAGTAAGGGGGCCAAGGCAATAATGCACTTTCAATAACCGTACTGTAGGGTTTTGTTGTCATCAGTCAGGACCCTTTCATCAAACACTACACACAAGGTTTTATGCAAAGGCACAGTTGTTATTTCCCACTGTAATTTTTGGACCAGACAATGAAAGGTTGTTGTACAATGATCATTTTATCATTTTTGTGGTCGGTCGAGGGAGAGTATTCGATCATAAGATCCTTTAGTCTGTCAAAATTTCGACTGTGCTTTTAACAGTTATAGTAATGCCTTTGACTTTCATACATGCATTTTTTTATGTATGATAGCTATAGGTCTTTAGACCAGCTGAAACAACTATGTGCTCATCGTGGTATAGGTTGCTAGTCAAATTGCCTTAACAATCCCCAAGCTGATGATCTTCATCCCCTGGTTTGCTCACAAAATAACAAAGGGGGTCATTCCAACCCTGGCGGTCGGTGTTAAAGCGGCGGCAAAACCGCCAACAGGCTGGCGGGAAAAAAAATGGAATTCCGACCCTGGCGGAAACCGCCAACAGAGACCGCCACATCAACACACCGGCCGCCACGGCGGTACAAATAAACAGCGCGGCGGTCACCGCCAACAGACAGGCGGGAGACAATGTACCACCCACTGTATCACAACCTACCAATCCGCCACCTTTTCCGGGGTGGTAGCCCCCCGATAAAAACACAGCGGAAACAGCCATTTCGAAGGGAAAACGCTCACCTCCATAACACCCCACGAGGAATCAGGACAGCATGGAACCCGAACTCCACATACTCCCAGCGATAGTCTTCCTGCTCCTCTACCAGGAGCACGAACGCCGGTGCAGAAGACAACGGTGAGTACTGCACCTACGACACAGGGGAGGGTGGAGGGGAAAATATTACGGGTACACACATACGCGACACACCCACCCTCACCCACTACAACACACACATCAATGCATAGCAACACATCAGAGTGACACCCTCCAAACCCCCCGGAAGAATGCAAATACAAAAGTAAATGATTCTAAACATTGGAATATATTGTATTACTGCCAAAAAAATATATATACACATCAAAAACTCTTATATAGTAGTAGTAGTAGTAGTACAAATCTTTATTCGACTTTCACCAAGTCATAAAAGACATAACAGTCATAAAAAAGATCTCTGGTTATAATACATGTGTTTCAATAAAGAATAAAAGACAGAATAGATAAAATGATAAAAATGTAGTAAAAATGTAGTAAAAAAAAAAACAAAAAAAAACACAACAATGGAAGAAATCTATCACAGTAGATTATATTTAGAACACCTCCCCCATGGATTTCCTTATCTTTAATACCGAACATAAAAAATTTGCTAAAATTCCACACGTTTCTAAGGAAGAGAGTGACTGGAGACAGGCGTAGGCTGTGCGACATTGGGGGAGGTTAATTTTCCTTAGAAGTGGAACAACTAAGCGTTTCCTCTGGTAGGCGTAAAAATTACAAAATAAGACCACATGAATTGTCGATAGCGGTGTTTTTGCATCACAGGGGCATGGTTTTAACAAGATGGACCAATCATTCATAGTTGGAAATGAAACTAGGCAATGAAACGTATCTAGCCTAAGTCTGGTAAGGACATAACGGTGGCGAGGGAGTACCATGTTTGCCAAGTAAGGCTGCATGCCCTCCGCCGTCAAAATTATTTGGTTATGAATGACTGAAGTTTTTTTTTATTCCACACCCCAGCGTATGTCTTCTAGGTGTTTTAATGCCAGTTTGCTCAGGTCCTTTCTAGATATCTTCTGCAACGAGGCTGGATTTGAGTAGTAGTCTTTGTTGCCCAATTTTTCAAAAAAGGTTGTGATGTATTTTAGCCATGGTACCCTTGATGTGTATAATGACTTCGTTCAGTCGCTAAGAATGGCCTTATTAAAACTGGTGTGCTCCGAGGTCCAGACTTTATGCCATAATAGCAATTGCTGTATCTTTATCAGGTCTGCAATGAAAGGAACCCCAAGTTCCGAGTGCGTGACGTACGATGAAGTACCTTTTGGTACCCTCAACAGGTGTCGTAGGAAATCATTCTCCACAGTCTGAACTAGATCACAGTTTGTATGACCCCAAATTCCTGCCCCGTACGTAATAGCTGGAATGCACTTGGCTTTGTAGATCTTTACCATGTTAGGTGGTGTAATCCCCCCAAGCCTTTTGGAGAAGAGTCGTAGTGCCATCGTTGTTTTGATCAAGTGCACTCTCTTCATCTTCCTACAGTTGGCCCAGGAACCCAACTTGTCAAGAGTTATGCCCAAGTATGAAAAAGATTGCGCGGTTTCGACCTTGCTATCTGCAATAGTGATATTATAAGACTTCCCGCGCTTCCCACCGCAGTTCATGATAAAAGTTGTTGAGCGGTTGACAGTAAGACCCAGCTGTGACATGTATGTAATGCAGGTTGTTAAGAGTTTCTGGAGCGCTATTGTGGTCCTAGCCATTAGTACAGCGTCGTCTGTGTAAAGTAATGCTGGGACAGGTCGGTTATCTATTTGGGATAAATCTTTACATTTAGTGGCCAGTTCTTTGTCCAGGTTGTTTATTTACATTGAGAACAGGAACGGAGCAAGAACGCAGCCTTGGCGCACTCCTCTATATAGACCAAAGGGGCGAGTGCATTCCCCTTTTAGGCCGTACCTCACTCTTGCTCTGCTCCCTGTGTACATTTCACGAATAAATTGAATTATGGCCGGTTCCACCCCCATGCTGTTTAAAATATCCCATAATTTATCATGAATCACACAGTCGAAGGCTGATGATAAATCAATAAAGGCCAGGTACTGGTTGCCTGCTCTGATCTTAGTATACTTTGCAGTAATAAGACTTAGATTTAAACTTTGTTCCACTGTTCCGATTCCTTTTCGGAATCCATACTGGACCGGGGTTAGCCCATTATTTTCCTCTGCCCATGTTTGTAGCCTGTTCAGAATTATTCTCCCTGCAATTTTAGCTGTTGTGTCCAGCAGGGAGATTGGCCTGTAACAGGCTGGATTGAGGCGGTCACCCTTTTTATATATTGGGATTATGTTAGAGTCTCTCCAAGATGGTAGGGGTCCGCATGTACAGATAGCCCTCAATGTCTGCGTCAGTACAGGCCCCCACAACTCCGTGTTGGCCTTGAATAAATCAATCGGAACGCCATCAGGGCCGGGCGCTTTCCCTGATTTACTTTCTATTAAAGCTTCCTCTACCTCCTGAAGGCTAAATTGGGGGGTTATGATTAGGCGTGGACTTTCCTGTGCATCGTGGTCGTGGGTATGGTCTGGTGTGTCACTCATCAGGGAATATATATTAGAGAAATGTGCTACCCAGACTTCTTCGGAGATAGCAATTTCCATCCTAGGAGTGTCACTGTCCCCTAACATAGGGGAATTTATTGTCTGCCAGAAGAGTATGTTATCTTTCTTGCGACTTGCTATATGGAGGGTTTCCCACAAGTTTGTTTTTATAGTCAATTTCCTTTTCTTTATTGCTGTCTTATATTGCTGTCTGCGTTTGCGTATATCACTCCAGCACCTTTTTGGGGCATTTAGGGCCTTTTTCAGTCTCTTATGTGCTTGGGTGCAGTTATGGTCAAACCATCCGGACATCCTTTTTTTCTCTACCTTACTGCTTTTGTTAGTGAGGGCTTCTTTTATGGTTTGTGTAATCGTTGTGAACGCACTTAGACATTGCCCTGGATGTGGGTTCTCTCTTAGACAGTCTGCGAAGGCGTGTTTACATTGGCGTATTACCTGTTTCAGTAAAGACTTGGGGTCTATCTGGGCCCACTTCATAGTATATCCATTGCGCTGTGCCAGTTCATTATCATCTGCCAGTATAATACTATCTTCCCTAGCTGCTAAAAGGGGAGATATTAAGAGATTCATACTCTGAGGATAGTGATCACTAATTGCGATATCGTGCAATGAGTAGTTTGTAAGATAGTGAGCGAAGTGAGTAGACATTAGGACATAATCGATCACTGTATTTCCGCCCCTTCCATTATATGTTGGTTTAAACTGTGGATCGGCCAGAACTAATTCATTTACAAATAAGAGGTTATAGGTTTGGGCCAGTAAGTTCATTTCCTCTCCTTGAGCGTTATGAGAGAAGTGGAGGCCTGTGCCTATGCCTTCCGAGTCCCAACCACATATCTTATGTGAAATTTCTTCACACGGATGGACGTTGAAATCACCCCCCCATATCAATAGGATCTCTCGATTGTTTTTTCCGAATATTTTTTTTAAGTCATTTTCCATTCCGACTAAGATATTGGAGAATTCTCTTGGAACAGCATTATTATAAAAATTGATAATGACTAAGTGGGTCTTGTGGTCCAGGTTACTCTCAATCAATTGGTAATATGGACTCGTAAATTGCATCTCTAAATTCTGTTGGGGTAATTTGTTGGAAATATATGTGCACAGTCCCCCTTTAGGTCTACCATGCCTTGACTGCTAGGCAGGAGTATGAAATGTTTTATAGCCATTTATATGGGAGGGAGTTAGAAGCCATGTCTCTTGTAGACAAACACATGAGTAATCTACTAAAAAATTGTCCCAAATCTCATTGTCTAGCTTATTGGCTAAGCCTGCAATGTTCCAGAATAGTAAAGCTAGTTCCGGTTTCCGATTAGGGTACTGCTTAGGGTTACGGTGCTGGTTCTTTGGGGGGGAAGTGGGGTTAGTGCTGTTGGTTGAGTTTGGTATACGTTTGGAATCATCGTCCTGGGCTAGATAAGGTAAACTCTCATTTCTTACAGGAACCATAGTGTGTGATATGGCTTCCTCATGTGTGTCCGTCCCTGGTATGTAAGTTGTCTTGGCTGCTTATATACATAAATGTACAAGTCCGAGCATTGTAGCAGGCATTGTTCGTGGACCACTGGGCCCAAACCACATGGGCAAAGCCCACACAGGATACCTGACTCCAACGGAGAGAACACTGCAGGGGCATCAGATAGCAAAACTACAGGCACCTCAGGGGGAAGGGAAGGGGGGGCACCTCAGCCAGATGAGTGCACGACGCCAGATCCACGAGGGGCCTCCATGGCCACTGTTCAATCCTGGGGAGTGCAAAGCCACAGTCTCTCAAGTCCAGACAGTGGGTGGGCTGCCCACTGTTACATCCTGGGGAGTGCAAAGCCACAGTCTCTCAAGTGGATAACAGTCTCCACTGGTTATGGAGGGGGCCTGGTGCCCAGAGTGCCTCGTGCAGCCCTGCCCAACACAGAAGCGGGCCAGCCCCTGCCGCTCATGGGCCAGCGGTGCTTGAGATGAAGGGCCCAGTGCAGCGGTACTTGAGACAGCGGTGCCCAGTCCAGCGGTACTTGAGATGAAGTGCCCAGTTCAGCGGTACTTGAGACGGCGGTGCCCAGTGCAGCGGTGCTTGAGACGGCGGTGCCCAGTGCAGCGGTGCTTGAGATGAAGGGCCCAGTGCAGCGGTGCATGAGATGAAGTGCCCAGTTCAGCGGTACTTGAGATGAAGGGCCCAGTGCAGCGGTACTTGAGATGAAGGGCCCAGTGCAACGGTGCTTGAGATGAAGGGCCCAGTTCAGCGGTACTTGAGACGGCGGTGCCCAGTGCAGCGGTGCTTGTGATGGCGGTGCCCAGTGCAGCGGTACTTGAGATGAAGGGCCCAGTGCAGCGGTACTTGAGACGGCGGTGCCCAGTGCAGCGGTGCTTGTGACGCGGTGCCCAGTGCAGCGGTGCTTGAGATGAAGGGCCCAGTGCAGCGATGCTTGAGATGAAGGGCCCAGTTCAGCGGTACTTGAGATGAAGGGCCCAGTGCAGCGGTGCTTGAGATGAAGGGCCCAGTTCAGCGGTACTTGAGACGGCGGTGCCCAGTGCAGCGGTGCTTGTGATGGCGGTGCCCAGTGCAGCGGTACTTGAGATGAAGGGCCCAGTGCAGCGGTACTTGAGATGAAGGGCCCAGTTCAGCGGTACTTGAGACGGCGGTGCCCAGTGTAGCGGTGCTTGAGATGAAGGGCCCAGTGCAGGGGTGCTTGAGATGAAGGGCCCAGTTCAGCGGTACTTGAAACGGCGGTGCCCAGTGCAGCGGTGCTTGTGACGGCGGTGCCCAGTGCAGCAGTGCTTGAGACAGCGGTGCCCAGTGCAGCGGTGCTTGTGACGGCGGTGCCCAGTTCAGCGGTGCTTGTGGCGGCGGTGCCCAGTTCAGCGGTGCTTGAGATGAAGGGCCCAGTTCAGCAGTGCTTGAGATGAAGGGCCCAGTTCAGCGGTTCCGGCCATGGCGGGGAGGTCATTTGCCACCTGTCCTGTGGCTGGCGGGGCCCTCCTGGCCATCTGTCCTGTAGCTGGCGGGGCCCTCCTGGGCAGCTGTGCCGGGCCTGTTGGTGGCCTCCTGCCCACCTGGGATGGGGCTGGCGGGGCCCTCCTGGCCAGCTGGGCTGATGGTGGTGTTGTCGGGCGTGCTGCCCTTCCCAGCCTTCCCTGATCGCCTGTGGCCCTTCTCCACCTTGGGCGGTGTGCCAGCTGTCTCTACACTTCCTGCCGGAGCCATGGTAGGGGTTTTAGTCCCTGGTGTTTTCACCCTCTCGCGCCAGCCACTGCCTATCTTGGGATGTTTCTCCAGGGGTGGGATGCCCGTGCCTTGGCTTCGCACCAAACTGGCTGCCCTGGAGGGTGGGGCACTCCACAGTCCATGGCAGACTGTGATGACAGGGCCCGGTTTTGTCGTGGCTGAGGTGCTGGCTGTAGTCCTATGACATGGACGGGGTGGGGGAGTTGGTGGAAAGAGGTTGAGTTTAGACAGGAAAAGCTTTTTAGGAGCAGTGGGACGGGTAGGTGTAGTGGGTATGGGAGTGGAGGAAGAGGTTGTGATTGTAGGAGTTGTAAGTCTGGTGTCTTTGGGTGCAGGTGCTTGGGCTGGAGGCTGTCGTGAGGTGGATGGCTGTTGGGTGGGTGGCTGCCTGCATTTGTGTATCTTGGAAGAGGGGGTCACAGACACACTGGGAGAGGACACAGGGGACGTGTAAATGGCAGTGGGGGTGGTGACTGCACGTGTGCGGGAGGTTCTGGTGTGTGTGCTGCTGAGGGACGTAGTGGCTGATGATGTTGTGCATGCAGGTGTGAGTGGAGACGTGACAGGGAGGGAGGAGAGAGACGAGGAGGAGGGGGACACAGTGGAGGCAGTGGGTGTTGGTATGTCTGTATGTGGATGTTGCTTCTGTGAATGCCTGTGTGATGTGTGGTGCTTATGTCTGGCTGAGCTTCCCTTGGGTGTTGAGGTGTGTGCAGGCTGGTCTGATGGTGTGTCTGGGATAGGCAGAGGTACAGGTGATAGGGTATGGGTGGAGGAAGTTGGAGGGGGGAGGCTAGAGACAGGGACAATGGCTGCCATCAGTGCTGAGGCCAGATTCTGGAACGATCGCTGAAGGGCAGCCTGACCAGAATGAATGCCCTCCAGGTATGCATTACTCTGGTGCACCTCCCTTTCTACACCCTGGATGGCATTCAAAATGGTAGACTGGCCAACAGTGAGCGTCCTCAGGAGGTCAATGACCTCCTGACTGAGGGCAGCAGGGGTGACTGGGGCAGGGCCTGAGGTGCCTGGGGCGAAGGAGATGCCCACCTTCCTGGGTGAGCGGGCACGGGCCAAACGCTGAGGGGCTGCTGGGAGGGCGGTGCTGGTGCGGTGGGTGGCGTCTGTACCTGTTGTTGCGGGGGGCACAGATGTTGCCGCCACCACAAGGGAGTTCCCTTCAGAGGACGAGTCGGTGTCACTGATGTCTGCCCGAGTCCCCGCTGTGGAACTCACCTCGCCCTCCGTCCCACTGGTGAATTCGGAGTCCGTTGCGTGGCCCTCCATGGCCATGTGGGATGCAGCTCCCTCGTGCTCCGATGCCACTTCTCCTCCGCCTGATGATGCTAATGCACACATGAACAGGAAGACCACAAAAAAGGGAGGGGGGGAGAATAAAGACATGTTGAGTGCATGCATTGGCGACACCGTTGGTGGACAGGACAGACACAGAAGCCCCCTGCACTACGCCGCGCACTTGGGGTCGACTACTCAATCCGTGGGACATGGCCTACAAGCCTATGGACGACATCTGCACACATAGATGACACAGGGCCATGAATAGCTGTACTTGGCACCCTACAGAGGTGGGGGGCGGGGGCACAGGGCATGCCTTACGGAGGGGCCTAGCCTACAGAAATCGCCCTGGCCTAGGGATACCCACAGCCCTCATCCCCCACCCAGACACCTCCACTGCGCGCAATGTCAACAGAATGAGAGTGTACTCACCCCCTTGTGTCTGCTGTGATGTCCTCACGCGCCCATCCAAATCGGGGTAGGCCACCGCCAGGATCCAGGACATCAGGGGGGTCAAAGTCCGACTGGCACCCCTCCCACGTTGGGAGGCCATCCCCAGCTGAGCCTCCGCCGTCTTCCTGCTCCAGCGGTGGATGTCCTCCCATCTCTTCCGGCAGTGGGTGCCCCGTCTGTGTTGGACCCCCAGGGTCCGGACATCCTTGGCGATGGCATGCCAAATATCGATCTTCTGGTGGGCGCTGACCTATGTGAAATGTACAGATGGAGAAGAATAGTCATCACCTTCTGCACCCTCAATGTGACTGCCCCCCCATCCCTGCCCTTGCCATGTGGCACATGCTCTCACCGTCGTTTGATGCATGCCTCAATCGCTCCCCTCCCCACAATCTTTCATCCACCCCACTCAACACAGGCATAGCCCATAAAGCATGCTCCCAGTGCATTTACCTGTTTGTCTGGAGGACCGTAGAGTAGCGCGTACTGGGGGAGGACCCCATCCAAAAGTTTATCCAACTCCTGAGCAGTGAAGGCAGGGGCCCTTTCCCCAGTCGCATGAGCCATTGTCTCTTCCAGACCGAGGTCACAGGAGCACTTGCAGTGTAGGTCCTCTCCTGTCGAAGATCAGGTATCGAGTGATTAAGCAGATAGAAAATGGCGGTCACGCCCGTGGCGGTGCGTACCGCCGCAGTGCGTACCGCGACCGCCGGCGCACATCGTCATTGGCTCCTGAGACCCATAGGGTTCAATGTTAACCAATGCTGCTTTGCGCCACGGTCTTTGACCGCCTACCGCCACGGTGTGCCACGCCAGCGCATTTACCTCACATCCCATTTTCGCACTTCACAGGTCAGGCAGCTGCCATTTCAGGGGTCCACATGGCTTAATTTTTACTGCGTCACACATACCTAGGCCTTGCATCAACACCCATACAAACCATTCAATGGATTGAGAGTCGTGTTATGTGCAAGCTGTGGTTACGTACCTGTGGGTTGATTGACTCTGTGCTCGCTGTTGTCCTTCATAGGCACCGTCCGCTGGCACATGCGAGGAGATGGAGGAATCCTCCGGTGTACAGACCGCTGGTGGACCTGTCGACAATGGAGGAAAGACATGTCATATTGACATACAGGCTTGACCGAGCCACTATTCATGAACTGTGTGCCCAGCTGATGCCAGACCTGATGTCACCAATCCGCCAACCCTCAGGGATCCCCCCTCTAGTGCAGGTGCTGTCAGTGCTCCATTTCCTAGCAAGTGGGTCATTTCAAACAACAGTGGCCATATAATCAGGGATGTCCCAGCCTATGTTTTCCAAGGTGTTGTCCAGAGTGTTGTCTGCCCTGCTGAAACACATGCGCAGCTACATCGTTTTCCCTGAGGTGGGGGATTTGCCTACAGTGAAGGGTGATTTCTATGCCCTTGGACATATCCCCAACATCATAGGTGCCATTGATGGGACCCATGTGGCTTTGGTTCCCCCCCCCACAGGAGTGAACAGGTGTACAGAAACAGGAAGAGTTATCATTCGATGAATGTGCAGATGGTGTGTTTGGCAGACCAGTACATCTCCCATGTTAATGCCAAGTTCCCTGGCTCAGTGCATGACGCGTACATCATGCGGAATAGCAGCATCCCTTACGTGATGGCTCAATTCCAGAGGCACCGTGTGTGGCTAATTGGTGACTTTGGTTACCCCAACCTGTCATGGCTACTGACCCCAGTGAGGAATCCCAGGACAAGGGCAGAGGAACGGTACAATGAGGCCCATGGGCGAACTAGGAGGGTGATCGAGCGGACCTTCGGCCTCCTGAAGGCCAGGTTCTGCTGCCTCCATATGACAGGTGGATCCCTATTCTACTCACCAAAGAAGGTGTGCCAGATCATCGTGGCCTGCTGTATGCTTCACAACCTGGCTTTGCGACGACAGGTGCCTTTTCTGCAGGAGGATGGTCCAGATGGTGGTGTTGTAGCAGCTGTGGAGCCTGTGGAGAGTGAAGACGAGGAAGCCAAAGAAGACGACATAGACAACAGGAACACAGTAATACAGCAGTATTTCCAATGACACACAGGTAAGAATACACACCGGCATATTACATGTACTTAAACACTACTACCTCTCTACTGTCTGTCCTTTTCACCCAGTGAATGGTAACTGAGTTGTGACTTTCCCTTCCAATTTCAGAGATGTGGGCCACACTGTGTGACATCTGCTTTGTTTCTCATGGACTACAGCTGTGTGACATTGGTATGTTGGCATCACAATGTAAATAAGCATTTTGGCACGGTAATGTCTAATACATTTGTTCAAAATCACAGCCAGACTCCTGATTGTTTTGTGCAATAACTGTGTTTATTACAGTGCTCTATATTGGTGGGTGGTTGCAAATCGGTGAGGGGTGATGGTGGAGGAATGTCCATGGCAGAGTCCAGACTATTTGTATCACAGGTGCATTGTCCAAATGCCTGTGGAAAGTGGAGCAGGGGCAGTTTAAGGATGGACAGGGTGACAATGTGGGACAGTGGGATGACAATCAGGGAGGTATCCTTTCCTGGCGGGGTCTTGGCATCTTACTCTGTCTTCTTCCTGGATCTCAGGGACCGCTTGCGGGGTGGTTCTCCTTCTGCAGGGGGTGGGGTGCTGGTGGCCTGTTGGTCCTGCGGCGGGGCCTCCTGTCCACTAGCGCCGGCAGAGGTGGTAGGCAGTTCTTGGTCCATGCTAGTGTCAGGGGCCCTTTGTGGTGCCACAGTGTCCCGCAATGTGATGACTACCAGATTCAGAGCCCCTACAATGGTGCCCAGGGCGGAACTGATGGTTCGTAGTTCCTCCCTGAACCCCAAATACTGTTCCTCCTGCAGGAGCTGGATCTCCTGAAACCTGGCCAGTACCGTCGCCATCGTCTCCTGGGAATGATGATAGGCTCCCATGATGGAGGAGAGGGCCTTGTGGAGAGTGGGTTCCCTGGGCCTGTCCCCCCCTGTCGCACAGTAGCCCTCCCAGTTCCCCTGTTTCCCTGGGCCTCTGTCCCCTGGACCGTGTGCCCACTACCACTGCCCCCAGGTCCCTGTTGTTGTTGGGGTGGTGGGTTAACCTGGTTGCCCTGTAGTGGTGGACACACCGCTGATTGACGTGTCCTGGGGACAGAGGGATGGGCCCGCTGGGTGGGTGCTGTGCTGGTGTTCCCAGAGGGGGGAAGGTCTGCTGTGGCCTGTGGCTGTCTGAGGGGAACCAACTGTCCCGAGGTCCCCGATGGGCCGGGCTGGTCATCTAGATCCAGGTCGACAGAGGTGCTGTCATCACTGTGGGCCTCTTCTGGGGGTGGAGTGGACATTTGTGGACCCTCCTGCACTGTGACGTGGCGTTCGGGTCCTGCAGGGGTATAAAACCATGATTATTGCATCTGTGTGTGCCATAGTGTGCAATGGGTGGGTGCCTGTGTACCCCAGTGCTTGCATTCCTGTGTGGGGGCTTTTGTGACAGTGGTTTGGGGGGGGATGGGGATGTGCAGTGGGCATGCTTTGGTGATGGGTGTCCATGCTTTGTGGTCGCATGCAGGGCTTGGGGTTGGGATGGGTGGGTTGTGATGGTGAGACATTTGCAAGGAGTAGGTGTGATGGGGGTGAGGGTGAGGGTGGGGGTATGAGTTGGCATGCTGGTGGGGTGGGGGGATGAAGTAGTGAAGATGAGACTTACCAGAATCCATTCCTCCAGATACTCCTGCGAGGCCCTCAGGATGCAGGATCGCCAAGACCTGCTCCTCCCATGTTGTAAATTCTGGGGGAGGAGGTGGTGGTCCGCCGCCAGTCCGCTGAACCGCGATGTTGTACCTGGATACCGTTGAACGCACCTTCCCCCGTAGGTCGTTCCACCGCTTCCTGATGTCATCCCTATTTCTTGGGTGCTGTCCCGCTGCGGTGACCCTGTCGACTATTCTGCTCCATAGCTCCATTTTCCTGGCAATGGAGGTGTGCTGCACCTGTGTTCCGAAGAGCTGTGGCTCTACCCGTACGATTTCCTCCACCATGACCCTGAGTTCATCCTCAGAAAACCTGGGGTGTCTTTGCGGTGCCATGGGGTGGTGTGGGTGATGTGTGGGGTGGATTGTGTGGTGCTAAGTGTGGTGATGTGTATTGGTGTGTTGTGTGAAGTGCGTGGTAATATTGCTGGTGGATGCTTGGTAGTTGACTGTGGTGTCTCTCTCTGGCCTTCTCTCAGAATTTCTGGTCGTAGGGGTTTGTGGGTGATGTGGGTGTGTGTTTTATATTGTATTGGGTGTGTGGGAGTGGTGTGTGTATGTGTATCAGGTGTGTGTATTTTGAATTGTCCAATGTGGCTGTGTTTGTAAATGTGTGTGTATTTTTAGCGCGACGGTGTGTACCGCCAATAGAATACCACGGTTGAAAGACCGCCGCGTGGATTCGTGTGTCGTGATAGTGTGGGTGTATTTCTGTTGGCGTGACGGTGTCGGTTTGGTTATCGCCAGTTTCTCGCTGGCCTTTGGTGTGGCGGACTTTTGTGGATGTCTGTATTTTGGCGGTTTGCGTGTTGTGGGTCAGAATGACCGTGGCGGTTTACCGCGGCCGTGGCGGTATGTTGGCGGTCTTCTGACAGCGGTATCCGCCTTTTAACGCCAAGGTTGTAATGACCCCCAAAGTCTGTAATGTGATATAGACACCTGTCCTGAACTTTATCCATTACATTTTAAAGCTCCAAACAGTCACATGCGACTGTAAACAGACTATGAAGATGTCTATACTGTTACAAGTTATTTGGTACTCTTTTGTGTATTTCCAACACAGAGACACTCTTTCATCATTGATATATTTGCAGCTGGATACCTCATAAGATGGCCCACAAAGATATTTAAAGAGTTCATCAGGATCTTTCATGATGATGGTGTTTGACAAGTTTGTACATTGGGCAGAGGCTTTATTTCCCCGTACTACTGTACAGAGTTGATGGTAAGCTAATTTCCCCCCTGTGTTGAACATGCACTGAAAGTAAAGAGACTGAAAGTAAATAGTCTTTTTACTTTAAATGCATGTTCAACACAGGGGGAATATAAGCTTACCATCGACTATGTACAGTGGTGCAGGGAAGTAAAGCCTCAAGGGTGTGTAGACTTATCATTTAACCAGCTTAACGTATTTGTTGCGGGCGTTAAAGTCCCTATATATGAGGAGAGGTTGTCCTAAGGGGTATCACTTTATCTTGTTCACAAACAGATAGAGGCTTGTAAGATCATAGTAATGCATTTTCTCACCCTCTCCCATGACCTTGCACACTTGTATAGCATTTGTACACCCCCCAAATAAGGTGTTGTGGGGCTCTAAAAGTTCTGTGTCTGATTTTAAATTGTCAAGCCACTCGTGCTCCAAGGGGGATCTCAGAACAAAACCGCAGTTCTCAACATATTGAGCCTTTAACAGAGTACGCCTGTGCCAGTGTTCAAATTTGCTACCCAAGAGCTTATTAAACTCATGGGTTTTCTAGCAGTGAGGACAACTGTGGTAAAAACAACCTCTGTATGCAAAGCCCGTTGGCACACCAGTAATTACTTGAACCGCTCTAGACAGTACAACCACACCGCTAGTGATGCGATCCATTAGTAACCCAGTGAAGCTCACCTCCAGACACATGTTGGTCTCATCAATGTTTATGGATCAATTATGTTTATTATAGTATTAAATTGAACACAGCGTAGTGCATACAACCCTGCTGGCCAGCAGCGTTTAGTAGCAAATGACAGTCGGTTTACCACACCTTTAGGGTCACAACCCGGGGGCCAGCAATTGTTAAAGTTATAACTTTGAAAAAAAAAGGAACAAAAGAGGAAGAATAACCCTAAGAAGCTCCCCACAACCCTCTCTCTTCTGTCCCCCTCCCAGCTATGAGGTGCTGTATGAGTTGAGGCGCATGAGTGAAGAAGCATAATATAGACCTCCCAGTTACCTGGAGGGCGTATTGTGAGGTTAGGTCATTGTACCTTCGAACGAGGGTAGAAGACATAAGACCTTCAGGTAAGTAGGGCAGGTAAGTTTGTGAAATTCAGAAGAGAGAATTTGGATTATAGGCACCAAGATAGTGGCAAGTTCCGGATGTTGATGATCCACTGCTTAGGAAAGTTTCTCCATTCTCCCCAAGAACCAGGGTTTGTGAAGCCATGCCATGTAGTCGGGTATCTTTTCTGTGCCCCAGAGAGATATTATTACCTGGTGGGCTGCCCAAGAGCCAGAGCCATCTGTCTCCCTTTCATTGAGTGTAACGGGGAAGTTAGTGGATTGGGTAGGCCTAGGATAGTGCATGTCAGGAATCGGGGAAATGCTGTGTTGAAGACAAGGCTAATATTATCTAATATGCAATCCCAGAAACCTTTCAGTTTTGGGCAGTGCCAAATAAGATGTAATGGTGTGCCTGGGTTACCACTTCACCTCCAGCAATCAGCAGCCTTAGCTGGGTCCAATGAATAAATTTGGGCCGGTTTGAGATACCGATAGGAGGTGATTTTGTAGACAGTTTCTGTGCCTGCTGAGCTGATGGGCCCTGTAAAATGCATCTCCCCACTCTGCATCGATCATGTCTCTTCCCAGTTCTGTTTCCCATCTGCGCTGACCCAGTGTTCTAGGTAGATGGGTATGGCTGCTTAGGAGTGTGTAGATCTCGAAGATCAGGCATTTTTCTTCACGTTAGAGGATCACCCATTTCTCAAATTGTGTGAGAGGCTGCCGAACAAGGGGTTGAATGGCGAGTTGTGGCACCCAGAGGCAGACCTGTAAGTATAGTAATCTTTTGACCTCAGTTAGATCATAGCCTTCTTTGAGGCAGGCAAATGGTATGATACCTAATGGGTAAAATAAGCTCCCATTCTCTTGCAGCCCCCTGCATGCCATTGGTGAACGTTATCTAGACTCATGCCTGGGGCAAAATGGGGACTGGCGCATATGGGCATCTTGGGTGACAGAAAGGAAGTTAACTCTGCTTTGAGTGCAACTGCGTCCCACACCCGAAAGACAGAGCTAGTGACGGGAGAGGAATATAGGCCTGTCGCTCTTTGCTTGCAAGGGAGTCAAGGTTCCTTGGAATTTGGGACCCGACCACAGCTTGGCCCGTAAAGCATCAATGTTTTTCAGTGAGTGGACAACTCCACTCGACTAGGAAACGCAACTGAGCTGCTTGGAAGTACCTTGTGAAGCATGGGACTGCTAGCCCTCCTGCACGCTTAGGACATTGTAGTATCGGTCTAGATAATTGCGGAGTTTCACATTCAAGATTTATTTAAAGATTGCCATTTGAAGGGCATGTAAGGTATTGCACGGTGGAGTGAGGGGGAGTGTTTGAAAGAGATATAGGATACGAGTGAGTATGGTCATTTTGATCACCACTATGTGGTCTAGCCAGGAGAAGTTGTGGAGACACCATGTCTCCAGATTGACCAGGGCGAGTCTTGCGAAGGAAGTATAATTCATATGCGCAGTTTGTTAGGTACTGCAGGCAAGCGCGATCCCTAGTTATGGAATGTGGGTGGATGACCAAAGGAATGGGAACTGGGAGTTAAGGGTTGCTTCCGTGCGGGGGAACTGAGAGACTGAGGATTTGGGATTTCTGCATGTTGACTCAGAGGCCAGATATCGGCCCAAAGCTGTTTAGTTCGCGGAGCTGCGACCTTGGAGTGACTCCAGCTTATCAGAAAGGGCTAGGATCACATCGTCCACGTACATGCTGATGAGCTGTTGGTCCCTGCCAAATTTGATCCCTGAAGTCATCAGTGTTTAAAGTTGAGCAGCCACTATTGTTTTTTTCCATTGACATTACTGTAAAAGATCATCTTTAGAGGTCTGAACATGCCCCTCTCCTGACTCCGAACAACATGGGCGACTATATTGAATGTTCCAATGGCTGCAAATTCTGCTTTACTATGAGGTTTTCTAAACTATCCACAGCTTCAAACACCTTGTGCAGGGGCTATCAATACTCTGTCCTTGGAAGCAGAGCTGAAAAAAAATAATTAATGCCAAAGTCTTGTAACATGTCCTCTATGGGAGTTTGTACGGCATGCTGAATAGCCAAAACACAATGATCAGATGATTTTATGAGTTCTAAAGTAACATCCCTGAATTCTTTGTAATTCTCTGTAGCATTAAATCTCTCTACATTTTGCCGGTACCTTCTGATGTTCTCTAAAAACACCATCTCTGAATCTTCAGAATGGTGGCCTGTGGAGGATGTCGCGCTCTCCAGTGAATCATTTTGGGTGGGCTGACTTTGATTCTGAGGCAATGCATTTTTAAGCCTCCTCGTAGCAAACATTCTGGCTTTCTTTAATTTACAGATCAAAAGCCTCCGCTGCTTGTTGCTTAGTCCACTTTTGTTTCTTAATGTCCATCCCATTTTTAGACAGTACTCCAAAACCTGTTTGAATGGTATCATGATTATTTGTTAGAGATGACCTCCCGAATTCCCCAGCTAGTGCCTTTACTTCAAGACCAACTATGTGTTCAGTGTGTCTTTGTCTCTCAGCTTTGCACCATGAATTCTTTAAAGACCACGAGCATCTCCTAAATTTGTGCTTGGGGGTCTAACCTGTGCCTTTTTAGGATGCACTGTCATGGTATCTGGAACTTTCAGACCCTGTCTGTAGGGTTCTAATTTCTTTTCTGCCAAGAGGACTCATAAGAACCATTGCAATTTAGTAATGATGTCTTGTACCTTCGTTTTATGGGGCTTTGGACTGGGTTATTAATAAAGCTGGAACCCCTGCACTTTAGATTCACTGCAAACATTGTCAACATTAAATAGCCTCTACCTCTTCAATGCCTGATTCGCAAGACTGTAACAATTCACTTGTACACCTTTGTACCCTCTGAATTATCTCCCTCTGTACATCCTTCAAGGGCCAGTTATCGGATTCCATCTTCCACAGTTTTATGGCTTTAGAGTTCAGATTGGCTTTTAGATTTCTAACACAATTGTGCATCTCTTTCATATATGACCCTAGACTGCCTTTTAGGGCTAAAACCTCAAATTCCAGGGCATTAACTGTGAAAGTAGGGGAGGAGATATATTAGCCCGAATCTCCCTGAATGCCGCTCTCTGGTTACCTCCCACTGACGCAGTTCTGAATGTCTGGAATTGAGGGGCTTATTCTACTCCAGCTCGCTTGTGTCTGTGAAATTCTAGCCTACTAGCATCCTGAACAGGATTCCTGCACCACTTAGCCTGGTCCCTATGCCCTCATGCCCCATTAAATCTGTATATGAGTTTGGCAGTTCAGATCAGAATTAAATACAGTTTAATGCCAGTTACCAGCCAACATAAATTAATTTAGGCCAATTACAGAATTTAGTGGCAAGGTTCAGCAAACAGTGCAGTACTACACATGAGGTACATCATATTCAATGGTTAACACAGGAACAAAAAGGACCCAGAGGGGTGGTCTCGAACCACACACTCAATTTATAGCGTCATAGTTATTAACATAAGACATCTTCCGGTGATAAGCTAATGACTTGGCCCAGTGCCAGGGCTGACTGAAAGTGAAGGAGTCATACTATTAAATGAGCATATAGTGGACCAGCCTCCATCAACAGTATAGTTACAAATTCCAGAAGTTCAAACTGTAATCAAACATGGGGAGCACCTCAGACAGGCGAATTACATTCTTATTGATGCATGATTTTTGGAGAATGTATTAAATTGGAAAAGCTGGTTGCAGAGCTGAGTTATGGTAATTCAGATGGGTTCATTCCGATCGCTTCTATTCATCTAATGAAAATTCAACATACACATCTTTTTTCATGCTTGAAAATGGACTTTGATAACCAATCTTTTTGAAAACAGCAGGCCTCCTTTTCTGCCTGACAATTTCAAAGGATGCTTTGCATTTTGATAATCGCTAACTGAAATGGATTTGCAAATATTATGTTCACATTTTCCGAAAAGGAAGAAAGAAAAAACAAGCTAAGACATTTTAATTTCCTAGGATATTAAATGTGACCTTTTGTAACAGGTGTCTAGGAATGTGCCACGGACAACATTAATAGGTTTGAAAAAACCTTCGAGCACTGTAGCCACGCCATCACAATTATACGGTCTGCAATTAAAGCTCGAGCCTGGAGACACTGAGCAAAGAGTGAAACCAACCCTTTCAAAACGGTATTGTTCAGCGAGGGGCTTGAGGTGGTTAGGTAGTCATATACACTGGGGAAAACATGGCTTTGTCACGAGGAGGGCTTTGCTGCTTACTTAGCCAACATGTGACACATTTACCATTGAGCAGCTTTATTTTGAGTTTGTGGATTGAGACCTTGCCACCAATTGAAACGGTCGCAATGTTGCTATACATGGTACAGAAGGGAGTCTGCCAAACATATTGACGGATAAACCACCCAACCTAGCATGACTGGTTCCACTGGCTCTGGCACAGTTACCTACGTGTATATCTGCCAGGCCTTGGCCATGAGCGACTTACCCTCATTGAAACAACACAGGATCTGTGACATGCCAGGGCACACTCCACAATGTTAGGCAGACTTGACATGTGGGCATTGAATTAGTACGTGAGCTTTGGGGGTACATTTAAAGTGCCCACATTTACTCGCAAAATATCCACCAGCAGACCAATCGGTAGATTTATTGCCAGAGGTTTTTTCCATCAAGTGGCTCTCCTTATGATGGATAGGTCTATTTAGACACATCTGGCATTTTGACCATAAAATTTCAATCTGGTGGATTTTCTTCTTTTGCAGCAACAGAGGAGGAAACCATGCCATAATAGTAAAAGAAAATATTCTTTTGGAACTCTAATTTAGGAAAATAGGTTTTGTGCAGTTTGGAAGTGGAAATTCGGATTCCATAGTACAAGGTATGGCCCAGTAACTAGCAGCAGTATTGATTTCTTTGGGACTCTTCAGCCGCAGCGTTTTCCATACGGTCATGGATTTACTGCCACATAATCTACCATCTGCTACATAACTTGCAGATGTCATCCTAAAATATATTCCTAGCGGATACTGATCAAAGCTACTAAACTAAAGCACAATCGTTTGCACTCTGCAGTGGGAACGGCTTTGCTGAAGTTAAGCAGTCACCCTATTTGTGATGATTGTGGTTTTCAGATGTTAAAATGATGATAATGAGCAGAAATATTTGTCTAGACAGTTTTAATGTGTGTTAGGATGATAAAATAGGAAAATAAATTTAAAAAAATGCCACATAATGTGCCCTTTTTTGCAGCATGACATTTTGTCAACACTGCCACATATTTTGGTCCTCCATTGCCACATAATGCTAGTGCCCCTGTCATTATTTCAGTGCAGTGGCTAATACATTTATGATCCCACTAGATGCACAGCAGAAACATGCTTGCCCCAAAGTATAATTAGTGCTGACATGGATGCACGGCATAGGCATGGGTTTATCACCTGACTGGCTATCTCGGGAATCAGGCAAATACCAGGGGGTTTGAATGATTTGCAATATCCTTGTCACTGACTTCCAGGCATCTTAGGGTAGCAGGAGGAGCCAAGGACGGGACTTGCGCTCATCATATTCCTGCGCAAAAAATGTTTGCACAGCTGCACTGCCTGTTATCTCCCCAGTGAAGATCCACATATGCATTACACCCCATTGCCTCTGGGCATTTTTATGCATCCACCCTTGGGTTTGAAGTAAGTCCGTATCTGCAAAGAATTGTAAACAGAAATTTGCACCAAAATTCTGCACCTTTCTGAGGCAAGCATAACATGGAGAAATATTTTATTTCTCATGTATTTTCTTCTTTGCATGTGTGCTGCTTTCTACGGCACACATACAAAGATGAATATGCCTTAAAGCGTAGTTTCTTGCACCAGAAGGGACTCCTTGCTGCCCAAAACCTATGCTGGCTATAATGCAGACACCATGGCCCTCATTCTGACCTTGGCGGTCTTTTCGCGAGACCGCCGAGTTACCGCCGCGGTGAAGACCGCCGACCGCGGCGGTATGCCGCTGTGCGCATTCCGACCGCTGGGAGCGTTCCGCCGGGAAACCACCAGCAGCCACACTGGCGGTCGGCGGAAAAGTGGAGACTGGTCAACCTCCACCGCCACGCCAGCAGAACACCGCCCACAGAATTACGACCCACATATCTGTGTGGCGGTCTTCTGTTGGCAGTGTTCTGTTGGCGGTCACCTCCCCATGGCTCCCGTCGCCTCTCGGAGGACCAACGCACAAGGTAAGTTGACCGTCCGTGAGGGGAGGGGGAGGGGGGGTGTTGTGTGATGTGGGCGTGCATGGGGGTGTGCGTGTGAGTGTGTAGAGGGGGTGTGTGAGTGCGTGTATGCGGGCGGGGGGTGCTGCTGTGTCTATGGGTAATGTGTGCTGTTCGGCAGGTGCGCATGTCTGCATGTATGTGTGCGGGTATGTGTCCCCGTTGTGTATGTGTGTGTAGGGGGTGTGTATATGTGCATGTTGGGGGTGTGTGCATGTCGGGGTGCATGTATGTGCATGTCGGGGTGGGGGTGGGGAGGGGGTTCGTACCACCTCTGGGGGGTGGAGGGTGTGGGGGGAGGACTCGGGTGGGTAGTGGGGGGTGGGGGAGACCCCTATCAGTGCCAGGGAAGGAATTCCCTGGCCCCGATAGTGCTTACCGCCATGGTTCGCATGGCGGTTCCCGACCGCCAGAAACCGCGGCGGTAGGCAGGGTCATGATACCGTTGGCGGTCTTGGGACGACCGCCGGGCCGGAGTGCGCAAACTCCAGCCCGGCGGTCATGACCGCCGTGGCGGTTGGAGTGGGGAAGTGGCGGTCGATCGCGGCGGTGACCGCCGCGGTCAGAATGCCATTTTTCTGACCGCCGGTCTGTTCGCGGTCCGACCGCCGCCTCTCCGCCGACCGCCAAGGTCAGAATGAGGGCCCATGTCTGCTTTGGTGCATCGATGCCAAAAATGCACCAACGCAGGTAGAGAGCAGAACTGTGCCACTTGTGAGTAGATATGGCGCAGTTCTTCCCTCTCTCTTTCATGCAATGCAGCAACTTTACTTTTATGCATTGACATATGTAAAGCGCACCCTCACATATAGGGCAATGTATATATGCCCTATATGTGAAGCCCTTCTCACATCTAAAGACAAAGGAATCTGGGAATCATTGTTTGACTGCAAGACTAGCAGAATTATCTCTTACGATAAATGAAAAGAGGAATTAATCTTGGTGAAAAACTTGGGATCTAACTTAAGAATTACCCTTAAGTCTTAAGTAGAGATGGGAAATGGTCAACACTCCCAATTCCACAAGCCCCTTGACGAGACAATGGGAACCAAAATCGCTGTTTTTGCGGACAGCCAACCTACGTCCACATTTTCCAAGGGTCCGAAAGGGAGCTGTTGTAACTCTCTTAATACTATTGATAGGACCCAAGTTGGAGTAGGGTTTACTACTGTCAGTCTTTTCAATCTGAAATTTCTCATGAGCCGCACAACAAGCAAAGATATATCAATGCAGTCCTAATCCCACTTAAGAGTTTTGATGGCCGGCCACTGAGCGGACAAACTGGAGGGTGCTAAGCCAGTCAAAAACCTATCCCTGATGAGACCCAGGATCTGAAAAGCAGCTAATGACCCCCATTGAGTGTCTCTGGCAACTTGTTCTCAAGACCCCTTGAGCTGAAAGCCTACCCTCTCAAGTTACAAGCCATCAATCTGCAGTGTTGAATCTGGATTGAGGGAAGGAGGTGGAACTGCAGTGGGGGAGGGTCAGGGATAGATGGAGATACTCTTCTCTGGACAGAGAGGTTAGAAGGCAAAACCAGTGGCACAGGGGATAAACAATGCCACTAAAATTACCAATGTCCTCCTGAATCTTCAGACACATCCTCCAGAGGACTGGAATCGTGGGGAATGCATATAGAATTCCCTTGGGCCAAGGACCTGACAGGACTTCCACTGCCTATGCAGGGGTCACTAGTTGCAGAATACCCACTGTATCGTGCTGTGTTCCATCCATGCTGTACCAAACTGAGAGAAAATCCAGTTGAAGCCCCAGACAGATAGGTGATACATCCTGACCCTGTCAGCCCGCAAATTCATCTGACCCAGAATATAAACTGCCTTTGTTCCAGGAGATGTTCTAGGGCCCAAGCAAATATCTGAGCAGCCAAAAGGTTGCAATTATCATTCTTGGTACCACCCTAGTTGTTTAGATAGGCTCTTGTTGCTTGTTTGTCTGTCATTACAACTACCTTGAACACCTTCAATTGAAGAGAAGAGGTTTGCAGTGCCTTCCAGACTGCTGCTAGTTCCCACCAATTGGAGGAAATGAAACCTCACCTCTTCAGACCACTGGCTCTTTCTTTCCAGCCTTTGCGTGTATGCGGGCGGGGGGGTGCTGCTGTGTCTATGGGTAATGTGTGCTGTTCGGCAGGTGCGCATGTCTGCATGTATGTGTGCGGGTATGTGTCCCCGTTGTGTATGTGTGTGTAGGGGGTGTGTATATGTGCATGTTGGGGGTGTGTGCATGTCGGGGTGCATGTATGTGCATGTCGGGGTGGGGGTGGGGAGGGGGTTCGTACCACCTCTGGGGGGTGGAGGGTGTGGGGGGAGGACTCGGGTGGGTAGTGGGGGGTGGGGGAGACCCCTATCAGTGCCAGGGAAGGAATTCCCTGGCCCCGATAGTGCTTACCGCCATGGTTCGCATGGCGGTTCCCGACCGCCAGAAACCGCGGCGGTAGGCAGGGTCATGATACCGTTGGCGGTCTTGGGACGACCGCCGGGCCGGAGTGCGCAAACTCCAGCCCGGCGGTCATGACCGCCGTGGCGGTTGGAGTGGGGAAGTGGCGGTCGATCGCGGCGGTGACCGCCGCGGTCAGAATGCCATTTTTCTGACCGCCGGTCTGTTCGCGGTCCGACCGCCGCCTCTCCGCCGACCGCCAAGGTCAGAATGAGGGCCCATGTCTGCTTTGGTGCATCGATGCCAAAAATGCACCAACGCAGGTAGAGAGCAGAACTGTGCCACTTGTGAGTAGATATGGCGCAGTTCTTCCCTCTCTCTTTCATGCAATGCAGCAACTTTACTTTTATGCATTGACATATGTAAAGCGCACCCTCACATATAGGGCAATGTATATATGCCCTATATGTGAAGCCCTTCTCACATCTAAAGACAAAGGAATCTGGGAATCATTGTTTGACTACAAGACTAGCAGAATTATCTCTTACGATAAATGAAAAGAGGAATTAATCTTGGTGAAAAACTTGGGATCTAACTTAAGAATTACCCTTAAGTCTTAAGTAGAGATGGGAAATGGTCAACACTCCCAATTCCACAAGCCCCTTGACGAGACAATGGGAACCAAAATCGCTGTTTTTGCGGACAGCCAACCTACGTCCACATTTTCCAAGGGTCCGAAAGGGAGCTGTTGTAACTCTCTTAATACTATTGATAGGACCCAAGTTGGAGTAGGGTTTACTACTGTCAGTCTTTTCAATCTGAAATTTCTCATGAGCCGCACAACAAGCAAAGATATATCAATGCAGTCCTAATCCCACTTAAGAGTTTTGATGGCCGGCCACTGAGCGGACAAACTGGAGGGTGCTAAGCCAGTCAAAAACCTATCCCTGATGAGACCCAGGATCTGAAAAGCAGCTAATGACCCCCATTGAGTGTCTCTGGCAACTTGTTCTCAAGACCCCTTGAGCTGAAAGCCTACCCTCTCAAGTTACAAGCCATCAATCTGCAGTGTTGAATCTGGATTGAGGGAAGGAGGTGGAACTGCAGTGGGGGAGGGTCAGGGATAGATGGAGATACTCTTCTCTGGACAGAGAGGTTAGAAGGCAAAACCAGTGGCACAGGGGATAAACAATGCCACTAAAATTACCAATGTCCTCCTGAATCTTCAGACACATCCTCCAGAGGACTGGAATCGTGGGGAATGCATATAGAATTCCCTTGGGCCAAGGACCTGACAGGACTTCCACTGCCTATGCAGGGGTCACTAGTTGCAGAATACCCACTGTATCGTGCTGTGTTCCATCCATGCTGTACCAAACTGAGAGAAAATCCAGTTGAAGCCCCAGACAGATAGGTGATACATCCTGACCCTGTCAGCCCGCAAATTCATCTGACCCAGAATATAAACTGCCTTTGTTCCAGGAGATGTTCTAGGGCCCAAGCAAATATCTGAGCAGCCAAAAGGTTGCAATTATCATTCTTGGTACCACCCTAGTTGTTTAGATAGGCTCTTGTTGCTTGTTTGTCTGTCATTACAACTACCTTGAACACCTTCAATTGAAGAGAAGAGGTTTGCAGTGCCTTCCAGACTGCTGCTAGTTCCCACCAATTGGAGGAAATGAAACCTCACCTCTTCAGACCACTGGCTCTTTCTCTCCTGACCTTCTAGGGGTGCTCCCCAGCACCACAGACTGGCATTGGTAGTGAACTGTAATGGAGGAGTGAGATGGAGAGGACCCATATTTGAAAGGTTATTCTACTATAACCACCAGCTTGATGACATGTGGATATGATGAGTCACTGGTACAAATATTCTACATCCTGAGAACTTGGTTACCAGTTGTGGAGCACATGGGTCTCTTGGAGCTTTCAGTGGTTATGTTCCCAGGGGACTACTACTGCTGTAGTTGCTGCTATTAATCCCTGCAACTTCGACCAACCACTGGTTGTCATATAAGGCTGACTCAGTAGATGAGAAAGACTGGTCTGGGTTGATGTAATTCTGGTTTGAGGTAGAAAGATAGCCCCACATTGGTGTCAAACTGAGCTCTGATAAACATCTTGATGTGTGCAATTTGAAGGTGCAATTTCTGAAAGCTGATAATGAACCTCAGTTGCTGTGACACCTTTGTTACTATCTGCACATTGCCTTGCACCTTAGGGAGAGAAGCAGCAGACAACAACCAGTCGTAAAGCTACAGAAATATCATATATCCTTTCAATTGAAGGTATGCAACCAGTGGCGCTAGTACTTCAGTGAAAATTCTGGGAGATGTCACCAATCTGAATGGCAGAGCATGGCACTGGAAATGCTGACTCCCCACTGTTAATCTTAGAAACCTCTGGGTCTCTAAATGTAAGGTAATGTGAAAGTATGCATCTTGCAAGTCAAAAGTCACCAGAAAGTTGCCTACCACTATTAGTGGCATGATGGAGTGAAGAGATATCATTTGAAAAGGGTCTATCAAGACATATTTATTTAACCCCTGTAGTCTAGTGGGCTGCCTGTCCCTCCCAGGGGTCGGATTGGGGGTAGTTACCCCATCCTGCCAATCAATGGGGCAGAAAGACATATTGGCTAGCCCAGCCCAGCCCACCTCAAAGTTTGAAAACAAATAATCCCAGGTGCATAGTGGGCTTTCTGCCTCGGGGGCAGATAGGAAGCTATTGCCCCATTCTGCTTCCGGGGGGGGGGGGGGGGAGAAAAGTTGTTTACATATTTGGGAAGAAAGGTTGTTTACATATTTGAAAAAAAAGTAATCCCTGGCACCTAGTGGGCTTTCTGCCTCCCTGGGCGGGCAGATCGGGGGCTATAGACCAGAAGTGCCCCATGGGGGAGCAGAAAAACTGTTTACATATTTGTGGTAGCTGGAGGCATTGGTAAGCCTATTTTGGGCAGTCCCCTACCCCAAAGTTTGAAAGCAAAAAGTAATCTGTGGTGCCTAGTAGGCTTTCTGCCCTCCCCCCCCCCGGGGACAGATCACAGGCTATTGCCCTCATCCGCCCCCCAGGGGGGAGAAAGGCTGTTAACATAGTTGTGGTGGTGGGGGACACTGACATGCCCGTTTGGGGCAACCTCCCACCCCTATACAATGTATATGAGCATCTAGTGCATTTTCTGCCCTCCCCCAAGAGGCAGATCTGGGGCTTTTTCCCCTATCTGCACCACGGGCGGGGCAAAAAGACTGAAATACGTACCAAAAAATAATGAAATAATGGGGGAGCAAAAGCCCTTCTTGCCGAAGGGGCTGCTCCCCCTCCCTGGTGTCTGTTTGGTGGTTCCCTGCTTAGGGATCACCCACCTGCAGCAATCCTCAAGCAGGGTTCCACTAGGGAAGGGAACCATTAGAGAGGGGAGATTTTCCCCTTTCCAATGATACCCCTCCTATTTGCCTAGGGGCTCAAGCGACTGAGGTAGTCCCCTAAGCACTGAGGCAGGTAACATGAAATGAGCCAATCGGCTTCCACTTTCGTTTTAATTGGAATGAAGTCAGCGAGCTGGGCGCGCTGATCGTCATTTCATTGAAAACCAAACAGCTTCGGGAGGTGGGAAAGCTGTTCACCACCACCTGAGGCTATTTTTTAAAGCAGGAAATCCCTCTGGTGTCCGCACCAGAGGGATTTCCTGACTTGTGTGCGAGGACAGCTGGGAGCCGTCCTCAGCACATGAGCACAGTGGTTGAGGATGTCTCCCAGCCTTCCGCAGCATTGAAGGGGTTAAAGGAAAAATAAATTTGTATATCTGGCAGAGTCAAGCATGGTGAGATGTGATTGGTTGTCAGCACTTCAACCAAAAAGTGATGGCAGCCATCTTAGGACCAAAATACATGATAGCACCCCATTGACATGCATTGTAGTGCATGGCAGGTTTTGAGGGTCACAAAAAGGAGAACATATTAAGGGTGATAGATTTTAGTTACATTATAAATCATTTTCCGATGGTACCATAATGATTTTAGGATATGTGGTATATTCTAAAGTGATTTTACTTTGTGAAAAAGCCTTCTGCTGGGATTTCATGAATCATGTTGAGAGAAAACTGTTTTCTCATGAATTTCCCATTTAGGTTATAGAAGGTGCTCTGGAAGCTAAAATGAGAACATATTTTCTGTGAATTCGCAGTATCTTTCTCAGCCATATGGGAATGAAGTCTGATATTCTAAGTAAAACAGTTTCACTTATGACAAAAATGTGGCACACCTAAAGCCACCTTGATTGCATCAAACTGGTCAAACTTAAAACATTTAATTTAGAAAGGAACACAATGCTGTAGAAAGAAAAAATAGGACATATTTTAAGTGAGTTCTCAAATATCTTCCCCTTCTATTTCATTAAAACATTCTGACATTCAGACTGTAAAATGCACTTTCGACACCAGCAGCAGACTGCCAGCTAACTCCTTGGTGATCAGCAGCTTTACTAGAGTGTTTTAATGAGCAACTAGAGAGCTAACACTTAACATCTGAATGCCATCTTGATGGAATCAAAGTGGAAAACTGAAAGCATTTTCCACAGAGGATACTTGTTGGAAAGTGGATTATTGGTAACGACAGGTAAGTACCTACACTTAGCAAAACCTCCTCTTAGGTCCAGTTAGGTCTAAATAAATTAAACCCAACTCAAGCCTTGGAAGCTAAGCAATGAGTGACAAGGCTTAATTTAGGAGAAAAGTGTGTAAAGCATTTAAAATTCACAAAACAGTAAATAAGTAAAACTTAAAACACAATACAAATCCAACACCAATTTATAAAAAATAGATTATATTTGTATTTTTAAAATGACACCAAAATGAATGAAATCAGATAAGGTGAACCAGAGATTTGAATTTTTAAAGAATTACTATTTTCTTCCGAATAGAAATGAAAGCGCCAATCTGGTCATCTGGTCGCACCTCGACTGGGGCAAAGTCAAAGTTTAAGGCTGATCATGATGGAGCCTGATTGTTTACAGCAAGCCGGAGGCCTTGGTCAAAAGTTTACCTTCGGACTTAGTCGTTTTCTTGAAGGTTTTCTTCAGCGGGACGAAGTCACCAGTCCGATCCGACCTCCCTGGAGCTCTTCCTCAGATACGCGTAGCGGGAGGCCTCAGTGAAGATTTCTACGTTCCAACTTAGACGATTTTTTGAGGTGAGAATCCTTCGACCGGGCTGAACCTGAATCTTGATCCGAAGTCCCTGGAGCCTCTTCGGATACACTGCTTGGGAGGCCTCGGTCAACTTTCTATGTTCAAACTTAGTCACTTTTTCGGACATTTTCTTCAGCGGGACGAACCTGCAAGTCAGGCCGGGTCACGGTTGAGGTAAGCCGGCCAGGGTTGTCGCAGTGGGTCGACGTTCTTTTAAGTTTCTTCTGGAGTCTACAGCTCACCCCAAGGTTCCAGAAGCTCTGAGTTGCTCCTTGAGGGTGCGGACTACAGCTCCCAGAATGCACCTGACCCAAACTACAAATTGGCCACTGGACAGTGGTCAGCTGGTCAGTTTCTTCAGGATCTGAGACAGGGGACTCTGGTTGGCAATTTGTCTCCTGTAGCAAACAGGGAGTCCCTCCTTGAACTAGTTGAAGGCAGGCAAAGTCCTTCTTGTGGTGAAGCCCAAGTGTGCAGCCGGTGCAGTCCTTTAGAGTGTAGTGTCCAGGTGCAGGTCAGGGGTCCAGCAGGGCAGTCCTTCTTCTTCTGATGTTCTTCCTTGTATGGATCTGAGGTGTGGGTGCAGCTCTGCCATATTTATCCTTGCTCCTAAGTGAAAAACAGGGGGTTCCTCCAATCAGATGCAGGGTCTTTCCCACGTGATGACCACTTCCTGGGAAGTGTGGCAAAAATCAGTCCCAGGAAATAACATTCTTCAAAAATCCATCATGGCTGGAACTGATTTTTGGAGGTTACATCTGGCTGAGCCCACCCACTGGTGTGGCTAAAAATCCTAAACACACCCCTCTCCTGCCCTCTCCTAATCTAATAAAGAGGGCACCTAATTGTCTGGGGTTGCAGGATCTGAAGGAGGTCCTGGGTTACACCAAATGTCATTCCCTGCCTTTGAAGACCAGTTTGGCAGCCCTCCCCCTTCCTGCTTCCCCATGTGCTGAGGTAGTTCTCCTCCCCCAGGCTACTCCACATCTCATCAAGGCAGCCTGGCCAGGCTGCCAGAGGCTGGCCAATCAGAGAAGGGCATTACAGAGCTGAAGTTGGCAACTTTTTAGGTAGAGTTTAAAACCTTTTACCTGAAGTAGTTATATTAAATCCAACAATTGTAAGTTGTGGGATTTATTATAACAATTCATTTGACACCAAACTCAAGGTATCTGACACTTAAGGGGAATTTGCTCATTAAAATAAAGTCTCCCCATTTTAGCCTATGGAGGCCATTGACTACAGTGAGGGAAAGATGAATTTGGATGTTTTACCTCATCAGGACTTATAAAACTATTTTGATAAGGTCCCTGCTTATTGTTACATGGCACCCAAACCTAGGGGCAGATAGGGCACACCTTAGGGGTGACTTATATGGACCAATAAGGTAGTTTAAGACTTTGGAATTATTTTAAAGTCGAATTTGCATTTAACTTTAATTTAAAAGCAGCCAGCAAGGCAGGCCTGCCTTTAAAATGACCCTGGGCACCTCAGCAGTGCACCTATGGGTGCACTACCTATGCTGGGGTCCCTAAACCTACATTGCCTACCATATACTAGGGACTTATAGGTAGGTTGACATAGCCAATTATAATTAGCCTAATTTGCATATTTATTTTATACAGAGCACAGGCCCTGGGGCTGGTTAGCAGTACCCGGGGCACCATCAGATTCAGAAAACACCAGCAAAAAAGTGAAAAATTGGGGAACAAAGTTAGGGGGCCTCTGCAATCAGCCCTGTTTTCTCACAATGCTGCAGTAAATGAGGAAATTAGGGAGCTTCGTATCAAATAAGTCCCCCAAAATGGCCACCAGAGGAAAAAAGAGCCCAAATGTAGCACAAAACTCATCCAAATGTAGCCCAAGTATAGCCCAATGACAAACATTTGCAAAACACTGATTTGTTTGGATTTTTGCAGTTTTATATAGCACACACTTGACCCAAAGATATTGTAGTGCTTTAGATGAGCATCAGTTACATTACACAAGGACACATTCATTTTGGTTTTAGGCATGGGGAGATTAAGTGATTTACCCAGATTCACAGGATGATGAGCTGATGTCTGAAGCTCAGGCCGTAACGCTGCATACTCTCCCATAAGTGTAACGTAATCAAGTAATCAACTGGATAAAAAACACAACAATAGCAAATGATTTAAAAGTGCTTTTTCTCAATTTGAGAACTCAGAAAATATGTCCTCATATTAGTTTTTTAGAGCACTAACCATGATTTCTATGGGAATAAAACCCTCTAATTTTTATAATTACTAAAGGAAATGCTTTAGGTATTACAGTTTTGATTACATCAAGATGACGTCAGACGTTCCACACTTTTGTAACACATATTGAATGTTAGCAATCTCGTTCATTACAATACTGTGGGGAGGAAGAGGTCAAGGACACAGGCTTGGAAAGTTGGGGGCAGGAAGGAGGGTGCAGAGGCAACAAGTTCACCACACTGGGCAGGCGGGACAGGCAGTGGCAGCACTACAACCATGGAAGGCAGACGACCTCTGCGACAAACTTGCCACCTTTTTCCACCACAAGATCCAAGACATCTACAACAGTTTCCTCCTGGAAAATCCTGGCACCGGAACCTGTGACCGAGCCTTCCCCCAAGAACCGACCCAGACCATCCACAGCTGGTCCACACTCTCCACAGAGGAAACAGTCAGCATCATGAACAGCACCCACTGCGGGGGCCCCCACGAATCCCTGCCCGCACCACATATACATCTGAGCCTGCGCATCCATCGCCCTCGAGCCCCCGGAACACAATCAACTGCTCCATCAACACTGGCACCTTTTCTGAGGACTGGAAACACACCAAAATACGCCTTCTCGTGTAGAACCCGTTTGTCGACCCATCAGAACTAAAGAATTTCTGGCCCATCTCGCTGCTACCCTACCCCACCTAAGTACTGAAGAAAGCAATCAATGTAAAACTACGAAATTTCATTGAGACCAACAACTCCCTCGATGCTCCCAGTCTGGCTTCCGCAGCAACCACAGCATGGAGACAGCCATCCTGGCAGCAATCAACGACATCCGATTACTCCTAGACTGCAGCCACACCACAGCGCTCATACTCCTCGACCTCTCAGCAGCTTTCGGCATGGTCTCAACACAGCACCCTGCGCACCAGACTCCATAACATAGGAATATGTGGAAGAGCCCTGGAATAGATCTACTCTTTCCTCTCAGGGAGAATGCATAGGGTCAGGTTCCCACTCTACAAATCCAGACCCACAGGAGTCAACTATGGAGTCCCCTAAGGATCCTCACTGAGCCCCACACTGTTCAACATCTACATGGCCCCTCTCGCCACCATCGTCAGAAGCCGCGGTATGAACATCATGTCATATGCTGATGACACACAACTCATCATTTCCCTCACCCAAGACCCGGACACAGCCAAAAGGAACTTCCACTCAGGAATGGAAGCCATTGCTGCCTGGATGAGAGTAAGCTGCCTCAAGCTCATCTCTGACAAGACTGAGCTCCCCATGTTCGGAAATGCTACCTAAGCTTGGGCCGACTCCTGATGGCCCACATCCCTCACTGACTGAGCATGCCCGCAACCTAGGCATCATCCTTGACTCCTCCCTACCCATGACCCACCAGGTAAACTCAGTTGCCTCCTCCTGCTAGCACACACTCAGCAAACTTCAGAAGATCTTCAGATGGATCCCAGAAGACTGTCGCAGGACAGTCACCAACGCCTTAGTCACAAGCAAGCTTGACTACGACAGCGCCGTCTATGCCGGCACCTCAACTAGAAACATCAGAAAACTACAACTCATTCAGAACGCCGCTGCCAGACTCATTCTGGACCTCCCACGCTGAGAACACATCTCCCAACACCTGAGGACCCTCCACTGGCTACTAAGAAGTGAATCACCGTCAAGCTACGCACCCACACGTACAAGGCCATACACAATGCAGGGCCAGCATACCTAAACCACTGCGTCTCCTTCCACACCCCTGCCAGATCCCTCCGCTCCACCCAGATGGGCCTGGCCACCATCCCTCGCATCCGCAAAACCACAGCCGGAGGACGATCCTTCACCTACGTTGCAGCAAAAAGCTGTAACAACCTCTTCCTGCACCTCAGACAAAGCCTTTCGCTCACCATCTTCAGGAAGAACCTCAAGACGTGACTATTCAGATGAGGTCCCTTCCCCCACCCCCAGTGCCTTGAGACCCTGTCAGAGTCACCAGATCCTCCGGGGTCTGCGCACGTTCCCAAAATATCCACCACTGAACAGCTCCAAGACTCTGATAGATAAATCACAGAGGCTAAGAGAGTTCAAGAGGGTAAGAGGGGATTAGGAAGGGAACAGCTGGGAAGGAGACCTGTAGTAAGAAAAAGGTTAAAACACACAATATGAAAATTGCATCTCATGAAACCAATACTAGACTATGACTCTAAGCCTAATCATTCTGAAAACATGAACAACCTAAGAATTAGGCTTAAAATGACTAAGTTTCAAGATGGCCGGATACCTGTAAGGGAATCAAGATGGATTAAATGAAACTTTCAAATTCAAGTACTTTCCTTTACATGAGAATCAGGAAAACATTCTGAATAAATTCTAAACCAGTCATATGAATCCTTTTTTGAGAATGCATACTAGGACCATGCAATATTGTATCTAGAAACTCTCGTCTTCTGTGTTCTCTTGAAATGTTTCAACACGAATTGCGCACATTGCAGATTTTCATATATATAGTAAACACCATAAAAGGATTGTGCACCATGAATAACACAATATGGATTCAGGAAACAAATCACACAACTTGTCAACTCGAATATTACCTAATAAATGTCTTAGAATAATGGCGTACAATGAACAACATGAATTAAGCTCAAAGAGAGAATCGTGCGTCTTGCCGATTCGAGTGCCACCATGTAATATGTCAAGAAATGGTAGCACGCAATGAATATCAAGGTTAAATCACCATTAAACGAATTGCGCGTCTTGCCAATTTGTAAGCCACGATGTAAATGCCAATAAATAACAGCGAACAATAAATAACAAGATTAAAGCACCATGAAACGAATTGCGCATCTTTTGCCGATTCTTAAGCCACCATGTAAATGTCAAGAAATGGTAGCATGCAATGAATAACAACGTCAAATCATCATGAAACGAATCGCGCGTCTTGCCGATTCGCAAGCCACCATACAAATGTCAAGAAATGGTAACACCCAATGAATAACAAGATCAAATCAGCATGAAACGAATTGCGCGTCTTGCCGACAAGTAAGCCACCATGTAAATGTCAAGAAATGATAGCGCGCAAAGTAATCTGTTAATCATTAAAGAATTAGGCCAAGAATATGAAAGTTCTCGATAACGGCGTCGGGAGGTCAGCCCAACCACCGTCTTACCGCCCAGAACAAGGATCACCAATGAAGAATGAAGGGCAGAGGCCTAGAAGATCAAATAGGCCACCGGGACAGGATCTCAGGAAGTAGCTGCTGCTCTGCACCGGGACCTCTGAATAGTGAGCACTTGGAGCTGGGCTGGCTCCCTTTTATAGAGTCTTGGCCCAGCCTACAACCACACCCAGGCATGCTGCAGGGAAAGTCTCTGGAAGGCCCTGGAAAGGGACCATACCCTAACACACTCTGAAAGCCTGCAGCAATACAGTACATTGCAAATGAACAGTATTTGTAAACACATTCAAAATTAGTCTTCAGGATTAAACTCTGCAATCCAAAAGGTTAAACAACAACATATCAGCACAATGCATAAATTACGTTGTTTTGAGAGTGCTAGGTTTTTGCATTCTAGTTGCCAATAGAGCGTGCACTGCCCTTGTGTTGACAGACCCTCAGTGGTGAGTAGCCGCGCTTTACAAAAACTGATTGATTGATTGAAAGGGGGGCAGGGGCAAAGAACCAAACATGCAGGACACACAAGAGAGGCTGTGGAAATTTAACAGACCAATGAAGGCAGAAGAAAGAGGCAGTGGCAGTACAACAATACATGCCAACAGATCTGATTCAAGCAGGAAACTCCTGGTGTTTTTGAGCCCAAAAGGACTTTTTTAGATGTCTCCTGCCTAAAATCTCTGCTTCTTCTTTTTTTCAGTGTACAGTATATCAATGGGGAAAATCAATTCTCCTGTTTTTAAAAAATCAAAATCTCCCATTTACCAAGTTCAAAATGTTGAAAGTATAGTACATTGGATCACGCAGGAAAGGGGGAATGGGGTAAAGATATGGACTCAGGTAAAAGAGGGCTGGAGGAAAATATGCAGGAGCCCCAAACTGACACACAGGGCAGGTATTAGGGGGTTGCAGCAGCACAATAAACCACACAGGGCAAGCGGGGATGTCAGTGCAGCACAACAGACTATGGAAAGCAATGGGAAGGAGACAGGGCCATGTACATGGGAAAAAGAGAGCAGAGGGGAAAGAGGCAGTGGCAGCAAGTTGGTCATACTGAACATACAGGAGGGACAGCTGCAGCATATCGGACCATGGAGGGCAGGAGGAGGGGTGAAGAGGCACAACAACAGACCATACATGGCAGGAGGGAGGCGCTGGGGGCCTGCACATGGAAAACAGAGGGCAGGTGGCAAGGGGGCAGGGCAGGAGCAGAAAGCTGCCATGGAGAGAAGGAGGGATGGGAACTGGAAGCACAGCACACTTTGGAGAGCAACAGAGGGAAGGTCGGAGGGGGTCAGGAACAGTAAGCCGACCAAATAGGACAGGTGGGAGGTGCTGTGGCAGCACAGAAAACCATGCATGGCAAGCCAGTGGTTAGTGGCAGCCCAATGGCCATGGTGGGTGAGAGGGTGGGGCAGGGGACCGTGGAGGACAGAAGGGAGGGGGGGCTGGACAGAGACAAGAGAGGGCAGAGAAAGGGGTTTCACAACAGACCATGCAGGGCAGGCAGGAGGAGCAGTTGCAGCACAACAGATTGTTTGAGGGCAGAAGGGAGTGGCAGCAAAATGGAGGGGATAGGGGCATGGAACTTGGACAGGTAGGGTAGGGTGGCAGGGACAGGCGACAGCCATCTGACCATGCTAGGCAGGTGGAAAGGGCAGTGGCAGCTCAACAGAACACTCAGAGTAGAAAGGAGGGGCAATGGCAGGTCCATGGAACATGGTGGGCAAAAAGGAAGGAGCAGGGGCATTCACACTGACATCGAAGGGCAGGTGGAAGGAGGGTAGAGGCAGCAAACTATGCATAGAGGTTAAGCAGGAGGGCAATTATGGAGATTAGAATTGGGCAACGGAGACAGGAGAAGTGGGCATGGATATCAAGATAAATAGAGGGCAGCGGCAGCCCATCGGACCATGCAGGGCAGGAGGGAGGGGGCTGGTGCATGGACTCAGACAACAGAGTATAGGGAGGAGGTAGATGGTCAGCAAGCTAACTGTTAAGGGCAGCTGGGAAGGGCAGTGGCAGAACAACGGCCACACAGGACTGTAATGAGGGAGTAGGGGCATGGACTTGGACAATGGATGGCAAGCGGGGGGTAGGAGCTTCAATCTTGGTGGAGTGGCAGCACAATTCCATGCCCTGCGTCAAACCTACCCCCGTGTATTGTAATAGGCATCTGACTTAATGTTAAAAAAACCCTAGGAGTTCACAGAAAAAAAACAAAGGTTACAGGACATTTTAGTTAGGAAATAGAATTTAAAAAACCTTTTGAAATTCACTAAAAAAACAAAGGTTAGAGGGAAGTTATAGTTAGATTCATATTTTACACACACAAAAGCATAGAAATGTAGCTGTTAGAGTTATTTCAAGTAACTATAACTTGTGCCTTAAGGTGACTATAACTCGCGCCCTCACCACGCACTGTTAATTACCCCAAATATTACTTCATTCATGACATCTTCTATGGCATCATTGATAATATCACTGTAATATTTGCAGTAAAATTATTGATGAGAAAAATGTGCATGGCAAGGGAGCGAGTTATAGTTACCTTAGGGCACGAGTTATAGCTACTTCAAATAACTCTAACTATATCAGATGAATTTCTATGCTTTTGTGTCTGTAAATATGAACCTAACTATAATGTCTCTGTAACCTTTGAACTTCCTAGGTTGCCTCCAACCAATGTGTGCCCCCCAATCTCCAAAGCTCACTTCTAGAGACACAAATACACAGAAGCAGAATGCAGAAGCATTTGTGACAAATATGTTTACTTTTGCTATTAATTAGCAATCACCCTGGCAGAGTTGATAAATGTGTGGTAAGACTTTTTGCTGTCAGCACACTCTAGGGAAAAAAAAATCCACACTAAGAAAAACCACACTCATTCCCCTGTGAGCTCTGAGGTTTGTTGTAACAGATAGGCATCATAGTGAAAATAGTTGTGAAAACAGTAATCGTTGTGGGAATGAGTCATTCTAGTAAGAATGTGTACTTCAGTAAATGACTAAATATTGCACTAGCACAGGCATGCCAGTAATTACAGCCATGTAAATGTATAATATTTGTGTAGAGTTGAATTTCTCCCCACACTAATTGCCAGGGAACAGGTACCTGACAATCTCTTTTAGTGTTTGGCTTCTGGGGTTTAAGTGGGGCAAATATACTAATCTAACTCTAATCCCACAAACATTAGAAAAAATGCATCCACGGAGGAGGGGACAATATTTACTACCCTAATTTCAGTCCCACAAACAATTGGTAAAGTGCAAAAACTGGTGGTGGGGGGCTGGACATGAGAGTTACTATTCTAACTTTTGTCTCACAAACATTAGGAAAATTTATAAAATGGGGGTTGGGGAAATGCACCATTATAACTCCATTCCTACAAATATTTGATAAAATATATAAATTGTGAAGGGCCAAATTTAATATATCGACTTGAAACCCAAATACATTTTTCACATTTAAAAAATGGGCTGTAGATACACCATTCGTGTAAACAAAAGCATTTACACTACAATTAAAAAACCAAAACCCAGTATTTATAAGCATTGTAACTAAAAATCATATAAATAAAATATATTTGTTGTAAATAACATTTTAAAACTAAAACCTCTCAAAAAGGTAGCAAAAAATATTACAAAATTAGAACCAACAAACATCAATTAAAATGGAAACCCCTAAACATATTATAATGTGGCTAGCATTAACACAACCCACATACCCTGATAAACCAACTAACCCACTAAAAACATATTTAATTTTTTTAAAAACAATATGCATGAACCCCAACATTTGTGAACATAAAACATATTCGTTATATGTAATTAAAAGACAAAAATAATCCAACAAAAAATACACTTTAAAAAATCATTTGACCTGAAAACAAAATTATAAAACTTTAAAAATCAAATACTACTTACCCAAACCCCCCAAAATAACACCCAACCTGGAAATAAAAATTAGAACAAAAACATCCAAAAACTAACACATAATTAAACACACCTTTATTTAAAAAAATATAATAATCAATATACAAACTATCATATTAATGCATACGACATTGTATATCACAATATGTTAGTATTCTATTTTTAACATGAATACTATTGACAGATAAACAATATAGTTAGCCTTGACAATATGAATTAAGGCTGGTGCTAAAATATGTTGCCCCCTACATCTCTACAGTTGCAACACAATGATTGAGTTTGCATAGAAATTCTTGGACGCTAACAAAAATAGACATTACATCTGCCAATACAAAAGTTAATTTGTAAGTTTCCGTAAGATGGGCCTTTACTGCATACAAATGTAATTGGCACAATAATCACATTGAATAAGTAGAGGGATATGACTGCTAGGATATACCACAACAAGGAAGCACCAACAGCACATTATTGAAAATAAGGAATCCCTGTCTAGAAGCAAATATGAAGGCAAGAACAAGCAATAAATATTACCCTATTAATATATTGACTTAGCACCCAAGATGACATGTCTAGGGAACTGACCATTATTGTAGGTCATTGACCCTTTCTTGATTGTGAGTAGTCCACATCATTTGATTGTTACCCAATATAATATGATAGTTATATTTTGAAGTGATATTGTCAAATCTGTTTTAATTGATCAAACCTGCATGTTTTATGGGAGGTTGGGGTGGAGGAGTTAGAGTTATCAGTCCTGCATGTTTTATGCAGACTTTATCTTTGAATTTGCCAATAGCTTGTGGTATCATAATGCACCTATCAAGTGACATACATGTGCAGAATCTCTGTTCCAAAGCTCTCAGATTGTCTTTTCTAAATAGAACTTTTATCGCCAAGCTGCAGTTCTGCTTCAAAGTCTAATGTGATTAAGCCTGTTCTTTTGAGACCATCTGGTGACTTAGGAATTGATTTAGAGTTTAGCAGACAGGTTTCCCTGTTGCAAACAAGCTGGATGTCCCATCTGTAGTAGTACAAGTTCATTATATCCAAGGGCACTCAAAATACAGCGGACAAGATATCCATCACATTTGTGAAGGAGTAACCCATCTGCCAAACTCTAAATCAGGTCCTTAGTTACAAATATCTTATTGGTGAACTGAGAGATACACCAAGTGGTGTGAAATCGAACGCCCAATTATATTTTTATAGCAGTTTATCAATAAATGTAAAACTGGATACACCATCTTTAAATCAATATCCAGATTATTGTTGGATTTCACTATCCCATGGATGCAAGTACATTGGCTATTTACTGATACTAAAGTTATTAAACACCCTGGCAGGATCCCCCTTCCCATAGTGATGGTAGTTATAAAAAATATGTTTAGCTATCCAAGTAACAAGGCTAAAGGAACCATGTCTCTTGCAGGTTTGTCACCTCAAACTTGTTAATAAGGTCAGTGCACTCATTCTTCCATGGTTCTCCTTCAGGTTTTCTACATTCCATGTTGATATCTAAAATGAGGAGGAGTAATTATTCCCATGTTCTAAATGGGTTAGTATAGGAGAGGAGTTCAGTCCCACAGAACATTTCCTTCTCTAACTCCCAATAATGTTATATTGTGATGAAACAACACTCTGCCAACTCTTTCTCCTAGGAAAATAACTGAACCAGTAGTAGTTGCCTGACCTTCTCTTACAAATCAGACATTGGTGTCCACTGAGGATAAAGGTCCAACCCTGTACCTGGTTGGAAAGTACATCCTTCCAGTATTTAGTTTGCATTAGTTGCTGGCTGCAGGTCATGGATACTTGCAATTATTTTTGGGTCTTGATTTTCATCAATAATAAACCCAAACCCACAGTAAGAGAGAGAGAGATACAAATGGGAGAACTCAGGAACAAGACAAAGGTAGAAAAACAGTGGCAAAGAGACAAAGCAGGGATGAAAAAAGATTCTTGAAGAATAAGATAAAGTGACATTGAGTGTTGGATTTCTTGAAGAAAGGGGCATGAGGTGAAATCACGAGCAGACTGTGTTGGTATTCTCCAAACCTGGCATTCGTCAGGACAACCTGAGGACTTCTAAAAATATTAGCAGGAATTTTCAGGTCCCAGACTGATGACAATATAATTCTCTGCAATAGTTTTATGCGTGCAGATCACTTCTTGCCATTTTCATACCTCACAAATGGATTGAATAGGCTTGTCTAAAATACCTTAGCTAATTGGGTTATTTGCTTAAAAAGTAAGAATGTTTTGTGAGATTGATACAATTGCAGAAGAGGAGCTTTAGGATGGCTCTAAGGAGACATTCCTAGAGGCAAGTAAAATAACAACTGTCCCTATCGCCTACTTCCAAAGACAGCAAGACTACCACACATTTATAAGCCTAAGGGCAGGCACTAAGTAAGGGCAGACTGTGTGGGAGATGTTACGTTGTGCACATTGATTATAGCTGGAATCACCTTGTTATGTGTAACATCCTTCGATGGGATCCCATTGGGTATATCATAATACATAAGCCTATCATAAGTGTCAGTGTGCAAACCTGTGTCTCTTTTTCTATTCTCAATGCACGCTAACTACTCCGACCTGGAACAGTGTAGTCATAGTGGTCTTTGGTGCTCCCCAATGGACTAGCTTCTACTTGATTTAAATGTCACATGTTAGTAGTAAATTATATGCATTCCATAAGAATGACAGACAAACACTAAAGTTTAAAAGTTTACTCAAGGAATAGAATTACAAAAATGCCTTTGCTGGACCATCGGTTGATTATGCATATACACATCTAAATCACAAATAATCCAGAAATAACTCACTAAAGCTCTCCTGGAAATCCAGCATGGACTCTCCTTCTAAGATAGGGGAAAGGTGAGTGTTGCTCACATCCTTTAATAGGACTTTAAACAAAGGAGTTCATGCACTTACTACACAAGTACATGGTTCACAAGGTATGCACAAATGGGGAACAAGCAAGAAACATTTTTACTACAGAATACATTTGAAGATTCTCTCACCATTCCACTATACTAGATTCAGACATTCCAGAATCTATTCAGGTGAAATGACTTGTTAGATAGTACGTTAATTGGTCTGAGGGTGCTAGGTTGTCTTTGATTAGGTACATCACATTCAGTACAACAGTAGTCTTTTTGGTGCCCTAAGATGGCAGCCACTTAGAGCTGGAGCTCCGAGCGGGCCCGCCTAAAATCTTGACAATACCAGGCTGTTGGGGGGCCCCCGTGATACGGTGAGCAGGTGGGGGCCCGCTAGCCAGAGGAGACTCGGGAGCCGCAGTCCCTGGAGGAGCCAGGTGATGCCGTGGGCCGCGTGAGCTGGGCGGGCGCAGCGGCCAGCCTACCGCGTGGGACGCGGGTTCGAGGAGCGGCTGCCGGTGCAGAGAAACGGGCGGTGCGTACGCGCGCCGCCGAACCTGGTGAATACCTGGGAGCTGGGGCAGGTCAGCGGGGAGAGGTGCACCGCCCCTGACTGCGATCGGAGAGGTGCTGGCGGTGGAGCCCGGCCGGCCCTCGGAGGACCCCCAGGGGCACCGGGTGCCGTTGCTGACACCGCTGGCCATGCGGGCGCATCAGAGGACTGGCGAGGTCCCAACGAGAGATGTGCTGTGCTGCCCTGTGCGCGGCTGAGGAGGCACTAGGAGTGCGGCTTGGCTTGGATCCCTATATAAAAGCACTTGCGGTGCTGCGGCGGAAGGTGGCCCCTCACAGGAGTGGAAGTGAGGAGCGTGGGGTGCCTGAAAGGAGGTAAGGAGACAGTGAGGTGGTCGAGGGAGACCCCTGGACTCTGCAGCCCCCTACGCACGGAGGCGTTGGTGGTGGAGGGCCCCCCTGAGGAGAGTGAACAGCGGGGGTGTCCCTTGCCCCACCCTCCCCTACGGACGTTGGAGGGTCTGATCTTAGGGTGCCTGGCATGGGGCCCAGGGCTATGGCTGGCCCCATAACATCCCCCGCATGACAAGCGGCCCCGTTCAGGTGGAGATGCCGGCGTGGAAATGGCTGTGATGACGCAGGCCTGACCCTCACGTGAAGCATTGACCGGGGGAACTACTTCGCTGTGTGTGGGGGTCTGCAAACGGAGGATCGCTGGTGCTTTGCGCTGCGAGGCTCATTCACATTACTTGACCTTAGACGGAGGTGAATTCCGGCTGCTCCCAGAGCCTAACTGACTATGGGAAAACTCAGGCGCAAAACACACGGAATGCCCCAAGCGGAGTAGGGGCATGTCCGCCAGTTGGCTAGTGGTGAACCTGAGGAGAGTGCAGCGCCCACCACGATGCAGGTACCCTGAATAAGATGCTTGGGGCGATTGAAGATACTAAGCTAACTTTGAGTCAGGAAATTGGAAAGGTCCCCTCTGAACTAAGTCACTTACGAACGGATCACCACAAGCTAATAGACAGGGTGGAAGCTACTGAAACATCCCTGGAGGAGCTGCAGCCCACACACCGGGCCCTCCAGGCTCAGGTCACCTGCCTATCTGAGTGGGTTCAGGTATTGGAACGTCGTGCGGAAGATGCGGAGGGCCTCAGTCGGCGCAATAACATACGTATTGTTGGAATGACAGAAGGCGTTGAGGGCACTGATCCAGTGGCCTACCTAGAGACCTGGCTTTGCATCATTATGAATGAACACCGCCTCACGCCCTTCTTTGCCCTGGAGAGAGCACACTGAGTCCCAACTCGTAGGCCAGCGCCGGGAAGAACGCCCCGACAGTTGGTGGCAAAGCTTCTACATTACCAAGACCGCGACCTGCTGTTACAGAAGGCTCACGAGACAGGTCCCTTCTAAGTGGATGGTGGCCGTGCCACTTTTTTCCCAGACCTTACATTGGCGGTCCAAGCTCGATGTGCCACCTTCCTGGATGTGAAACTGGCCCTGCGGGAGGAGGGACTCCGTTAATCTTTGCTGTTCCTATCTACATTGAAGATTATACTAGATGGCACCACACACTTCTTCCAGGAACCTGATGAAGTGTGGACACGGCGGGCGTCTTACCGAGTGGGCACTGCAGGCCCCAAAAAAGAGGAGCGCAAACAACCTCAATGTCGTGGCAAGAGAAGACACACCAAAGACTGCCAGGTGACAAAACCCATAAGCCAACAGGCGCACCAGGGGAAGAGAGCTGTGCTGCAGGCGGCGGCCTCACTGACGGAGGCGAGAAGCTCCAAGGATGGCCGGAGATCCGAGCCTGAGTCCTTAAACGGAGAGGACTCCACTGATGTAGAATCAGTGCCTAGTGTGGCCGAGGACCTCCCCCACGTGATGCCTCAGACGTCAGATGACATTGTTTTAGTCCAGGGGCCTCCATACTCTCAGCCCTGTTGCTTCTATGCGGCTCAGAGGCGGGCCGGCGGGGCAAATGGTGGACCATTTTTGTGCTCCTAGTTCGTCCCCAGATCACCCACCGGACGCTCCAGTCAGATGATGACATTACTTGTTTATATACTGGTTATTATGGTTTGGGCGGCAGCAGTTGCTTGTCTGCTCTTGGGATGGGGATTTGGGGATTTTTAGTATTGCCTGTTTTAGCCTGTGGTCCCTTAGACATATGTGATGTGCTACTGCAATGGTCATTAGGGAGCTGCGTGAGAGGGAGGTACGAGCTCCCTGACAGATCTCTTTGAGGATATGGCTGCGACACGTCCTTTCTCTAAAATACTGTCTTGGAATGTCAGGACTATGGGTTCGATTGCGAAACAACACAAGATACTTCCCTATATGAAGCGCAGAGGGGTACAAATTGCCATGTTGCAGGAATCTCACCTCTCCCAGGTGGAAGCGGATTGCCTTTGTCGGTGTTTGCGGGGGCAGTTGTTTGCAACACCATACTCGGCATATGCAATAGGGGTGGCTCTGTGTGGGTGAGAGCAGGGGTCTCCTTTGAGCCCATTATTACTGACACAGATAAGGAGGGTCAATATGTATTAGTGGAGGGGGGAGTGCATGGCAGGCCATTGGTCCTAGGCAGTATATATGCCCCAAATCAGGACCAACTTTAGTTCCTACACACATTATCTGCCCGGTTGGCATTTTTGCTAATGTTCTGTTCCTACTTGAGGGAGACTTCAATGGGGTACTGGACCCTGATCTGGACCGTTCTACCGCCCCGCTGCGGGGGGCAGCCGCTGTCAGAGTGGCCAATGGCATGTCGACCTGGATTTCACATTGGGACCTGGTAGATATCTGGCGCCTTCAGAACCCTCTGGGTAGAGACTACTCATACTATTTCCACCTCTACCATGTGCACACTAGAATAGATAGAATGCTCTGCTCAACCTCTCTTAGAGAATCAGTTACGCACTCTGAATACTTGGACCGGACTCTATCTGATCATAGTCCACTTTTGATCTATCTAACCATGATGGAGACTCTCCAACCTGTCCTGAAGCGGTGCTTGCACCCAGCAGCGCTGGAAGATGATGTTTTCCTTACAGCACTACTAAATAGGTTGTCGGAATATTTGACACTGAACCCGGGCTCGGCATCCAGTAGGGGCATTGAATGGGAGGCCTTAAAGGTAGTGGTGCGGGGCCATTGCCTTGGGCAGATGGTGGGCATCCAACAGGACCTTGGATGGGACATTTCGCACTTAGAGGACGACTTACATAGAAGTGATAATGACCTAGACGGTTCACCATAAGCACAGGCAAAACTGCTGGAGCTCAGGGAGAAATACTCATTGGCGCTAGAACGCCTTAGATACCATGACTACAAGTCCTATCTGGCCAAAGTACATAACGAGGAAGGGAAAGCTGGGAGGCTACTGGCATGGCTGATTCGCCCGGAGATTGGGGGGACACCGATCACCTGCCTATTGACTAGGGAGGGGAATATTATTTACACACCTACTCAAATCAGTGCTGAGTTCACGGGTTACTATAAATCCTTGTATAACCCCATTCACGTGTACCCAGCTACCATAAGGGAGAGCTTTCTGTCTGCACTGCCTCGGACTATTCTGACTGACGAGGATAGGGAGGGGCAGGGTGCACAGGTCTCCGTAGGGGAGATTAAGGCAGCCATTAAAACACTAGCAGTGAGTAGGATTCCGGGTGCTGGCGGATTGCCCTCAGAGTTATATAAACTGGGCTGTGATGTCCTGGCCCCTAGATTGGCGGAGATATATGCTGAAGCCTATGAGACCAAACAGTTGTTGGCCACGACCAGAGAAGCCATAGTGATCCCATTACCCAAGACTTCACAGGTCGACAGAAGGGTTACTGACTTCAGGCCTCTGTCCATGCTCAACACTGACTTCAAGATTCTTAGTAAAGCCCTTGCCGCAAGATTGCTTCCCCACATGAATGCCCTTATACATGGGAACCAGAGTGGGTTCATTCCAACCCGCAGCACCTCCAATAACCTCAGTCGGTTATATTCCCTGCTCTATGATGATGTTCCTCCCCCTCGTCCGGCAGATATGATTGTGTTGGTGGATTTTGAAAACGCCTTCGACACAGTGAGCTGGGAATTTTTGGATGCCACTATGGCACGGGTGGGCTTGGGCGGGGCCTGGGGTAACTGGGATAAGCTGCTTTACACACAACCTACAGCTCAAATCAAGACGGGACGAACGATCTCCTGTAGCTATGGTATACATAGAGGAACCTGGCAAGGATGTCCTGTATCCCCCTTGCTATTCGCCATTGCCATAGAATCATTGGCGGCGAGACTCCGAGATAATGTCCAAGAATGGGGCACATGTCGACATGGAAGTTTCCATATAGTCTCCCTGTATGCAGATGATCTACTTATCTACCTCCACAATGGACTAGAAACTTTACCACAGGTGTTCCAGCTGTTAGATGAGTTTGGGCCTGCTCTGGTCTCTGACTAAATAAATGAAAGACTTATGTCTTCCCGGCGGTCCGTGGAACGAGCCGACCATCTTCCTGTCCGGAGGAAGTATCCTGGACGCCTCATACCTTCCGTTATCTGGGCATTCAGATCTACCATGAGACGCATGACCTCAGGGAGGGTAACGTGGGCCCAGCAATTAGGGCATTGCGGACCAGTGTCACATTCTGGCGCTCCCTGCGCTTCCTGACTATGGCCCGCGTATCTCTTATTAGGATGGTCGTGCTGCCCAGACTCATCTATAATTTTGCTAATTTGCCTTTCACCCTTCTGTCCTCTTGGTTTCGACCACTGGACATGCTGCTTAGGGAACTGATTTGGGATGGGGGACGACAACAAGTGGCACTGACCACTCTGAGACAGCCCCAGGTTGCTGGGTGATCGGAGTCCCCGACTTTGAGTTTTATTTCCTGGAAGCCCAGTTACAATGTCTTGCGCGGTGGCTTAACGGAGTGGGGCTAACGGAGCTGGCAGCAGACGGGGAGATCCCAGCAGCACTGGTCTGGTGGCTGGGCTGCTTTTGCCTACCGCATGCAGCATTAAGAGGGGAGTGTTGCTGACGACGTCTCTTGCCAACTGGCAGAGAGTCCTTAGAAGAACGCACACAGAAGTTCCTTACGTGCCAGCTATGCCTCTAGTGGGAATGACATATAGCGACCCCCCCTCTCTTGTTTTACAAAACGACAGCTGCACTGCTGGACGCCCACAGTCCTGCACACGCTGGGCGCACTGTACAGTCAGGTATCGCTGATCCCCTTTGATGATCTAACGGAACAGACTGGTCTGCCTCGCGGGCAGTTCCTGACGTATGAGGTGATAATAGGATCTATCCGGGCCCTCTGGAAAGGTATAGAGGGTGAACCTCCCACACACAAGGTCTTACAGACTATGATGTTTATTGGGGGGGGGGCTCACATTTGGTCTCATGACTTTACAGGTCACTACTGGCAATGGTACATAACCCGCTGGATGCTCTACGGGCTAGGTGGGAGAAGGACCTAGATAGACACCCCACTGATGGAGAATGGAACAGAATTCTTGAGTACGCCCCCTTGGTCTCTCGAAACACCCGAATAAAATATATACAATATAACTACACACATAGGACTTACTTAATACCACGGCGGTTGATGGTCATATACGGGGGGCTGGGTTGGGTTGCCCACGGTGCCGATTGTTGGATGTAAGATTTGGGCACATGACATGGGGATGCAATAATTTTGGAGGGGGGTCATCCATAAAATCAACCATACACTACATAAACGACTAGAGACTACAATGGAAACATGCCTCCTGGGGTTATTCACTCGGCCACGCCCCAAAAAATTGGGCAACAGATTTGTTGATATGGCCCTGGTGTTGGCTAAGCATCAAGTATCAATGGCATGGAAACAAGCTGAGGGTCCCAGCCTACAGACTTGGACACAAGATGTCATGAGATGGAGTAGAGCGGAGGAGAGAGCGTTGAAGAGGGAAGAAGGCAAAGGGATGAGGCGTAGGCCACTGGCCCCACTGTGGTCAGAGTTGATGGATAGCTGGGAAAATAGTGCTAACGGACTAGACTCTGATCATGAGAGTGATACCGGAAGCACTACAATGAGTTTATAGGAGAGGGATGTAGGGAGTGTACCCTTGTATTATCTCCAGGACCCCCAGTGGAACAACACATGGGTGGGTGGCTCCCCCCGCACACTCAACCCATGTACAGACTCCGGGACAGTACTTGAACGATGATTTTCATATCTATTGTCGTCACACAGCTTGCTTGTACACATATGAGAACCACGGGCAGATTGTTTGTTTTGTTTCTCTTAGCTTTGTATTATTATTGGCTTCATTTCGGATTGACTCTCTTGATAAGCATTGCAGATATCGAATTGGATTGGTAATCCCTAGAGAGCATGAATATGCACTGCTGAAGGCATTAGACAGTGGCCTTAAGGGACATGAACACTGCCACCCCCAATCCTCCACTGCCCTAGATTACTGTTAAAAACCACTGAACAACTGAGTACTGCTGGCATACTAAAAAAGGGGTGACAACTTTAGCGACAAAACAGAACTACTATGCTATGCTGTAAATCCACTTTGCCTGTAAAGCCTAAATGTGTCACTTGTACAACTGTGAAGAAGTGTTTCATACAACGTATTAGGAATTATGTTATACTTGCTTGAACTTCAGTTGAAATGCCAATAAAATAAAAGTTTTTTTTTTTTTTAAACAGTAGTCTTTTTGGTGCAAAGCGTACAGTTCTCTATTATAGCGAAAAGAAAGTAGCAAAATGATCACGCGATATGCTGTGGTGCCACATCTAAGATCTAAGATGGAAGAAAACACAAAGTTGCCCTAGGTCAACATAAGCTTGGTTTCTCATAAGTTAAACACTACATTTAGGAAATACAGATCCCACAAAAGCATGTCATAAGCCCTAGCAGACTACTTAATCTCTTGAGGATCCGGTTTCTGGGCTATCACTCTCAATAAACACTCATTTCCCTGTAACAATTTGTAACTGGATCAACTTCTCTCCTACAAAGGAGATGAGTTTTTTCACCCTTGCTCTCAGCCCTCAGACTTCCATTCCAAAGGAACTGGGCAAATGCCAACAAACTATTTTGGGCAACAGGGCTCATAGTTCCTACAAGAACCTACAGCAATTGAGTTATTGTGAGTCTCAGGCCACTGCATGCCTAGAGTCAATGATGCAATCCCAATACCAGAAGGCCACAGCCTTGCATCTCCTGCGATGAGGATTCTGTTGTTGCAATTTTTTTTGAGTTTCCCAATGGCTTTTATCAAAAAGAGCATTACTCTTCCATTAACACACATACAGGGGTATATTTACTAACAGTTTGTGCAGTGTTTGCGTCACAAATGTATGGCAAATTGGAGCAAAATGTTTTTTTTTACAATTTACTTTCCAGTGACAAACTTGTTTTGTCCTGAAACTTCAGCTGAAAGTAACTCAAAGCAGTGTCTAGTGCTGCTTTACATTACTTAGCGTCTGGGGGACGTTCCATGGGTGTCCTATTAAACCACCTATGGTTTTTGCCACAAAACCCTACCTACTAAAAAAGGAAGATAGAGCTTTGCATCCAAAAATGGTGCCCTTTTGAAATAAGTGCTATTAAGGAGAACTGCTTTTATTTCTCCTTTATTTTCCAACTTTGCATATGTGCTACACTGCACATAACACACACACAAAGTAGGAAAAGTTTTAAAGATAGTCCAAGCAAGGATTGTTTACCGGAAAATTGGCCCTACAGTACAAACCCTATGCAATGCTCACACAGATACCTTTGCACTGTGGTTCAGGGCCCTGTGTGTGGCACTCGGCCGCCTGATTGTGCGCCGGCGCTTGGGAGAGAAGAGAACCATGCAGTATGTCTGAAAATATGGCGCTATCCTGCTCTCTCTTCACTCAACGCAGCGCAGCATTTTTTGGTTGCTGCGCTGCTTCGCCACAGACTTTAGTAAATATACCCCACAGTCTCCTTACCGGATCCTGCTCCAAGCTGCAGGTTATCCTTCCTTATGCTCCTGTTTACCATCTTGTATTAGCGCCAATTGTATTAACACCAGAGCCTTGTGTGTTTGACGAACTATGGAAATGGAGGTCGTTATAAGAGGTAACTAACTCTAGCGAGGTTCATATTAGTACATTATTTTACAAAAGTATTTTGGAGAAGGACTTACAGCAGACAAACTTTGTTTTGAGTAAAGGGCTCATGACACAAATCAAGTGTTCCTTTGTTTAGGCTGCAGCACATACACTTCTACACGTGGGAAGAATCCAGTGACAGTCTCGTGCAGGCTCTGTGCTAAATTCCCTCCACACCAGATGCAAAAAACTTTCGGGGACCTCTGCTTCAGCCTTTACCGCAACAGCGACAAAGGCACCTTCGGTAGGTACAGGATTCAGTATTTTGAGACCACAGAGAAAACCGGAAACCATTCAATGTGCTCTGCGCGCCACTTAGAACTGTTTACACGCTCTCGATGCAATGTTTAATGCATGTTTTTTATGTTTTGTCCTAAGAGTCTTTGATTTCAAACGTAGTGCTTAGGAAATAATAGTCAATTTAAACAAACAGGACACCGCTCTGATAAATATAGTTTTGCCTTCCGCAGCCGGAGACTGTGTGGCCGGTGGAACCCCTACAACGCGAAGAAAACCTGGTGCGAATTGTAAGTCATTTTAGTCTACACTGAGTCAATATGTTAATGAATGTCAATTCAACAAACCAATAAGCCAATTTAAACAGAGTGAGGTAATTTCTTGCACAACTGTCTACCTGAGAATTAAAACATGTGGAAAATGGATCCCAATTCAGAAAAGTAATGAGCCACTCGTCTGACCCCGTCGCAAATTCCCTAGAGAAGGCTGAGCTGATATGTACCCTCTTTTGCCACTATTGTTTCTTATGCCACCTCTGTCTCTCTGACCACAGCTTGCCATTGCCACACGGTATGTTTTTTTCATATGTGGCTGCAGTGTGTACAGGTTCCCAGCGGATTTCACAGTTCAGAATGGAATGTGTTTCCTCAGACAAGGGAGAGGATATCAAGGTCCACACGGGTGGCACCCTGTACAGCCTAATGTCACCCAATACGGAAATGATGCATTTTTCTTGGGTCTCTTACTGTGCACAGGGTGATAAGCTGCATAATTGCTGCTTTTCTGCCGTTGACTTCTTCTTTCCTAGTGCACTTCTTTCTTGAATGCAGAATGCTCATATTTTTGTTCATTATGCTTATTCCTGAATCTTAAATCAATATTGCCTTGAGAGAAACATGATTCTGAAATGTCGGGTTAATTGCTTAGGCTTAGCCATTAAGTTGAAGTTGAGATAAAGGTGTGCCTTGTGGTTTGAAGAACAAAGTTGGGAGCTATTAATAAAGTGTTTTTTAAGTACCTGAGTCAAGCTACATAATAGTAAATCAGTGTTGTGAGGATTTGGGTGTACTATATGATGTGACTGGGAGGCCTTATTGTGCAGTACACTCACAAATACACTCCAGTTAGGTATGATTACTTAATCTTAAACTCAGCCCTGGGTAGCTGTGGCTGCGAGCAGTTAGGCTTAGCAAAGGAACAATGTGTAAAGCATTTAACAGCACCCAAAAAAATATTAAGAAAATCACATGACACAAAAGAAGTAAGACACCAATTTATAAAAATAGGTTATACTTATATGAATTTTTTTTAGAGACCTTAAACAACAAAATCAACTGTAGGATTCTGGGGATATAGATTCTAGAAGCAATACATAACTTTTCTATCAACTGCAAACAAGCATTGACAAATAAAAAGTTTGGAAACTTTTGAAAAGTTTGTAAAGGTTAGTTTGGCAACTCCGGCCTGAGTTGGGCCACCAAGTCCAGCAGGACGGAGGTCTAGGGGGCCGGAAAGGATATTTTGCACAGTTACCTGGCCACCTGGTACAGGATGACCGCATAAACATCAATGGGGGGGGTCCTGATGCTGAGGGATTCAAACAAAATGATGCTCAAAGGATGCTCAGGTTGTAGTGCAGTCAACAGGGGTGCCTTTGTGGGTGTTCCTCTGTCCATGAGTGAAGAGTGGCGACAATGTCACCATTAAAGGTAGGCAACTTTTTGAAAGTTGCCACTCTGTACTCTGCTTGTCCAGTAGCCTCCTAAAGTCACACACACACACACTGTTCTTACCACCAGCAGAGATATGTGAATGATTCTCAGGACTTTCCAGATGGCACAATCCTTCCTTTGTCATCAGGAGCTTGGTAGCCCACCCTAGAGGAGTGGCTACGTGAGGGCTACACACCCGGATTAAAAAACAGTTTGAGGGCAGGTTTCCACTCTCTGGACCTTTATCCATGCTGTCTACAGGAACAAAAGGCATCCTGCTTAGGGGTGTTGGGCTGGACGGCCCTTCAAATGCGGCTTTCCCTTTGAAACTCACCTCTGGGCTAACCCTGTAGTGGCCATCTTGGCAGAGGAGCTGACACCTCGCTGCTGCAGCACTGCCTTTGCTCCTGGGCCTCGGAGCCATTCAAGTGTCTCCCCAGGTGGTCAGAAAGCTGTCTGTGTGTGTCTTTGTGAGGCTTTTGGACAAATAGAGCACAGAGTGGCTTTCTGAAGATTGCCTACCTTTACTAGTGGGATTAATTGTGACCTGGACATCAGATTAATGCCATGATTAATTTAATATCATACATGGCCCAGTTTGGTAGTCTCAGTCAAAAGTTAGCTGGGTTAATATGCCACTCAGTAACTCTGTGTTAGTGAATGGAACTACCAATTTTACCCACAGCAAAATGAGAAATTGGAAGTGTTGTTTTTAAGACATATCCAAAAACATATGTCCTACTTAACAAAATACAACTCCCTTGCCATAGGAATCCATAGTCCTTTCATAGGGGATACTTATAATGTTAATTGATAAGTTGGCTTTGCCATTGGTTTCAATGGCAATGTTGAACTGGCAGTGGAACACTGCCCTTCCTGTCTGCAGTGGCAGGTTGGGAGCCTTTATGTACCTTGTTGCACAAAGGGTGGCACAAACAATGCTGCAGCCCCGAGTGGATACTCTTTCTTACATGCCCTTGGTACTCTGGGTGCCATATACCAGGTACTTATAAGTAAGTCATGCCTTGCCAATTGGGTGTATCCAAATCAATATGTAATTTGGGGTAAAACACTCGCACTAAGGTCTGACTTGTAGGCCTCAGTGCACTCTTCGAGTCGAAAAACCATCAGCATCAGTCTATAAATGTGGGGGTGTACATGTAAAAAGAGGCATTTCCTTACATGTGTCATTCTACTTTGAATTTGATTTATTTCTTGATGTTGATGGTGTCTTTGCCTGCGTATTGCTGTTGCACATGACTCTATTTAAGCACTGGTTACCACTGTCTTTCTTGTGCACCCATGTAAAACTTGCTCTGTTCCTTAATCGATGGAATGCATCTTCATGTCTGTGCAAACCTTCAGCTCTTCCACAGTACAAAATGAGTGTCCATTTCCCCCAAACTAACCCTTAGGCCTCCACGGACCAGTTCCACATTCCTCTGTGTCACATGATTGACTCCTCGCCTGACCCTTCCATCTCTTCCAGTCCCTCCCTACTGTGACCAACATCTTTCACTGGCATGTCAGAATGGGAGCAAGATGTGTCGTTAGAAGGAGCCACTTGGACCAAAGTGCTGAGCCATCAAACATGCTTACTCGCCCAACCCTCCCATTTCTTCCAGTCCCAACCACTCTCCTTCTACTGCGACCAATATCTTTCACTGGCATGTCGGAATGAGAGGGAGATGTGTTTCTAGAGGGAGCCACTTGGACCAAAGTAGTGAGTCCTTCCAACATGCTCATTGTTACCCACTTTTCTGTGGGTCATTTTTGTTGTGTGATGAATGTAAAATTGTGTCTGGTTTAGGCTCCTTTGTGAATTTCGTAATTATAGAGTAGTAGGCCAGATTTATTGCTAAGAGTGGTTTGAAGAATGAGTGTACATTGGATAATGCTTTCTACTTTGTTTTGGCTTGATCGTGCATGTATATCTTCTGCTGTTTTTTTTTCCAGCTGCCCCATTCTCATAACTCCCGCCAGTCACTTCAACATCCTGAATGAAAGCCCAACAGAATTATTCTGTTCCTCAATAAATTTGGATTATAATGAAAATCCATATCACAATCTTCGTTTATATATCATTTTTAAATGTTTATTAGAAAACATATATATTTAGCATTCTTCTTCAGGTTTATACCAAAACACATTGACATAGAAATAAACATATATGAAGTATATTTAATAAACACTTGTAACACTGATATTTGTCTCAAGTGTGCTGGTCTTCAAAACATGGTCATCACTGTATACACATTGTTCAACTCCATTGCAGATCCTACAGATAACACAGCTCTCTGGTATAAATCAAACATGTGTCTTGAGTATAAACTCTTATGTCGCATTGTAAGGTATGTAGTTCACATCATTTGTATTCTTCATATCTAGGTTGATTATTCTAATCCAGACTATGGCCCTCATTATGACATTGGCAGTAAATCCCAGTTACCGCCATGCTGACTGCCACCAACATGCCGCCGCCGTGGCGGATATCCATTCACCATATCATGACACACACACACCAATCCGTCACTATTCAGCCACAGACACAATTCCTCCACACCAAAGGTCAGTGATAAACTGGTGGTATCAAAACCCACACCGTTACGCCAAGAGAACTACGCCCATCGCATTATGACCCACGAATCACCACAGTGGACATTCATTGGCGGTAAACCATTGGCGGTACATACCGCTGCTCTCAAAATACACACACACAAACAAAACAACACCACATTGGACAATTCAAACAACATACACCTGACACCCATACACAAACTACACCCACACTGCTATAAAACACACACCCACATTACCCACAGCCGTTTATGACTACAAACCATTACCACAGACAAAACCAGAGCCACACACTACTCACACCTGTACACCACTCACGTACCCTACATCACACACCCCAACACATTACCCAACACACCCTCACCTACACACCCCACACAACACCCATGGCACTACGAAGATACCCCCGATTCTCAGAGGAGGAGCTAAGGGTCATGGTGTAGGAAATCATCAGGGTAGGGCCTCAGCTATTTGGAGCACAGGTGCAGCAGATATCGATAGCAAGGTAGATGGAGCTATGGCGGAGGCTCGTGGACAGGGTCAATGCCGTGGGACAGCACCCAAGAACTAGGGACAACATCAGGAAGAGGTGGAACAACCTACGGGGGAAGGTACATTCCATTGCAGCACGTCACCAACTCGCTGTACAGAGGACTGGCAGTGGACCCCCACAACTAACAACATGGGAGGAGCAAGTCTTGTCAATCATGCATCCTGAGGGCCTGGCCAGAGTAGGAGGAGGACTGGACTCTGGTAAGTCAATTCTTTACTACTATCACCCCCCTACCTGCATGCCATCACATACCCCCACCCTCACCCTCACTCCCATCACTCCACCACCTCCCACACACCCCACCATGACATCTCACTCATCCCAATGCCAAGCCCTGCATGCTCTACCAATGCAGGGACATCACTCACAGCCCTGCATGGACACCTATCACCAAAGAACGCACACTAGAGAGAATCAGCTAGCCTACCACATACCAACTTACAAAAGTTAAAGCTGCCAGGGCAAATACAACCAAAGAGGGCAACTCACCAATGAACAGTATGTCACACACAGAAACAATAACACATCATTTACATCCCCACAGGTATCCCAGCCAATGTCATCGGAGAGGAGGTGCCAGCAATATCCAGTCCCCCAACTGAAGAGGCCCACCGTGATGACAGCAACTCTGGTCACCTGGATCTGGATAATCAACCTGGCCCATCAGAGACCTCTGGACAGTCAGTTGCCCAAGCCCAATCACACACCACCACCGAGCCTCTACCATCTGGAAACACCACCACAGCACCCACCCAGCATACCCACACCTCTGTCCCCAGGACACGTCATTCAGCAGTGTGTCCACCTCTACAGGGACCCCATGTCACACCTCACCCTTAAGACAATCAGGGACCTGGGGTCCTGGGGTCAGTGGCAGTGGGCTCACGGTTCAGGGGACAGAGGCACAGGGCAACAGGGAAACTGGGAGGAGTGCTGTGCACCAGGGGGAGGACAGGCCCAGGGAACCGACTCTCCAGTAGGCACTTACCGAGATCCTGGGAGCATATCAACATTACCAGGACACGATGGGTCAGATCCTGGACAATGTGCAGGAGAACAGGCGGTTTCAGGAGGGACAGTCACCAGGGGATCAGGGAGGACTTGCAGGCCATCAACACCACCCTGGTCTCCATAGCAGGGTTGCTGGCAGACATGGCCAACATTATGAGGGAGGCAGTGTCACACCAGCGGCCCCCTGCCACTAGCCAGTCATCTGTACTCCCTTGCACCTCTGCTGCCGCTAGTGGCCAGGAGGCCCCCTTCAGGACTCACAGGCCACCAGCACCCCTCCCCCTGTAGAAGGAGAACCACCCCACAAACATTCCCTGCAATCAAGGCAGAAGCCAGAGACTATTGCCAAGACCCCCACCATGAAATGAGACTCTCCTGATTGTCACCCTTGTGTCCCACTCTGTCACCCTGTCCACCTTGAACTGCCAATGCTTCCCTTCCTATGTCCCCATGGACAATGCACCTGTGCTACAGACTGGAACTACACCCTGGAATTCCCTCCATCATCACCCCATCCCCTTACACTTGCCCCTCTTTTTCTTAGCACTTCAATAAACATACTTGGAAAAAATACAAGTATGGAGTAAGCCACTTTTTTCAAGTATGTATTCATTTAAACAGGTACAAACATTCCAATTCAACTGTACAGTAAATGAGCACATAAGAAAGACCTGTAGTTGGCTGCAGTGATCACAGCAGGAGCTATAGTGAGGCACAAACATCTGTAAAATGAATTGCCAACGGGTACAGTAAGTGGGCATAGAAGTGGGAAATAACAACATGCCAGTGCCAAAGAATTTCAAAATAATGACAATGAAATGTGAAGTAACACTGTCTTACCTGTGTGTCATTGGAAATTCTGGCTGATCACTGCTGTTCTGTTGTCCTCATCCTCATCCTCTGTCCCCTCATCCTCACTGTCCACAGGGTCCACTGCTTCCACACAGGCATCTCCAGCCTCATCCTCCTGGAGAAAAGGCACATGGCGTCTCAGGGCAATGTTGAGCAACATGCAGCATGCCACTATTATCTGGCAGACCTTCTTGGGTGAGTAGCACAGGTATACACCTGTTAGATGGAGGCACTGAAACCTGGCCTTCAGGAGGCCAAATGTTTTTTCTATGATCCTTCTGGTACGCCCATGTGCCTCATTATAAAGTTCTTCTGCCCTTGTCCTGGCATTCCTCACAGGGGTCAGAAGCCCTGATAGGTTGGGGTAACCAGAGTCACCTGCAATTATTGAGGTTCAACATTTAGCCTCACACTATTCCATATGTCCCACACCATACCCATACACCAACATATACTGGCTGGGGACCAGGGCTCACCTATTAGCCACACCCTCTGCCTCTGTAGTTGGGCCATCACATTTGGGATGCTGCTATGCCTCAGGATAAAGGCATCATGCACCGACCCAGGATACTTAGCATTGACATGGGAGATGTACTGGTCCGCCAAGCACACCATGTGTACATTCATTGAGTGGAAACCCTTACGATTTCTGAACACCTGTTCACTTTGATGGGGGAGGGGGCAAATGCAATATGTGTTCCATCAATTGCCCTAATTATGTTGAGGATATGTCCCATTGCATAGAAGTTAGCCTTCACTGTGGCCGAATCCTCCACCTGGGGAAATACAATGTAGCTGCACATGTGTTTAATCAGGGCAGAGAACACTCTGGTCAGCACTATTGAGAACATTGGCTGTGACGTTCCTGCTCCCAAGCCCACTGTCACTTGGAAAGAACCAGTTTCCATGAAATGGAGCACTTGTAGAACTTGCAAAAAGAAGAGGGATCCCAGTGGGGTCACGGATAGCAGATATCAGGTCACGCTCCAATTGGGCACACAGCTCTGTGATTGTGGCCCTGTCAAGTCTATAGGTGAGAATGATGTGCCTGTCCTCCATTGTTGCCAAGTCTACCAGTGGTCTGTACACCAGGAAATTTCTCCATCTCCTATTCATCCACAGCAGTAGCAATCTATGGGACAAAAGAGTGAGGAGCCGGCCACAAACTGAACAATGGGGCTACAACAGTACAATGCATGCTGTCAAATTGTAATGGGTAAGCGAGAATTGTCCTGTATGTCTAAATTTAGACAGTGATGCAGTAATTATCCTGGGCCTTCCCCCCCCTCGAAATGGCGCTTGCCTGTCCTGTGTGAAGGGACAGGTAGAAGTGAGGTAATTCCACTGACGTTGTGCGCCATTGCGGGAGGCGGTCGAGAACCGCGGTGTAACTCCTCATTGGTTAACATTGGGCCCTAGGGGGTACAGTGGGCAATAGTGATGTACGCCGGCAGTGACGGTATGCACCGCCGCGGACTTGACTGCCATTTTCTATCTGATTCCTCACTTGCTACCTGACCTTCCACAGGAGAGGACCTACACTGCATGTGCTGCTGTCACCTGTGTTTGGAACCTACCATGGCCTGTGTGACTGGGGAAAGGGCCCCTGCCTTCACCTCAGCAAAGTTAGAGAGACTGGTGGATGGGGTCCTACCCCAGTACGGACAGCTGTATGGGCCTCCAGACCAACAGGTGAGTACACTGTGGGCACGATGCATGTGGCATGAATGCATGGAGTGGTGTGTGAAGGCCTCATGTAATGGCGGTGGGTGAATGTCCCCTGGGCAGCGTACAGGTTGTGTGCTGGGCCATGTGTGTGTAAATGGTGATGTGAATGAGTATGATGGGCCATAAGTGTAACAGACGGGCTGTCTGACTGATACTATTGTCCTGTGTGTATTACCTCTGCAGGTCCGCGCCCATCAAAAGAAGGGTATATGGTGTACCATCGCCAAGGAGGTGCGGACCCTTGGGGTCTACGGCAGGCGAAGCACCCACTGTCGGAAACGGTGGGACGACCTGAGACGCTGGGCACGGAAGATGGTGGAGGCCCAGCTGAGGATGGCGTCCCAATGAGGAAGGCGTGCCCATTGAACCCTGACCCCACTGATAACCCGCATACTGGTGGTGGCCTATCCTGAGCTGGATGGGCGCTTGAGGGCATCACAGCAGCCACAAGGGGGTGAGTACAGTGCCCATCATCATAACTTACGCATGGTAGGGTGGTATCTGGGTGGGGGATATGTGTCAGTGGGTGCCCCTAGGCCAGGCCTGACATTGCAGAGTAGGTCCTCTGGTGGTGTTGGTGCAGCCATTGACCAAGTGTATCCTTTGTCTCTTCCCCGCCTTTTTGTTTTGTCACCCTGTCCTTATGTACATTAGCATCATCTGGTGGAGGAGCAGAGGCACCGACGACAGAGGGAGATGCATCCCACAGGATCCAGGAGGCGGAGTCCACCACCGATGAGGGCAAGAGTGGGCCGTAGGGCGAGGGTAGCACCACTGCGGAGACTGGAGGGACAGTTCTGACACAGATACCTCCTCCGATGGAGGCTCCTGGTGGTGGCGGATACCTCTGTGACCACCCTCGCTACAGGTACAGCCGCCACCCCCGTACCAGCACCGCCCTCCCAGCAGCCCCTCACCGAGCTGCCCGTGTCTGCTCACCCAGGAGGGTGGGCATCTCCTTCACCCCAGGCACCTCAGGCCCTGCCCCAGTGAGCCGTGCTGCCGTGGGTGAGGAGGCTATTGACCTCCTGAGATCCATCACTGTAGGGCAATCTACCATTGTGAATACCATCCAGGGGCTGGCAGCCCAGATGCAACAGACTAATGCATTCCTGGAGGGAATTCACCCTGGCTTGGTGGCCCAACAGAGATCGATCCAGGCTCTGGCCCCCTCTTTGATGGCAGCCATTGTCCCAGTTTCCACCTTCCCCCCTCCAACTTCCTCTACCCAATCCCATTGCCCTAAACCCCAACCTATCCCAAGCACACAGGCAGACGAGCATGCACACAAGACAACACACAAGAGTGGCACACTCAAACACAAGCACCACACATCATCCCACAGGCACTCACCCAAACACCATCCAGATGCAGACACACCAACATCCACAATTTCCATGAAGAGCAAGGAGCCAGCAGGCAGGAAGGGCAAGGGGCCTGGAGCAGGAGCAGGGACTCTGATGGAGCCCCCACCACCAACCATGGTTGTGCGGCCATCCAAGGCTGCAGGGGATGGGCTGGAGCCTCCCCCCACCAGCATCAGCACCACCACCACCAGTGGGCAGCCATCCGCTGCAGGGGATGGGCTGGGGCCTCCCCCACCAGCATCAGCAGCACCACCACCACCACCAGTGGGCAGCCATCCGAGGCTGCAAAGGATGGGCTGGAGCTTCCCCCCACTAGTAGCTGCAAAAGCAGCACCACTACCACCACTGAGCAGCCATCACTGCCGGCAGAACGTATGTAGTCCTGCCTCCATGGGCTGCTGTACGGCCTGCCCCTGCAAATCCAGAAATCCAGTGAGTATGACACCCACCTGAGAGACCGTGACCTTGCACTCCCCAGGATCAAGAGCACAGGGCACAATGCCCCCTCCAGAACCCATGGGTAAGACATCCACCAACCCCAGCCTCCCCAGGACAAGAGCACAGGGCACGATGCCCCCTACCCGAACCAGTGGGTAAGACACCCACCAACCCCAGCCTCCCCAGGATCAAGAGCACAGGGCACGATGCCCCCTCCCGAACCAGTGGGTAAGACACCAACCAACCCCAGCCTTCCCAGGATCAAGAGCACAGGGCAGAATTCCTCCTCCAGAACCAGTGGGTAAGACATCCACAAACCCCAGCTGTGCACTTCCCAGGACCAAGCACAGGGCATGTTGCCCCCTCCAGAGCAAGTGGGCAAGTCACCCACTTGAGAGACTGTGGCCTTGCACTCCCCAGGACCACACACAGGGCATGTTGCCCCCTCCAGAACCAGTGGTCTTGTTTCATCTCCCGGCTGAGGTGCCCCCGTCCCCCTGAGGTGCCTGCCTATTTACCCACTGATGCCCCTGCAGTGTTCTCTCCGTGTTAATGCAGGTGGTGGGGCCTTGGACTTTGGCCTGTGTCCCTGTGGCCCGCGCACACTGAGGACTGGGCAGTGTCCCTTGAACTGTACAATTGTATATATCTGTTGAATTACATATTTCTTATTTATACTGTGTTGATCTCATTACACTCACTTTAGTAAATTCCTGTTATCCTTGCATTATTCATCCGAGGAAGGGGGTAAATATGTTTTAGTACTGCAGCTGTATGTGTGTATGGTGTTGGGGATGGGGGTGTGTGTCACTCTCTTTTTCCTCCACCTCCCTGGTGTGCTGGGTGGCTGTACTCACCGTCGTCGTTTTCGGCATAGTTGGTGTTCGTGTTGGAGCTGCACGTAAACGAACATGGGGAAGACATGCAGCTCGGGCTCCATGGCGGTGTGGTTGTTCCCTGCGTCTACAATGGTGAGTCCTTTCCCTTCTATACAGTGTTTCCACCAGGCTTTTGATGTTGTTGGTACCACCCCGGAAAAGGTGGCGGTTTCCAGGGTCTTAATATGGTGAGCAGAACATTTACTTCTGCCTGGCTATAGAAGGCTACCGATGTGGTGCCTGTTGTTTCCGCCCTGGCGGTCGGTGTGGTAAATTGACTGTCTATCTGAGTTCTCACCACCATGGTCATAATTTGGCGGTAATTACGCCAGCCTGTTGGCGGTAGTACCGCCACTTTAACACCAAACGCCGGGGTTGTAAAGAAGGCCTATGATTTCATCTAATGCAGGTTTCCGAAAGGGTATTATATTGCATTTTTTTATGATGTTCTTATAGTAGTAGTAGTACAAAAACTTTATTCGACTTTCAACAAGTCATAAAAGTATCAAATATTTTACATTTCAATATACAATAAATACAATAAATGATGTTCTTATAGGCAATGTAGAATGTCTGCAATATTACCTTTGCAATAAAGACATGAAGAAATCAGCTATATGTATATAGCAAAACCGGCAGTCAGAGCGCGCGATTTCTCAAGCGGCCAGTTGGTGATATGTATATAGGTGATCAAGACCTTTTGTAGGTTGAAACGCATTGGGTGGTGGTAGCACAACTTACAATTATGTGAATTAAAGGCTGAAGAAATATCTTCCTGGAGTGCAATGAGTTATTTTACATATACATATATTTAGAAATAGAAACTGCCACCGTCTTACATCAATCTAACATAATCAGGCAGCATTGCTTTGAAAAGCCTCCTGTGCTGCAGTGGAAAATTGCTGCAGTTGTGTGCATGGAATCACACTGGAAACTGTAAATGAAAAGTTGGAAAAGCAAACCAAGGATTTTCAAGATATTGATTTCCACATGAGTGAACAAATCGAAAGACAACAGCTAGGTCACACTGGAAAACAAGTGGTACATTGCAAGTTGAGTGGGTCTGGCTGCACTGGAAATCACACATTAACCTTATGTAATGCATCTCCAAGTCTGTTGGGAAGCTACTGCAGTAGAGGCCAGTCTAAGCAATGCCCTACAGCAGCGTGTGAGCAAATCTCATTCTGACCACTTAAGCTGTAGTGTGATGGCGAACAGCGCAAGACTGCGGAGGCAGTCCGCTGATGAAAACTATTCCCAATTTATTGTTTTCCCTATCTCATTTACACTCAACTTCAGGAACAGGCTGTCCCACAGCTTGTTTCATTTGGGGGTCTAGTAGGGAAATGTGTGTCTTGGAACACTGCTTAGGAGTGAAGGGTCAAATGATTTTTTTAAATATTTTAATTTTTTAACCTCCAAATGAATTAGATAAATGTGAAGAGAAGTTAAAATGGCTATATAAGTAGTAGTAGTAGTTTAACAAAAAAAACATGAAAAATTACTAACTAGTAAGAATCATTCATTGAGTGAAGCTATTGAAACAGTCATTTGTAGTTGGGTTTGTCCCAGGTTGTTCATCTTCTAATAATTTGCGTACTATCTCACATTTATTATGGCAATTGTGAAATGATAAAGAGGAGAAAGTCCTTCTTTCCTTGGATGAGGACAAAAGCTTTAGATAGAGCAGAATTGGGTAATTTATTACACACTATGGAAAAATAGGATTTTACAAAGATTGTATTACTTTAACTAGTGCTATGTATTATTCACCTATGGTGGTTGTAACGTGGTGGATTTACATCCCCATACTTTCCCATCCATTACAGTAATCAGCAAGGTTGTCCACTATTTCCATTATTGTTTTTCCTGGCTTTAGAACTACTTTATCACCAGAAGGTCTAATGCTGATATCAAGAGCATTGACACTCCTGCTGGGGAAATCAAATCCTTTTATTATGCAGATGATATTCTTCTGGCTCTCTCATCCCCCAAATATTCAGCAAACGCTTTGATCTCCCAATGAAGCATATTCTGACATTTCTTGAGCTATATAATTAATTGGAACAAATGCGAAGCTTTATCAATGACTCCCGTTACCACTAAACCTTCTATCAATGACCTCCTATTCAAATGGTTACACTTGAAATTAAAATACTTAGGTATTTTTCTCAATAGTGGTCAGAACGATATGATTACAGGCAATTTAAATCCCATAGTTGAACAGACCAAAAGAGATTTTCAAATATGGAAATCTTTTAATGTATCACTTTGGAGTAGAATGACTCCCATTATATCTTGGTTCATATGTGGCGGGAATAGACCTTGATTAAATGGTTTGAAGTTACACTCTTCCTCAGCAAAAGGAGGCCTACATCTTCCTCTTTGAAAAAATGATTGGATTGCGCAACAATTAGCTCACTCCATTTATATATTACCTACTCATAGGAATACCCCAATTTGGACAAAACTTGAACAATCCTTAACTCAATCTGACACTGAACTGGCAATTTATTATACAAAATGCCCATGGGTAACAAAAATCTACTAATCCTGACATTTACTCCTCATAATTAGCCTGGCAGAAAGCACATAAGCTTACAAATACTCATGCTTGTCTCCATTCTCAAGCTCCTCCATGGAAGAACGCAGATATCACACACAAGGGGGCTGAACTTAACTGGTCATTCTGGAACAATCACAAAATACATTGTATAACTGATGTGTTTACACAACAATCCTCCTTAAAATAATTTTCAATTTTACAACAAGAATTCAACCTCCCCTCATCACAACTTAATTGATATACCCAACTGTCATCTGCACTTGCTGTCAGTTTGGTAATAGCTCATGATATAACTCCCCATTCCCCAATCACACTGTATACTCATACCCTGAAAAACTTCAAGGGTATTATCTTTGGTCTCTATGCCATCCTAATTGATTTTTCATTTTCTATAGAAACTTCCAATAATTTTAGGTTATGGTGGTCATCACGTTTGAACACAAAGTTTACGGACAAAGAATTAGATATCATATTAGAAAATTATAACAAAGAGCTTAGAGACTCCCATCTTCAAATTAATTTTTTTTAAATACTGCACTGTTGGCACTGGTCCCCGGGCAAACTATATACATCTAAACTCAGTTCTGACTCCCTTTGTTGGAGATGCCAAGCATCTGATTGTGACATTGTTTACATGCTGTGAGAATGCCCAGATATTCATACATTATGGCTTCAGATCGAAGACTACTTGAAAAATATTCTTCTATTAATTTTTCTCTTATAAAGCACTTATCACTTTTGCACAATACTTCAGAACTATCCCCTATATCTATTCATACCTTTAAATGGCTTTCCGCTGCTCTCAGCTTAGCTAAAGTTAATATATTAAGTTTTTGGAGGACCAATGTTATTCTAACAGTACATTCGTAGCTCAAAGATATGTTTGATGTCGCTAAATTTGAAAAAAATATTCATAAATTTAATGATAATCTTCACCACTTCAACCATATATGGGCCCTTTTCTAGACTCATGACACTCAGGTATTCAAACATATACTTTTTTGGTGATGGGTTTATACTTGTTTTAATACATAATGTTCACATACATTTCCTTGATTTTGCCACATACATTTAAATATTGTTGTGTTGATTGATCACCTATGTATGCAACTGTGGAACTTATAATATTTTTTCTTTGGTTCCTTCTATTTTATTATCATTGCTTATACTTTTATGTACCATCTGCACTTCATGTTTATGTGTCGGTATTTAATTGAAGATCATTATTTGTATAATTTTTTAAAATTGAATAAAGAATTGAGAGACAAAAAACAGTCAATAGTATTGAAACTGTAAATTGCTAAAGGTGTTTCTGTAAAAGGGAGCATCATAAAGAGACCAGTGGAGAATGAAAATGGCAACGGTCCTGAATAACATTATTTTGCTCTTCTGTAAAAAAAAAATGTAGCAATTGTGGAGCAGTGAGGCATTTTGACAGAGTGTGCCAGGCTAGCCAGAAGAGAGCCAAAGGTATTGGTGTAGATGATGAAAATTACTTTTAAGATAATATGAAAATATGGTATATACAACTGATGTGATTGATTGGAGCAAATTGTGATGTGAGAAGAATTGTAACCCATTGATAAAGTCATCACTAATGGAGTTATTTGGACTTGCTAGTTGGTTCTGGTGCTCACATTACAACTATTTCAGAGAAAACGTATGGTAGGGTATGGTATAGATGTGAACCTCAGGAGCCAGATGGGAAGCCTGAAGCAAATGGAGATTTGGAGATCAACCTTCTAGGGTATTTTGATGAAAGCATCATGCTAATGGGGAATTTTGTTTCAGTTAAAGTCTACTTTGCTTTTAATGGGAAAGATTATTTTGTGGTGGTTCCATCAAGGGGCGTTAGGTATGCTCTTGTGGCCAAGTTAATTAATCAGGTCACTACTGAAAGGGAGCTGTGCAAGTGTAGTGAGAATGTGTTGGTGGTGGAGTCCAGGTCATATACTGACAGGTGTATGGAACAACTGTTAGAGAAACACTAGAAAGTAATTCTGAACATGTAAGGGAAGGGTTTCTGGCATTATATCAAACTTAAGGATAACATGATCCTGGTGAAACACAAATTGAGGGGGTTCCATTAAGTATAAGAAAGTAATTGTTTGAAGTTTTGGAAAAGATGTGTAAGGATGATATCATCAAACCAACAGATTCTTCACTTTGGATGTCACCAACAGTCATAGGTTATAAGAAGAACAAAGACCTTCATTTTTGTATCGATCTATGCAGCCTCAATCAGTCTATTTGGGTAGATTGGCATCCTCCCCCATGAAATGACAAAATGGTAGCTATGATACCTATAAAATCCTGTGAATTGCCTGATGGGCCATGGGTAAAGCAAGGCATCTATGTTTTGGTTATATTTACATGTCAATTTGAAGGATGGATTTTTTTTCTTTGGTTTGGGTTGATTATTTTTCTACATTGTTAGATGTAAGAATTATCAAGTATTCTGAGACTATTACTGCAATAGAATTTTCAACAAGCAAATTTTCTAGCGATGATTTACCCATAGACAATATCGTCCGACAATGGAGTCCCATTTGTACTGGACCAAATTAGTCATTGTAGTCAATGTAGGCTTTACCTACCTCAATGTAATGCCATGATAGCGAGCATCAATAGATTAGTATGAGACTCCATGACTCCATACATTTGTCCACACATAGTGGGATGTCCTTGAACAACTTTCTTAAAAATCATTTGTGAGTATAGAGGGTGTATCACAATTTGAGCCTTTGAAGTAACAAGAGGGTATGTTTGAGTCTGAATACCAGCTGTTTGCCAGAAGTGGCTGTATTGAGGGTCATGTAGAATGGAGAAGAAAAATATGGAAGTTATGGTGATAAAGAAACAGCATCTAAGGAAAAGCATGTATGATGAAAAGTGTTGTGTTGGGGAGCAGTACATTACAGAATGGAATGTTGTGTTAATCAAGTTGAGTTGAAGTGTTAAGAAAGGAGAGCTAAAATGTGGCCCAGAGGAATTCTTGCACACGTTTATGGTTCTTTTTTAGTTGTTTTATGGGCACTGAAAGAATCATGTTGAATAATGTATGGTTTTTGACATTGCCCCTATGCTGTCCAACATTTATAATGTGAAGCATATCTTACTTTCCATCTAGCCTTGTACCGCCTACATGGTGCCAAAGGCCACTGCATTTAGGTAAAAATATATGTTCTTCAAAACTCCATTGATATGCCCTTTTATTTTTTATTATAGCGCATGACGATTATGCAGCAGGAATTATCGGTCAAGTTGAAGCAGATGTGCACTGTGAACAGAGTAAGTACCATGCTTTGCCCATTCCCCTCTAATAGATAACCCTAAAATGTTTTATTAATAATGGAATGGGGTAGTTTATTTGGAAAAAAAATGTTTTACTCTACATTACATTATCTGATATTGCTTTCTCTATTTGCCACATTGTGAGTCCTGGGGTAAAACTAAAACTGAGTGCAAACAGTGTTTTCCCTGCTTTTTTTTGGACCTGTTGTTTTTCCTTTACAAATCTATCCAGGTACTACCTCGAGGAATTTGTGCAGGATATGCAGCTCGTAAATGTGAAAACCAACCCTTCATGCTATTCGACATTCCAGCATTAACAACTCAGGGGAATATTTAAGAGCCGCTAGTGCCATTCCAATGCCTCATTAGCATTATTTTTATGACGCTAATGTGGCGTTAGAAGGCCAAAAACACCACGCCATATTTACAAAGTGGCACAATGCATGCATTGCACCACCTTGTAATCCTTTGCACTTTATTAAGCCTGCGCCAGGCATAATGTATGCAAAGAGGGCATTGCCCCGTTAAGGGGGCCAGAAAAATAGTGAAAGGAAATTTAAGAGACTTCCTTGCGCCATTTTTTCTGCACTTTTAACACCTGCTCAGAGCAGGCATTAAAAGGAGGCTTCCATTGGTTGCAATGGGCCTCTGGGTGCTTTGCAGGATTAGCATCAGAATTTTTGATCAAAAGTCTGACGCTAATCCCCTAACTGTCACCATGGTGTGCTGCATTTTAAATACGGCATACACATGGTGGCGTTATGGGGGGTGCACAGAGGGGTACTGTTGCAGTGCCACGTTTCTTAAATATGCCCCTCAGAATCGGGCATGAAGCTGCCATGGATAAACAAATGTGATGAAAAGGTTATTTCACTTTAATGGTTCTAGCACCTCTTAGCGCATCAGACCTTATTAAGTAAACTTACAAGGGAGACGTGAATGGGTTGATGGATCTTTTGACTCGCTTTGCATTTTTCCCACCATATATCCCGTACCAATACAGATCAATAACATCAACAATCAGTAACATCAATAATCATTAGGAGTCAGTGATTTACACTCACCATGACCTCTGCCATGAATAACCACACCTTTTATGTCAAAATTAGAATGTTTATTTCCCTATATTAACAATGCTAATGTCATGTAACTTAGGGCCTGATTACAACTTTGGAGGAGGGTGATAATCCGTCCCAAATGTGACGGATATCCTGCCCACAATATTACGAGTTCCATAGGATATAATGGACTCGTAATATGCCGGGTGGTATATCCGTCACATTTGGGACGGATTAACACCTTCCTCCAAAGTTGTAATCAGGCCCTTAGTCTCAAAATCAAATGATAACCATACAGAAACAATACTGGCTGTCCAAAGCGGCAAAAGTATCGCAATCTAATCAAGGCTTGAACTACTACACATTCTAAGGTTACCGTACAAAAGAATAGCAAGAAGAACTGCGCAAACGATATTGCATACATTTAGATTCATCAAAGAAAAGACATCAAGGCCCTCATTACAACATTGGTGGTAAATGCCGCTCGCCCGTGCAGAAGACGGCCAACACACCGCTGCGGCGGCAGAATTCTGCTACAGCTATTACGGCCCACAGGCCGGAATCCGCCAAAATCCAGACACCCACACAAGTCCGCCACACCAAAGGTCAGTGATAAACTGGCGATAAAAAAAACGACACCGTCACGCCAACAGGAATACGCCCACACTATCACGACCCACGAATCCACGCGGCAGTCTTTCAACTGCGGTATTCCATTGGCGGTACACACCGCCGCGCTCAAAATACACACACGTTTACAAAACACAACTACATTGGACAATTCAAAATACACACACCTGATACACATACACACACCACTCCCACACACCCAATACAATATAAAACACACACCCACATCACCCACAAACCCTTACGACAAAAATTGAGAAAGAAGCACACAGAGAGACACCACTATCAACAATACTAACATCCACAGGCACACACCATCATCACTCACACAACATCCACGCACCTTAGACAACACACACAAACACATCCCCTCACACATCACAACACACACCACCCTACACATCACCTACACCACATCATGGCACCGCAAATACACCCCAGGTTCTCTGAGGAGGAGCTCAGGGTCATGGTGGAGGAAATCGTCCTGGTAGAGCCACAGCTATTCAGATCACAGGTGCAGCACACCTCCATAGCTAGGAAGATGGAGCTATGGCGCAGAATCGTAGACAGGGTCAATGCAGTGGGACAGCACCCAAGAACACAGGATGACATCAGGAAGAGGTGGAACGACCTACGGGGGAAGGTGAGTTCAGTGGTCTCAAGACACCAGATTGCAGTTCAGAGGACTGGCGGCAGACCCCCACCTCCTCCCCCACAACTAACAACATGGGAGAAGCAACTCTTGGCTATACTGCATCCTGAGGGCCTCGCAGGAGTAGCAGGTGGAATCTACTCTGGTAAGTCAAATCTTAACTATTACATCCCCCACCCTACCTGCATGCTATCACATACCCCACCATCACCCCCATCACTCCAACACCTCACATATGCCCCCCTATCACAACCCACACATCCCAATACCAAGCCCTGCATGCAACAACAAAGCATGGACACCCATCACCAAAGCATGTCCACTACAGATACCCACACAGACCCCAAACCAATTATCACACAAGGTCCTAGACAAGAATGTAAGCACTGGAGTACAGGGTCACCCACCCATTGAACACGATGGCACACACAGATGCAATAATCATGTCTTTACACCCCTGCAGGACCCCTACCCAACGTCACCGGACTGGAGGTTCCAGACATGTCCACTCCCCCCACAGAAGAGGCCCACAGTGATGACAGCAGCTCTGTCCAACTGGATCAGGATGACCAGCCCACCCATCTGGGACCTCGGGACAGTTGGTTCCCCTCACACTGGCACATGCCACCACACAGCCTCCCCCCTCAGGAAAGACCAGCACAGCACCCACCCAGCGGGCCCATCCCTCTGTCCCCAGGACACGCCAAGCAGCAGTGTGCCCACCACTACAGGGAACCCAGGCAAACCCACCACCCCAAGAAAATCAGGGACCTGGGGGCAGTGGGCACACTGTTCAGGGACAGAGGCAGAGGATAACAGGGGAACTGGGAGTACAGCTATGCGACAGGGTGAGGGCAGGCCCAGGGAACCCACTCTCCACGAGGCCCTCTCCAACATCATCGGAGCGTACCATCATTCCCAGGAGACGATGGCAACGGTACTGGCCAAGTTTCAGGAGACCCAGCGGCTGCAGGAGCAACAGTATCTGGGGATCAGGGAGGAACTTACGTCTATCAACACCACCCTGGTCACCATTGCAGGGGTGCTGAACGACCTTGTGGACACCAGGAGGGACACTGTGGCACAACAAGGAGCCCCTGACACTAGCCTGGATGATGAACAGCCCACCACCTCCACCGGCACTAGTGGACAGGAGGCACCGCTACAGGACCACAACACCAGCAACCCACCCCCTGCAGATGGAGAACCACCCCGCAAACAGTCCCTGAGATCCAGGACAAAGACAGAGAACAATGGCAAGACCCCTGCCAGGAAATGAGACCCCCCTGAATGTCATCCTTCTGTCCCACTTCGTCACCCTGTCCATCCATCTACTGCCCTAGCTCCACTTCCTATGCCACTTTGGACAATGCACCTATGAAACAAATAAACTGGACTCTGCCATGGACAATCCTCCACCATCACCCGTCCATTTTACAACCCCCTCCACTAATTTGCACTGAAATAAACACCCTTGAATCACAAAACAATCTGGGGTCAGTCTGTGCTTTCACAAATGTGTATTTGCAATAACTAAGGAAAATAGCGATGTCGCTTGTATTGCCAATATACCTATGTCACACAGCTCTAGTCCATGAGGTAATATATCAGAGGTCACATAGTGGGGCCCACATCTGTGAAATGGAAAGGCAAAGTGACAAGTCAGGGTCCATACACTGAGTGAAAGTGACAGACTTATGATAGGTCAAACAACTGTATGAGATGGGTGAGCCAGTGGTATCTTCTTACCTGTGTCTCACTGGAAGTATTGCTGGATAACGTTGTTTCTATTGTCGATATCCTCTTCTTCTGCCTCCTCTTCTTCACACTCCACAGGCTCCACAGCTGCCACAAGACCTCCTTCTGGACCATCCTCCGGCAGAAAAGTCACCTGTTGTTGCAAAGCCAGGTAGTGCAGCATACAGCAGGCCACGATGATCTGGCACACCTTCTTTGGTGAGTAGTAGAGAGAACCACCTGCCATATGAAGGCACAGGAACCTGGCCTTCAGGAGGCCGAAGGTCCTTTCTATCACTCTCCTAGTTCGCCCATGTGCCTCATTGTAGCGGTCCTCTGCCCTTGTCCTGGGATTTCTCACTGGGGTCAGTAGCCATGACAGGTTCGGGTAACCAGAGTCACCTGAAAATATCGAGGGGCAACTGTTAGACACACACTAACCCTTAGGGACAACCCCAGACCCAGACAACTATTCACAGGGTGTAGGGTCCTTGTCCTCACCTATTAGCCACACACGGTGCCTCTGGAGTTGCTCCATCACATAAGGGATGCTGCTATTCCTCAAAATGTAAGCGTCATGCACTGAAACTTGAAACTGGAAACTTGGCATTCACATCGGAGATGTACTGGCCCGCCAAACACACCATCTGCACATTCATTGAACGGTAGCTCTTCCGGTTTCTCTACACCTGTTCACTCCTACGGGGGGTACCAAGGCCACATGTGTCCCATCAATGGCACCTATGATGTTGGGGATATGTCCCGGGCATAGAAGTCACCTTTCACTGTGGGCAAATTCTCCACCTGAGGGAAAACGATGTAGCTCCGCATGTGTTTCAGCAGGGCAGACAATACTCTGGACAACACGTTTGAAAACATAGGCTGGGACATCCATGATGCAATGGCCACTTTAGTTTGAAAAGACCCACTTGCCAGGAAATGGAGTAATGACAGGACCTGCACTAGAGGGGGGATTCCTGTGGGATGGCGGATAGCTGATGTCAGGTCTGGCTCCAACTGGGCACACAGTTCATGGATTGTTGCACAATCAAGTCTGTAGGTGACTATTACGTGTCTCTTTTCCATTGTTGACAGGTCCACCAGTGGTCTGTACACCGGAGGATGCCGCCATCTCCTCACCTGCCCCAGCGGATGTGCCCTATGGACAAGAACAGCGAGCAGAGAGTCAGCCAACACTGAGGTATTAAAAAAATGTTTATTGCACACATTTGTCAATCCGCAATGTGCATGTCACTGTGTGTATGCAAGGCCTGGATAGGTGTGACGCATTTAAAATTAATACCATGTGGCCCCCTGAAATGGCGGCTGCCTGACCTGTAAGGTGGGACAAGGGGATATGAGGTAACTGCGCTGGCGGTGTACTCCGTCGCGGTAGGCAGTCGAAGACCGCAGCGCTATCCTGCATTGGTTAACATTGGACCCTATGGTTCCCAGGAGCCAATGACAATGTATGCCGTCAGTGACGGTACACACCGCCACAGAGGTGACTGCCATTTTCTGTCTGTTCACTCACTTGATACCTGACCTTCGACAGGAGAGGACCTACACTGCAAGTGCTGCTGTGACCTCAGTCTGGAAGCGACTATGGCTCATATGTCTGGGGAAAGGGCCCCTGCCTTCACTTCAGGGGAGTTGGAGAAGTTAGTGGATGGGGTCCTCCCCCAGTACACGATACTCTACGGTCCTCCACACAAACAGGTGAGTGCACTGGGAGCCTGCTGTGTGGGCAATGCCTGTTTGGAGGGGTGTGGATGGAAGATACAGAGGGGGGGCTGAGGCCTGCATGAGCGGACGGTGAGTGTATGTGCGTCAGGGCAAAGGTGGGGACTGTGATGGTCCGGACGGTTAAAGATTTTCCTTTTTCCCATGTACTATTCCTCTAGTTCAGCACCCACCAGAAGAAGGATATTTGGCGTGCCATCGCCAAGGACGTCTGGACCCTGGGGGTCCACCACAGACGGAGCACCCACTGCCGTAAAAGATGGGAGGACATTCGCCGCTGGAGCAAGAAGACGGCGGAGGCCCAGCTGGGGATGGCCTCCAAACGTGGGAGGGGTGCCCGTCGCACCATGTCCCCCCTGATGTACTGGATCCTGGCGGTGGTGTATCCTGAGTTGGATGGGCGTTTGAGGGCATCACAGCACCCACAAGGGGGTGAGTACCGTCACATCCATCTGACTCTGCATGCATTACGAGGTGTCTCCAACCTCCTCCACCCAGACCCAATCCCCTGTACCTCAGCCTATCCCAAGCACACCATCAGACCAGCATGCACACACCTCAACACACAAAAGTGGCCCAGGCAAACATAAGCACCACACATCCCACAGGCACTCACACAAGCATCATACCCATGCAGACATACCAACATCCACTGCCTCCACTGTGTCCCCCTCCTCCATGTCTCCCTCCTCCCTCCCTGTCTCCTCTCCACTCACACCTGCATGCACTACATCTTCAGCCACTACCTCCATCACCAGCACGCCCATCACCACACACCGCTCACATGCACTCACCACCCCCACTACCATTCACACATCCCCTGTGTCCTCTCCCAGTGTGTCTGTGATCCCTCCTCCCAAAGTACACAAACACAGCCACACACCCACCCAACAGCCATCCACCTCACAACAGCCTCCAGCCCATGCACCTTCACCCAAAGTCAGCAAACGTACACCTCCTACAACCACTACCTCTTCCTCCACTCCCAAACCCACTCCATTTACCCGTCCCAGTGTGTCAAAAAAGCTTTTCATGTCTACTATTGACCTCTTCCCTACACCTCCCCCCCGTCCGTCCCCTAGGGCCCGCCTTTCCAGGTCCCAACCCAGCACTTCAGCCACCACATCACCGGGCACAGTGGTGCCACGACTGCGGGCTATTGGAGTGCGCCAACCAACAGGGCTGCCAGTGTCCCACGGACCGAGAGCAAGGACATTCCGCCACCTGCAAAAGTCAAAAGGTTGCCCACATCCCGGAGGGAGAAGCAGAAAACAGCTGCCACCACGGGCTCAGGGAAAACGAAAAGGGATGGTGGAAAGACAGCTGCGCCACCAACCAAGGTGGGGAAGGGCCAGAAAATTAAGGGCAGGTCAGGAGAGGGCATGGTGGCACCCACAATTGGACCAGTGTCACACCTTCAGTCCACGCGGACGCCAACCTGTACGGCGGAGAAGACCGCCACCTGCACTGCCACCTGCACCGCCACCTGCACCACTGTCATTGAGGCCGCCACCAGCACAGCAGTCACTGAGCCGCCACCAGCACCGCCGCCACAGAGCCCGCCGCCAACACTGCTGCCACAGAGCCCGCCGGCAGCACCGATGCCACAGAGGCCGCTGCCAGCACCAATGCCACAGAGGCTGCCGCAAGCAGCGCCGCCACAGAGCCCGCCACCAGCACCGATGCGACAGAGGCCACCGCAAGCACCGCCACCACAGATCCCGCTGCCGGCACTGATGACACAGAGGCCGCGGCAAGCACTGCTGCCACAGAGGCCACCGCAAGCACCGCCGCCACAGATCCCGCCACCAGCACCGATGCCACAGAGGCTTCTGCAAGCACCGCCGCCACAGAGCCCACCGCCAGCACTGATGCCACAGAGGCTGGCGCCAGCACCACCGCGAATGTCCCCACCGCAAACACCACCAGTGGCCCCGCAAAATCCTGAGCCAGTGGCACCACCGCAGACATGGCTGCCATCCCCAGTGGTCAGTCGTCCGGGGCTGGTTGTCAGTTCCAGGAGCATGGGCAGCTTCCATGATGCACGACTTTCTGCTCCTCTGCCTGATTATGCTATTGCACACAAGAACAGGGAGACCACAAAAAGGGGGGGGGGAGACAGAAGAAGGACATGTTCAGTGCATGCAATACCACTACCGTTGGCGGACACTACAGACACAGCAGCCCTCTGCACTACGCCATGCACTTAGAGTTCCTATATTATTCACATGCCCATGGGGTACAAGGTCCATGCCCGATTGCTGCACACATGGAAGTCACAGGAGCCTGACTAGGTGTAGATGGCTCTTACCTCTGGTGGGGTTGGGGTGCCACATAGCCTGCCTCACAAAGGGACCTTGCCTACAATGCTCGCCCTGGCCTAGGGGAACCCACTGACCACCTCCCCCACCCAGACACCTCGTAATGCATGCAGAGTCAGATGGATGTGACGGTACTCACCCCCTTGTGGCTATTGTGATGCCCTCAAGCGCCGATCCAACTCCGGATATGCCACCGCCAGGATCCGGAACATCAGGGGGTCGACGGGCACCCCTCCCACGTTGGGAGGCCATCTCCAGCTGGGCCTCCGCCGTCTTCTTGCTCCAGCGGCGAATGTCCTCCCATCTTTTCTCGCAGTAGGTGCTCCGTCTGTGGTGGAACCCCAGGGTCCGGACGTCCTTGGAGATGGCACGCCAAATATCCTTCTTCTGGTGGGCTCTGACCTACAGGAATAGTACAGGGGAAAAGGAAAATCTTTAACCGTCTGGACCTTCACATTAATTGACCCACGTTCCCACCCTTGCCCTGATGCACATACACTCACCGTCTGCTCATGCAGGGCTCAGTCCCCCCCTCTATCTTCCATCCACACCACTCCAAACAGGCATTGCCCATACAGCATGCTCACAGTGTACTCACCTGTTTGTCTGGAGGACCGTAGAGTTGTGTGTATTGGGGGAGGACCCCATCCACTAACTTCTCCAACTCCTCCAAAGTGAAGGCAGGAGCCCTTTCCCCAGACACATGAGCCATTGTTGCTTCCAGACTGAGGTCACAGCAGCACTTGCAGTGTAGGTCCTCTCCTGTCGAAGGTCAGGTATCAAGTGAGTGAACCGGCAGAAAATGGAGGTCACGTCCCGGCGTACATCGTCATTGGCTCCTGGGACCCATAGGGTCCAATGATAACCAATGCAGGATTGCGCCGCGGTCTTCGACCGCCTACGCAACGGTGTACAACGCCAGCGCAGTTACCTCATATCCCGTTGTCCCACCTTACAGGTCAGGCAGCCGCCATTTCAGGGGGCCACATGGCATTAATAATAACTGCATCACACCAATCTAGGCCCTGCATACACACAGTGACAGCACATTGCGGAATAACAAATGTGTGCAAATTAAATATTTTTTAATACCTCAGTGTTGCCTGACTCTCTGCTTGCTGTTCTTGTCCATAGGGCACGTCCGCTGGGGCAGGTGAGGAGATGGCGTCATCCTCCGGTGTACAGACCGCTGGTGGACCTGTCGACAATGGAAGAGACACACGTAATAGTCACCTACAGAATTGATTGTGCAACAATCCATGAACTGTGTGCCCAGTTGGAGCCAGACCTGATGTCAGCAATCCGCCATCCCACAGGGATCCCCTCTCTAAAGCAGGCCCTCACAGTACTCCATTTCCTGGCAAGTGGGTCTTTTCAAACTACAGTGGCCATTGCATCAGGGATGTCCCAGCCTATGTTTTCAAACGTGTTGTCCCGAGTATTGTCTGCCCTGCTGAAACACATGCGCAGCTACATCGTTTTCCCTCAGGGAGGATTTGCCTACGGTGAAAGGTGACTTCTATGCCCTGGGACATATCCCCAACATCATAGGTGCCATTGATGGGACACATGTGGCCTTGGTACCCTCCGTAGGAGTGAACAGGTGTATAAAAACAGGAAGAGTTACCATTCAATGAATGTGCAGATGGTGTGTTTGGCCGACCAGTACATCTCCCATGTGAATGCCAAGTTTCATGGCTCAGTGCATGACACTTACATTTTGAGGAATAGCAGCATCCCTTACGTTATGGGGAAACTCCAGAGGCACCGTGTGTGGCTAATAGGTGAGGGCAAGGACCCTATACCCTGTGAATAGTTGTCTGGGTCTGGGGATGTCCCTAAGGGTTAGTGTGTGTCTAACAGTTGTCCCTCGATATTTTCAGGTGACTCTGATTACCCCAACATGTCATGGCTACTGACCCCAGTGAGAAATCCCAGGACAAGGGCAGAGGACTGCTACAATTAGGCACATGGGCGAACTTGGAGAGTGATAGAAAGGACCTTCGGCCTCCTGAAGGCCAGGTTCCGGTGCCTCCATATCACAGGTGGTTCTCTCTACTACTCACCAAAGGTTAGTGTGTGTCTAACAGTTGTCCCTCGACATTTGCAGGTGACTCTGGGTACCCCAACCTGTCATGGCTACTGACCCCAGTGAGAAATCCCAGGACAAGGGCAGAGGACCCCTACAATGAGGCACATGGGCGAACTAGTTCTCTCTACTACTCACCAAAGAAGGTGTGCCAGATCATCGTGGCCTGCTGTATGCTGCACAACCTGGCTTTGCGATGACAGGTGCCTTTTCTTCCGGAGGATGGTCCAGAAGGATGTCTTGTGGCAGTTGTGGAGCCTGTGGACAGTGAAGAAGAGGAGACAGAAGAAGAGGATATTGACAACAGAAACAATGTTATCCAGCAATACTTCCAGTGAGACACAGGTAACAAAGATGTCACTGCCTCACACATCTCATACAATTGTTAGACCTATCACATGTCTGTAACTTTCACCCAGTGTATGGACCCTGACTTGTCACTTTGCCTTTCTATTTCACAGATGTGGGTCACACTGTGTGACCTCTGCTATATTACCTCATGGACTAGAGCTGTGTTACATCGGTATGTTGACAACACAATCGACATTGCTATTTTCCCTAGTTATTGCAAATACACATTTGTGAAAGCACAGACTGACTCCAGATTATTTTGTGATTCAAGGGTGTTTATTTCAGTGCAAATTAGTGGAGGGGCTTGTAAAATGGGCAGGGGTGATGGTAGAGGATTTGCCATGGCAGAGTCCAGTCTATTTGTTTCACAGGTGCATTGTCCAAAGGGGCATAGGAAGTGGAGCTAGGGCAGATCATGGATGGACAGGGTGACGAAGTGGGACAGAAGGCTGACATTCAGGGGGGTCTAATTTCCTGGCAGGGGTTTTGGCATTGTTCTCTGTCTTTGTCCTGGATGTCAGGGACCGTTTGTGGGGTGGTTCTCCATCTGCATGGGGTATGGTGCTGGTGTCGTGGTCCTGTGGCAGTGCTTCCTGCCCACTAGCACAGGCGGAGGTGGTGGGCTGTTCATCAAGCAGGCTAGTGTCAGGGGCCCCTTGTTGTGCCAAAGTGTCCCTTCTGGTGTTGACAAGGTCCTTCATCACCCCTACAATGGTGACCAGGGTGTTGTTGAGGGACTTGAGTTCCTCCCTGATCACCAGATACTGTTCCTCCTGCAGCCGCTGGGTCTCCTGAAACTTGGCCAGTACCGTTGCCATCGTCTCCTGGGAATGATGGTACGCTCCCGTGATGTTGGAGAGGGCCGCGTGGAGAGTGGGTTCCCTGGGCCTGTCCTTCCCCTGTCGCACAGCATTCCTCCCAGTTCCCCTGTTTTCCTGTGCCTCTGTCCCTGAACCGTGTGCCCACTGCCCTCAGGTCCCTGATTTTCTTGGGGTGGTGGGTTTGCCTGGGTTCCCTGTAGTGGTGGACACACTGCTGCTTGACGTGTCCTGGGAACAGAGGGATGGGCCCGCTGGGTGGGTGCTGTGCTGGTGTTTCCTGAGGGGGGAGGCTATGTAGTGGCATGTGCCAGTGTCAGGGGAACTGACTGTCCCGAGGTCCCAGATAGGCCGGGCTGGTCATCTTGATCCAGTTGGACAGAGCTGCTGTCATCACTGTGGGCCTCTTCTGTGGGGGGAGTGGACAGGTCTGGAACCTCCCGTCCGGTGACGTTGGGTAGGGGTCCTGCAGGGGTGTAAAGGCATGAATATTGAATCTGTGTGTGCCATTGTGTGCAATGGGTGGGTGACCCTGTACTCCAGTGCTTGCATTCTTGTCTAGGACCTTGTTTGATAATTGTTTTGGGGTCTGTGTGGGTATCTGTAGTGGGCATGCTTTGGTGATGGGTGTCCATGCTTTGGTGTTGCATGCAGGGCTTGGCGTGGGGATGGGTGGGTTGTGATAGTGGGACATTTGTGGGGTGTTGGAGTGATGGGGTTGAGGGTGGGGTATGTGATAGCATGCAGGTAGTGTGGGCGATGTAATAGTTAAGATTTGATTTACCAGAGTCCATTCCTCCTGCTACTCCTGCGAGGCCCTCAGGATGCAGTATAGCCAAGACTTCCTCCTCGCATGTTGTTAGTTGTGGGGGAGGAGGTGGTGGCCCACCTCCAGTCCTCTGTACTGCAATCTGGTGTCTTGAGACCACGGAACGCACCTTCCCCCATAGATCGTTCCACCTCTTCCTGATGTCATCCCGTGTTCTTGGATGCTGTCCCTCTGCGTTGACCCTGACGACGATTCTGCGCCATAGCTCCATCTCCCAAGCTATGGAGGTGTGCTGCACCTGTGATCTGAATAGCTGTGGCTCTACCCCGATGATTTCCTCCACCATGACCCTGAGCTCCTCCTCAGAGAACCAGGGGTGTCGTTGAGGTGCCTTGATGTGGTGTGGGTGATGTGTGAGGTGGTGTCAGTTGTGATGTATGAGGGGATGTGCTTGTGTGTGTTGTCTGAGGTGCGTGGATATTGTGTGAGTGATGGTGTTGTGTGCCTGTGGATGCTAGTGTTGTCTCTGGTGGTGTCTCTCTCTCTGGGCTTCTTTCTCAATTTTGGTCGTAAGGGTTTGTGGGTGATGTGGGTGTGTGTTTTATATTGGGTTGGGTGTGTGGGAGTGGTGTGTGTATGTGTATCAGGTGTGTGTATTTCAAATTGTCCAATGTGGTTGCGTTTTGTAGATGTGTGTGTATTTTAAGTGCGGCGGTGTGAACCGGCAATGGTTTACCGCGGTTGAAAGACTGCTACGTGTATTCATGGGTCATAATAGTGTGGGCGTATTCCTGTTGGCGTGACGGTGTCAGTTTTGTTATCGCCAGTTTATCACTGACCTTTGGTGTGGCGGACTTGTGTGGGTGTCTAGATTTTGGCAGATTCCGGGCTGTGGGTCGTAATAGCTGTAGCGGTATTCCGCCGCCACAGCAGTGTGTTGGCGGTCTTCTGCATGGCGGTAAGCGGGATTTACCGCCAATGTTGTAATGAGGACCATAGTCTAGACTTAAGAATCCTTCTTTTCACAACATAGAATAAACTTCATGCGCATTGCAATAATCCTTCAGTCTTTAGGAGAGTTCACATTAAATGTTGAAATAATTAAAAGTTAATATACATCATACAATTCAACTTTCAGATATACTTCTCTGTATTTCCAATGCCTTTCAAGCAAGTCTAAAAGAAGCAACTGTTCTCAGAAATCCTAGATACAGGGAGGACGTGTTAATCTGTCCCAAAAGTGACGGTAAAGTGACGGATATACCACCAGCCGTATTACGAGTCCATTATATCCTATGGAACTCGTTATACAGCTGGTGGCATATCCGTCACATTTGGGACGGATTAACACCTCCTCCAAAGTTGTAATCAGGCCCTATATCATGAATACATAGCAAAGACGCAATTAGCTACAAGGGAAGTTATGCCCAGATAGCCAAGATGACCTCCGCATCTCTAAACTACGTGAGAGTTCATGGCTTGCTGGGAAATAGAGTTCATTGCCAGAGAACTCTGGAATAGTGCTTTCTCAACACATGTGAAGCCTCAGTCCAGACAGCACAGACACTCTGCAGGGATCACCAGCCTTTCTTTCACTGATGTGAATTTAGCACACATGGCATTGGGGTATTGATGCCCCATGCTAACCAAACCTTAAGAGGTAAGCCTGATAGTGCCACCCCACCCGAAGCCCACCATCTTATCGGTGGACATGCTGGTTTGTCAGGACATCTTACAGAAATTTCTTGCAGCAAATATGGAGCATGGCGATTGGTGGCAGGGTTCCATGCTCTTTCCTTAGGACCAAACCCCTTTAAATCCTTCAAATATGGCACTTTTATCTTACAATACTTGCATCTGAAATCTTATGTAGCTCATATTTACTTTCTGCATTCACCTGACCTTACGTAGGATGTCAAGCAAGACACGTTTTGCAGAACAGAGTTTTATCAAAAATACATGAAATCTTGCTTTTTAATCAAAGAGTAACTGGAGTCACAATCTGCTGAATCACAAATAGACCCACAAATGTAAGCAGCCATGTAGATGTTTTTTCTAATACAATGTTTTGTGAGTATAACTATACCTTCTCACCTGCAACATTTTGAAGTGCTGGCATTCTGTTGCTGTCATCATAGCATTCATTATCCTCCTTACCTTTTTCAAAGGCCATCTGTATTGTTTTGCTGAATATCAATTATATAAGAGGTAGACAGATGAACTTCTATATCTAGCTCTTTGCATAAAGCAGGTCAGGATTGTGAAATACATTGAGGCCTCTGTTAGTAATCAGGACTGTGGAATATCATGCAGTTGAATAATGTATGTGCAAAAATAATTGCTAACTAGTTGGAGGTATGTAGCTAAGGCAGAGCTATGAAATTACCCATTTTAGTCAAATGGTCCACCCCTGGAATTACTGTGCAGCCTTGACCTTTGGGCAGCTCTACAATTAAATCCTTAGTCACTATATACCAAGGTTCTTGTGAAACAAACAAAGGTCTCAATAAATGGTTTAATATGCAAACTCTTAATTTAAGTACAGATTGAACATATTTATACATAACCCTTAACATCAGCAAAAACATGGTCACCAAAATATCTTCTTATTGTTAAAGTCTTAGCTATTCCAGGATGTCTAGTTACCTTCAAATCAAATCAAGTAACTTCATAGCCTGTTATCTTAACCAAACTAATGATAAATGTATAGCATTCCCTTGATACAATATTCTTTCTGGTTCATTCCTATTTTTATGTTCTATTACACAAAGTAGTAAAAATAAAACAGAGTCCATCTGAGCTGCCCAAGGGTAAGTCCTCTGGCAGATTTCAGGAAATGAACATTTCTGTGAACATGACAGACCTTTAGTGTGCTCAACCACAAAGCAAATATTGTTTTGAGTCCTTATAAGAGCTCTTCATAGCCAAATGTTCCTTGTGATTGTGTGAATGTGTGAGTTAAATCTGCTGATGAACATTTCTTGAAAAACTTAAGACTGTGGGTGAACCTGTCCAGTGTTTGAATTAGATAACATTCCTCCCACAGCATTATAGGAAGCGGCTGTCTGAACAATAAAAGGATATTCACCATTAGGATGTCGCAGAAATGAAAAACAATCCCTCAAAAAAAATAAAAAAAGATTTGATCTTCTTCTTTTGATCACACAAAAACAGCTAATTTTCATAATAACTTGGTAATGGAGTTATGATTACAGAAAACTGACGAGTGAACTAGCTATAAAAATTGTCAAAGGACAAATAACTTGAAATAGCATTGACTGAGGTTGGTATGAGCCACTGCATAATAGCTGACACTTTCTTTTCATCTATCTTAAAGCCCCTAGGTGTAATGAAACACCCCAAAAACTACTACTATAGTAGTGTTGTGAAAATTACATTTAACCATGTTAATGAAAGATGGTGATCTGTCCAAAGTCGTAAAGTTGTCATAACAAGTGGTATTTGATTTTCTAAGGAGTCAGGATAGATCAAAATATCATCTAAGTATACAATACAAAATACATCGAAAGATCCTCTTAATAATGCCTCAATAAAATACTTAATACAAAATACATCCAAAGATCCTCTCAATAACTCCTCAATTAAATACTGAAATGCTGCTGGAGCATTCCTGAGACCTAAGGGTACGACCTGATATTTGGACAACCTAAACTCAGTAAAGAATACCATTTTCATTTATCACCCTTTCTAACTAGTTGGTCAGTTCCCTTGAGACCCAGTGTCCTGAACATCTTTCTGTTTCAAATCTGATCTAACAGAATAGATATTAACAACAAACAATAATGAGTCTTTTTTTATTTTATTCAGATCTCTGTAGTCTATACACATTCTCAGTTTAACTCATTTTTAGGAAACAAATAAAGTAGAAGCAGAAGATTGTGAGCGCCTTATAAACCAATTAGTCGAATTCTAATCCAGGTTCGGTCTGAGACATTCTGTTTCTGATTTAGTAAGGGCATACATTTGACTACTAGGTATTTGTTCACCAGGTTCTATTTAAATCCTATAATCATACCTTGGCGAAAGTACCACATTTCCCTTCTTCTTATTGAAAGCATCACTAGCTTCTTCAAAACAAGTGGGCCAAGAGATAGGGCTAGCAATGTCCAGTGAAATACCCATTCTTGGAAGCACTTTAGAAGCATGACTGTCTCTGGTTTGTCATGAAATTATACAACTAGTCTGAAAATGATCTGACTTCAATTGAGCTGTTCTTACCGTTCAACCACTACAAGTAGTTGACATGCAGGAGCTGCACTATTTTACCACCTTAGATGGTGGTTGCTTGTTATTGGAACTTTTAAGGCATGTGCTTCTTTTAGCAGGACATTTAACAGCATTTGCTGACATATCTAAAGTAAACAATAAAGCATAACACAATAGCATGCACAAAGCAACACAGCAAGTCTCTATAGTGTCTCCAGGTTCTGTTTCGGGGCCAGTGTATTCATTTGATAGACGGCATGTAGAACTCTTGCCATTATCCATATAAAGAAAGTATTTTCAAATTTTAGAAATGAACACCTAAGATAAACATTGTTTGGCACAAGAACGATGAGGATAATAAACATGAATTGTAATTGACCCATATAATGACAGAAAATAGCAACAGATGGAATTTGACCAGACCCAACCAGACTGTACTAACACCCCATTCTTCTTCATCTGTTAGCGTGGCTGTGTCCATACAATCTTAGCCGCACAGTTTCATCATAGAGTATCTCTGTTGAGCTCACTGGTCAATGCTGACTACATAAAAATATGTAAAAATTACAAAAGGTAAGAGGAGAGCTCACATACAGTTGAAGAGCACCAGCGACATACTGTTATTGCATTGGATCTGTATGCTTTTTAACATAATGTAGCAAGGTTTCTAAACCTATTTTTTTCTCCTCACAGGGTTGGCTCTTGAGGATGTTTGAGACGCACATCCAGCTGATGGCATTGGAAGTTCATTTGCATGCTCTGGGAAGCGCTCCTCGTTGCAGGTCACTGCCACCAGATACATTAAACGTGACTGTGCATGTGACCACCCAGCTCATGGCTCTGTACTAGAACCACGGCCGGCTTTAGCACTGGTGGTGGAAATGTTTTTGGCATCTCCCCATGACCTCTTTCCACATGGATATCCTCACTATCGCTTTCTAACAGAGCCCCTCATCTCTTCAGAGTCCCTCTACCACGTATATTTCATTTTTGTAAAGTGCTACTCAGAGTTCACTCACACTCAGTTTTGTGATCTGCATTGCACATGTTCTTTACAGCAGGCACATTATCCCTCTGTGGTACTGTATGATGAGTCAAAACTACTGCCACTAGACAAAATTTAAATCTCTTGTGAGCAGTAATATTAATGACCAGAGTTATTTTGACATTTTATTGTTGCCTGAAACTGCTGGTAGCTCAAGGAAATTCACCTGCTTTTAAACCCGTAGGTTTTTTTTATACATTGCGCGCCTCATCAAAGCAGCTGCACCAGTTGTACCACCCTAAAGCCAACCATGATTAGACCTATTGAATACCTCCAGGCATCACTTCTGCCATGACATCATGACTCTTGTACTTTTATAAAATATAGGGATGGATGAAAAATTCTGCTCTGTCAGCACAGTTTTGCCCACTCCGTCCTCTGCTTGGAGCAGCAAAACTCTGTCAACCGCCGCATGGTGGAGTTTTTTCTCATGCGCGGCTCACCAACATTAAGTTGGTGAGCTTGAGCTAGTATTTGTGTCCCCCATTTTCAGGCAATCTAGTGCCTCCCAGTGAGAGTTCTCAAACCAGATGTTCACAGCAGGTCGTGACCGTTCATGTTGAGAAAGTTGCAGCTCGAGTAGTAAATCTACTTGAGTGTCAGAAAGAAGCAGTGCCCTTTGGTGCGCTGCGGGTGCCGTTTGCATTGATTTTACCACAGAGAACAAGATCCTGGTGCTAAAAAGCAAAGCGAGGAGCGCAACATGCTCAAATTCTGCAGCTTGCTTAACTCCATGGAATCTCTGAGTTTTTATGGAACTCCACAGAATGCTATGGAGTGAAAGTCTCCAAGTTCCATCCTGGCCTAATGACATACTTCCACATAACATGCTGTAAGATATCTTTGATATTCTGGCATCTCATAGTTACAGAGAAGGGCCTTAGTGAGTGCCTCCTGAACGATGGGCCTTGTCTGTACACAGGGACAGCACTCCTCTTTCCATAAACCAAGTGAAACTGGAGTGAAGGCAGAATGCAACAGAAAATCTCTTTTTGACATCTCAAGGAAAAGCTAAACACAGATGCCCACAGGTGTACTACTTATGCTAAAAAGAAGCACACCAAATGGTAAAAAGTTCAACCCATGCAGGATTTTCAGGATATGTGCAAAAGCTACATTTCCATACCACGAATTTAATTTGCAAAAAGGAGACATTATTTACCTGCATTAGCAGGCACCATCATGTAATTTGGTTAAAAAAATACTAATAATAGATTAAGGACTGAAAGAGGCACACTGTAAGAGAAACACAGCATTCCTCAAAAATAATAAACATGTTCGGTCTGCAAGGCAAACCCAACTCACCAAACTAGCTATGACGTGACAAGAAACTGCAAAACGCAACAACGATGCAACGGTCTTGTCTGCAACACAAATTCAGCGCTGTATCAACTGGAGGTGGAGTGGCTGCCTTTCATTTTTATTTGTAATAAATAATTATATTATTGTTAATCTTCGGTATAACAATTAAAACAGATGTTGTCTCCAGGAAAATATGTGGCTATGGCATACCTTATCTGCACTTGTCCTTGTTATATTTGATATTACTTTTGAATCTAGGGCAGATGAATAAATGTTGATTCAGTGTTTCTCAAATTTCTCTTGTAAGGGTCAACTGTATTGAAAGAGACATATCAGTATAGAATAATGAATATCAGTTGTTATATTTTATTACTAAAAAGCATCTATTTTTTCACAAACACGAGTGACTATTTCCTTGTCGGCTTTTGCGTTTTTTGGCAATGCTATCTCGTTTTTGTTTTGTTAATAACTTCAGTTTTCAGTTGCATAGTTTACACTAGTAACATTTTCTAATGGCCCAGAGATATGCGCGGGGAAGCTCGCTCTTCTGAGATCTTCTCTTGTAGACGGTGTCCTCTGAAAAGGGGTGCAAAGAACGTGGCACTGCATTTCCTTAAATCTGCCCCTGTATATATCCATCGTTAAAATCATATGCCTGAGGCGCACAACACACAGGCACATATGCACACTCTCAACATTAAGATAAAGCTCTTTTGCAGGATCGGGGCGGTGTTATCCTGAAGAATAGATGAGGTAATATGCCTCTAACATAATCAGAATTTACAAATAAACAGGGAGTTTAGTTAATAAAATAAGTCAGATGTAGGTTAGAAACCATAATGTTTTAAGAAAAGATTTAAGTTCATTACAGAAAACAAAATATAGTCAGTCCATCAACATAGAGAACTAGCACGAAGCTCAATCGAATGCAGCATGGTCAAACAAATAATTCTAAGTTCAAAGCACAAGACAGTCTAACATGGGTCTGCTCCATAAGAATCAAAAGATTTAGGGGCAGATTTAAGAGCCCCTAGCGCCAAATTAGCACTGCCATAGCGTCATTTCTTTACGCTAAGGCAACGCTACAGTGGCATTTTCCCCCAGTGCCATATTTACAAAGTGACACACGCATTGAGCTACTTTGTAAACCATTGCGCCACATTATGCCTGCGCCAGGTATAATGTATGCCAGGGAGGATTTCCCCTGTAAGGGGGGGGACGAAAAATTGGCGCAAGGAAATCTCCTAGATTTCCCTGCGCCATTTTTTTGGCACCTTCAATGTCTGCTCAGAGCAGGCGTTAAAAGGAGGCATACCATTATTTATAATAATGGGCCCCTATGTACTCTGCAGGAGTAGCGCCAACATTTTGGTGCTACTCCTACAGACTACATCAATAGCGTCAATACAAAGGATGCTATTACCCCCTACCCTGCGCCATGGTGTGCCGTATTTTAAATACGGCAAACACATAGTGGCGATAGGGGGGCACTAAGGGGAGCAAGGAAAGTGGCACTGCACTATGTGCAGCTTAAATTTTCTTAAATCTGCCCCTTACTCTGAGAGCAAGTCTAGTCCAATACATTAGGGTTCACCTCAGTCAGGCTCACCTCCAGTATAAATTATATTTCATAGGAAAAATTACACAGTGAAAATTCCAGTCAGTAGGAGGTGAGCAAAATGTTACGTAGGCCAATGAATCACAATACATAATAAAATACAATACTACCTAGCACCATCCTACTGCCATCCCCCCAAATGAATGATCATTAGCTCCCTTTTGATTTAATGTCATCAGATGTGACAGTACAAATCTAGCTACTTGCACAACAATGACATACATTAGAAATGAATCGGCCATCTGAAATACAGACAGGTAGGACCTTGAACAGTTACATTTTCCAGGAAAACTTCCTCCAGAGCTCACTAAGAGCAACATGTCAACACAAAGCATTTCTTTAGTGCACATTTTGCTGGATGTGGAGAGAGGAGAAATGTAATCAGTCATGTTGGAAATCCGAGATGGCATGGAGCCTATTTCAGCCAATCATTGGAAAACATAGTACTGTTACTGCATTGTAGCCTTTTTTAATGGAAACCATTCATGACACTAAGCAAACAACAACCACATAACACATGCAGCAATGAAAACAGACCAACATCAGATCTGCTAACTCACACGGTGCCACTGTGTATCACACAATTTAGGGTCCCTTCACACGGTCACCCAATGAGGAGACAAAATCACACTGTGTCAGAGAAAGCGAGCTGGAAGTGTTGTATGATGGAATCATGCATGCCTGAACCAGGCATACCTTAAGACCACGGTCTTAACAATGACCTTGTCTTTACCACGCATGCCTTTACAAAAATGTCGTTGTAAAAGCATTTTTGGTAAAGGAAAATGCATGGTTTATTGTCCCCTGCCCCCTTACACCTGATAACATACTCTGCAATCCACCCCGCCCTCCAAAGTGTCCCTCCATGACCTAAAAACTACCCTGACCCTGCCTCCTCCCTGAACCCTAAAACCTACCCTGCCCTGCCCTAAAAACTACCTGACCCCCCACCCTGAACACTAAAACCTACACCACCCTGTCCTAAAAACTACCCTGCCCAGAACCCTAAAACTTACACCACCCTGTTCTAAAATTACTCCACCCCTGCCCTGAACCCTAAAACCTACCCTGCCCTGTCCTAAAAACTTCCTCCCTGACCACCCGCCCTGCCCAGAACCCTAAAACTTACACCACCCTGTTCTAAAAATTACCCCACCCCTGCCCTGAACCCTAAAACCTACCCTGCCCTGTCCTAAAAACTTTCTTCCTGACCACCCGCCCTGCCCTGAACCCTAAAACCTACCCCACCCTGTCCTAAAAACTAACCTGACTGACCTTACCCTGCCCCTTCCCGAACCCTAAAACTTGCCCTGCCTTGTCCTAAAAACTACCACGACCCCCCAACCCGCCCTCAACTCAGGGTAGGTTTTAGGGTTCAGGGCTGGGGCAGGGTAGTTTTCAGGACAGGGCGGTGTAGGCTTTAGGGTTCAGGGTTGGCTAGTTTTTAGGACAGGGCGAGGTAGGTTTTAGGGTTCAGGGTGGGGTGGGGATTGGGTAGATTTAAGGGCAGGGTGGGGTAGGTTTTAGGGTTCAGGGTGGGGGCTGGGGTCAGGGTAGTTTTTTTAGGACAGGGTAGGGTACTTTTAGTGCTCAGGGGGTGGTGGGTAATTTGTAAGACAGGGTGGGTAGGTTTTAGGGTTCAGGGCGGGGGTATGGGTAGTTTTTAGGACAGGGCTGAGTAGAGTTTAGGGTTGGGGGCTGGGGTGGAAAGTCAGGGTAGTTTTTATGACAGGGAAGGGTCAGTTTTAGTGTTCAGGGCAGGAGGTCAGGGTAGTAACCCACACTGTCCTAAAAACTACCCCGACACCCCATCCCCGCCCTGAACCCTTAAACCTACATTGCCCTGCCCTAAAAACTACCCTGACCCCATCTCTGCCCTGAACCCTAAAACCTACCCCTGTCCTAAAAACTACCCTGCTCCCCACCCCCGTCCTCAGCCCTGAAACCTACACTGCCCTGTCCTAAAAACTACCCAAGCCCCCCACCCAGCCCTGAACCCTAAAATCGAACTCATCCTGTCCTGAATACTACCCGACCCCCCCCACCCTTAACCCTAAAAATGACCCCACCGGAGGAAAGAGCATCATGTTTTGTTTCAGCTTTTCATTGGGTTTGCGTCTGGAGTATAGTTCACAGCTTCAACAAAGTATGATGTGTTGGCAAGCAATGGTATTTGACAAAATCTTACTCTAAGCGAAATGTTGTACTTATTACTTAGAGTCTAAAAGAAATGTTAAAGGAAAAATTGATGTTGGTACAGACTGAATTCTTTCAGCAAAGAGGGTACCATTGGTACCTCAAGGTGATGCTCATTTTCCTGTCCTCGAAGAGCTGAAGGTGGTTTTCGAGCTAAAGGTAGTGGTTTTCTCAACAATGCTAACAATTGTATTGTGAGATATGGAGCTTGTCACGTTCGTGGTAAAGGTCATTGTAAGAACAATTATATATTTAATATAAAGTCATGTGTTAATAGGACACAAACGGTGCCTCAAACAAATTACCCCTATGCAACAGAATATGATTTCCATGGCACAGAATGGGATGGGTAAGTGTTAGTCCTGCCATCCTTAGTGTTGTATCCCCCCAAACATTTTGGCTTCTCATCCTTACTTTTGCTGTATCCATTTTCATCACTCTTACTGTGGATCGGGAAGCACCAGTGTCAACCACAAATGATACGGTATGGCTATTAACAACTCCTTCTACAAATAGTCATTCTGGTCTACTTCCTGACTGCACCAAACATGCAATCCTCCTTCACTCTCATGCCTCATTATGCTCAAGTTGGCCCTCTTGGAAATTTCAAAGGGCAGCTGCAATTTGTGGAAACAAATAATGAATCACTGATTGTGTCACATGGTATTGAACTGCATTTGCTGAAAGACTTCTTGAAGCTTTTTGTGTCCCTGTAGCTCACACAGGAAGTCAGCCAACTGACCTTTTGAGACACTCTGGGTAGCCTGGGATAAAGGCAAGCAGGTCAAATCTTTAATGTTTAGAAAGCAAAACGGTCCTTACAGCAACAGGGCAGCTCTTCTGGCAGCAGGACATTCCTACTTCTGGATCTTTCACTGGATTGAGTATTCTGATGAGTCAAATTTTTATAATCTGTGCCAGCCTTTTTCCTCTCATACCCAGATTGCCTTTATTTGACTGTCTGGAAGCAATGCACAACCCACAACAACAGAGTCATTCACACTCGTGTGACCGAGGATACTGTCAGAAGGGCACATTTGGCTTAGGCAGAAAAATACCAACTTTCTAAAAGTGGCATGTTTCAAATTGTGACTTCACCATTAAACAAGATTTTAAATTACATTTCATTTGTGTGTAAACAGCATATCTCTATCTGCTCTCAATCTAAAGTTAGTACGTATTACATGTAATAAGGTAACCCAGTGTTAGTCTATGGGAGGGATGGTCCTTACAACAGTGAACAACAACTTTAGGAGCTTTTCACTATCAAGGCATGTAAAACATGGACACCCATATCCTTCTTTATAAATATCATGCACCCTGCCATAGGATGGTTAGAACCCTTTCTTAGGAATGACATAAATATTAAAAAGAAAGTCCTGGCTAAGGTTTATTTTGCCTGGTTAAGTGCAGTTCATTACTGCACTGTAGGCTGCAATGGCAGGCCTAGGGCATGTTTGACAGTGCTACATCAGTGCACAGCACAAATGGTGCTGCTGTTCACTAGTAGCATTTAATTTATAGGCCCTGGGTACATGGAATATCATTTACTAGGTGCTTACAGGTAAATTAAATATTCCAGCTAGGTGTGGGCCAATGTTAACATGTTCTAAAAAGAGAGCACAAGCACTTTATCCTGGTTAGCAGGGGTGAAGTGCACAGTCCTTACCTACCCTTCTTGGGAAAAGTCAAAATAATAGGCATTTCAAGTAAGTAAGTGGTTAATAAGTTGTCTGCAAATGTTCTGATAAAAATAGGTTCTGCCATAAATGTACATGAATTCATGGTTAGTGAAACAGATCCAGTAAATCCATTGGGTCATGACCTATAGTTAAAATCAAATTGTATAATTAATTGTTTACCAAATGGTGTCTACATTCAAACAAAAGAGTGTGATTTTGAAATCACAGGAAGTAAGAAATGGCTCTCACAGATGAGGATTAAAATCCAGATTTAAGACAAACAGTGGTGAAGCCAGTGCAGAATACTGCAAAGCCAAATGTTGTGATCCACTCATTCCCCAGTTTAGACATACTCATAAAGCTGAGGCAGGAACTATACCCATGATTTTAAAAATAGTGCCACAGGGTATTCTAAAAGACATTTGGGGGATCCCATGTTATTCACTATACTAGGTTTAAATGGAGAAATGGTTCACAGTTAAAAACGTGAGAAAAATCAATGAGATAGTAGTTCCATGTTGTTTTGTGCTACAGACTCCAACAGTGATTTCAGTTCTAACTCCAACAGATACAGGATGGTTCACAGTGAATGGTTTGAGTTCCACATTTTTCTCAGTGCCTCTCCATGAGGATAGTCAGTCTCTTCCAGAATTCACATTTGAAGATAAGGTGATTGTTTGGAAAGTAATTCCACCAGATTATACAGAAAGCCCTTCGATCTCTGCCCAAGTACTTAACAAAAATTCAGAGTCCTGAAAGTTATTGTGTGAGTCAGTTTAGTGCAATACATTGATGATTTGATGATTACTGCAAAACAAGAGGGTTGTAAGTTGGACATCACTCCATTATTAAATCATTTGGCTGACAGTTGGCATAAGGTGTCTCTCACAAAACTGCATTATGATCACACTGAAGTAACTTATTTAGGACATCATATTCAGAAAGGAGTGGGGAGGGTGTCCAAGGATCGTATCTCTACAGTTCTGAGAACAAATAGACCTACAACAAAAGAAGGGTGTTTGGACAAAATATTGAGAAATATCGCAAATGAAATAGTGTGACACACAAATATTGTGATGCACAAATATTGCTAACAAGAATATCTTTTTCTGAAGTAAGTAATATTGTTTTAAATAATATCTATGTTTTTAGATTCCTTTCACAAATATAGTTGGCTAAAAATATTGTTTTTAATTATTTTAATGTGTTTTAGTTTAAATATCAATTGTATGTGTTATTATTGCTTATATAAATGTTATTAATTGTTTTAAAAATATAGCTTGTAATTTTAGGTGAATTTGTTTTTTTTATTTCATTTTCAATAGTAATTTGTAGTGTGGTAGGGTGTGTGTAGGGAGATAGGGTGGGAAGAAAATGAGGTAATAATTATTTACGAATTATTTAATACATTTTATTTGATTATGTGATTGATATCTATTAAGTAAATTATATATTACTGATTTATTTTAATTAAATGCTATTCGCAGGCTGTTAAGTTTGTGGGACACAAGGTGGGAAGTTAATTAATATTTAATCACCAATTAATTATTAATTGATAATTACTTATTTCATTGATTTTTAATTATGTAAAATATGGAACAATGATTATTTTACTTGTATTTTAGTTTAGTAGGATGCTAGGTTTGTAGAGGTCTAGGTTGGGAAATTAAATAATAATTGATTAACAATCATTAATTATTACTTATTTAACTTATTTTAAATATGTAAGTCAGTAAATAGTTATTTTTTAGTTATATTTTAGGTGAGGGTTGTGAGGCTTGTAAGGTACAAGGTGGGAAGTGAATAACAATTAATTAGTAATTGGTGATAAATATTTTATTGGCTCGTAATTCTATAAATTGATTTTAGTTTTGTATTATACACATTTTTTTATGTTATTTAATATTTTTTTACATTACAAGTTTCATATTTTTCTACTTTCATATGGTTACTCATATAGGTAATGTGTTTAAAGTGAAGTACTTTCCACTCTCTTGCCTAGACTGAAGTAGGAATATGAAAATCAATCTCTTTGCAGTTCAACAGTTTCCCTACAAATGCCTTGTTTGGAGTGGGAACAGTAACTATCATCCTCTCCGAAATCCAAAGCTTTCCCTACTTTTGCTCTGTTTGGAATGAGAATAGTAAATTTATTTAACCCCTCCAAAGTTTATCACTTTTCCTAATATTGTGTTGCTTGGAGTCGGAATAGACAAGTTCAGCGCTTTCCCTACTTTTGCACAGATTGGAGTGGGATTAGTAAATTTTACACAACTGAAACCCAATGCTTTCCCTACTGTTGCTCTGTTTGAAGTGGAAATAGCAAATTTAACCCCTCCAAAGCCTAACACATTATCTAGTGTTGTTCACTTTCTCTGCCATGGTGCTCAGGGGGCTATCTCAGCCCCTTAATCACTGAGGAAGACGGGAGAGGGATCATTGAAAAGGGGAGATTCCTTCCCTAGTGGATCCCTGCTCGGGGATCACTGCAGGAGGGCTATCCCCAAAGCAGGGATACAGCCACCAGACACCCGGGAGGGGGTAGCGGCTACTTGGGCAAGCACTTTTACTCACCCCTTATTTTTGGCCACATTCATTCTTTCTGCCCACCTCCCCCCGGCGGGCATTTGGGTACAATAGTCCCTGATCTGGGGGGGTAAATATCACATTAGGCACCAGGGTATATATACTTTTTTAGAATAGGGGTGGGGGCTTCCTACTATGTCAATGGGCCATTGCTTGGCAGTGTGCGTGGAGTGGCTCTTGACTGGCGGTGTGACTTGCGTGGATCTCCCAGCGTTTCCTTACCCAAAATCCTCTGCAAACCTCAAATTTAGTGAAAAAGTTACAGGCTAAAAAAAGTATAAAATGAAACACTGAGCGGGAACCAAAGTGTGTCCAAAAGGGCAATCTTTATGTTTTTGGCCCTTCCCTGTCACAGGTGCATCACCCACCCATATAAACAAGTTGCCATTTTTATTGGGAGATTGAGGGAAACTGGGTGGTAGGAAATTTGTGCAGTGATCCTTCAACGTTTCTGCACAGAAATGTGAGGAAAGTGTAACTTTTTAGTAAAATTTGACGTTTGCAGGGGATTTGCGGTAAGAAAACATTGAGGGATCCACGCAAACCACATCTCCCAGGACTCCCCCGGGTGTCTAGTTATCTGAAATGTCTGGTTTTGTTAGGTTTCCCTAGATGGAGGCCTGAGCGCAAACTACCCCAAATAGCCAAAAAAGGCTTAGCACAGGGGGGAAAAGGAATAGCAGCGAAGGGGTTAAAGAAGCAGAGTGCCCTGGGTAATTCTCAAGTTTAGGTGGAAGGCAGCTCCTGTATAGATTACTCTACAACACTAGCAACACTATTAATCTGCTCACCTCAACTGTCTGTTTTTCAGCAAAGTTTTTAAGCATAGGATTAGCACAGTGTCATTCACACACAGCTAGATAGGACAATGGGGCAGATTTAAGAGCTCCTAGCGCCTCCTTGTGCCACATTAGCACCATTGTTTTATGCTAATGTGGCCCAATGAGACCAAAATCGCAGCAACAAATTTACAAAGTGTCCCAATGCATGCACTGTGCCACTTTGTAACCCTTTGCGCTACATTATGCCTACACTAGGCAACATTTTTGACCCTAGTTCCCCTAGCTACTGCCATGGTGCGCCATATCTTAGATACAGCCACTTTTATTAAATTAGGCCCACAATCTTTTGCTATCTCTCAAAGTCTTTAAGTGTATGATTAGCCCTAGGAGTGCCATTCATACTGAGCTGTAAAATGACAAAAGCTTATTACCACTCCAGACACAATATTACAGCTGTGGATTGGAAAATACCATCAAAGCCAACCTTGAATGAATAAAAGCAACCCCTGACACATGTTTTGCTATCATTATAGCTTTTCAAAGAGATTTAGCTTTGTCCAGACACAAGGGAGCACTGGAAACCCTTTAAGACTTAGAGTGGTGCATACATTATGCAAGAAAGAAGGAACTATAACTTATGCCCTGCGAAGCACAGTATTATTAACAATGATGGCATTTCAGATGTGGTTAGGGATGTTGTAAATCTAGAAAATGAATATGCCATGAGTGATTTAATATGCAAGGGTAAAAGCAGTGCATGACTAGGGTGCAAATTATAGTTACTTTTGTGTACAAGTTATAGTTACTTGAGTTTGGTGCCCATGCCCACCTCCCTCCTGCCCTCTATTGTCTGAGCCCATGTCCCTACCTCATTTCTCCTGTCCTCCATGGTCCAATGTACCATACATATCAACATCTTAAACTTGGTAAGAGGGAGATTTGGAAACAAAATCTGGGGAAGTGATTTTCCCCCTTGACTTACATTGAAAAAGATGAGGTTTTAGATGATAGACGGTTGAATGAAGTTCTTTTGGGCTTTAAAACATCAGAAGTCTCCTCCTTAAATTGAGTCTGTTGGCATCTATGGTTGTACTGATACTGCCTCTTCCTTCTTCCCTCAATTGGCTGTTGTATTGCCACAGTCTCTCCTGCTTGTCCTGCATGGTTGATTTGTTTCCCCTGTCTCCCTCCAAGGTCTTTTGTGCTGCCACTGTGAATCCCACCTTCCCAGCGTGGTCAACATGCTGCCTCTGCCCCTCCACTCTGCTCTCAATTGTCTGAGTCCCTGTCCCTGACCTCTGCCATCCAAAAGGTTTCAAATGAACAACTAAATTGCTAACATTCTATATCTATCTCAAAGTGTGGTACACCAGAAGCCATCTTCATATAATGAATACTGTAATACCTAAATTTGGAGTGTGAGCCCTGGTGAAAACAGCAACCACACTTCTTGTCAGGGTAAGGCACAAGAAAATCCCAAATTAACCTGTGCTCACCCTCTGGTAGCTTGGCACATAACAGTCAGGCTTAACTTGAAGGCACTGTGTAAAGTATTTGTGCAACACTTCAAACATTTACATTGTGAAAACACCCCACAAAAAGATCCCAAACCAGATTAGAAAAACAGAATTTAATTTAATAACTAAAACAAGACCAAAATGACAAAAATCCAATAAGTAGATTTATGAATTTTTAAAGAATAAACAAAAATATTGCTTAGAAACAAGAAGCACTAACTGGTGAAATCTGGTTGCACCAGACCAGGACAAAGTGAAAAGTTCCGACCGACCCAATGGAGTGCAGGCTGGCTAAAGGGACCCAGTTTGGCCCGCTGCACCAAAGTACCCTAAATCCTGATTCTGGAGTGCTGTGTTGCTCCAAAACAAAGCTGCATCATGCTGCTAAGACAATGCATTGGTAATGAGATGCAGCGAGGCTGCGGTACAAGATCCTGATGCATCAACAATGAGGATCCTGTTGACGAGGCTTGAGATGCGAAGGCCAGTGTCAAGGATACATGGCACAGTTGAGGCGATGGATTGGTTATGATGAGCGGTGGAGCTGCGATGCAGAGGTTCAGCGGTGTTGTTGTAGTTGCTGTTGATGGGAGATGAGAGGAACTTGCACCAGGGAAAGCGTTGCGCAGTGGCGATTCTGAAGTTGTTGAGTCAGTCCCAAGATGAGGGGCACAGTGGTGATGCCGGTCTGTTGCGTCGGTTCCGATCCACACAGTAGAGGCAATACATCAGTTCTGCTCCACACAGCAGCAGCGATGCGTCGGTTCTGCTCCCGCAGCAGAGGATTAGGCCCACTTCCAGGGGTCCAAGACTGGGGCCGCACCACTTGGCAGGGCAGACTCACAGATAGCAGAGACCAGATTCAGATGTAGGATGTTTCGAAGTCTCTAATATCCATGAGACTTCAGATCCAGAGGCCAGCAATTAACCATTGGGGTCACTCTGGATGGACAGATGCAGATCCAGTCCCTCTCACTCCCAGGAAATGGGACAGCAGACAGACACAGGTCAGCACACCAAAGCAGGAGTTCAGAAAAGTGCAGTCCAGTAGCATAGTGGCAGTCCTTTAACAGCACATCAGTCCTTCTGGCTGACAAAGTATCCACAGGTCAAGGAGTGTACCGAAGTGCGGTGTTTAAGGTCCACTATTTATACTTTGGTGACGTGACTCTGGGAAGGGGGAGAAACTTCTATACAGTGGCTTTGAAGTACAAGGGGATTCCTTCCTGCCCATGCCCCAGCTGGCTGTAGTGACAATAAAGGGTTGTTAAGTCCTTTGTGTGTAGAAAGGACACAGCCTATTCATGTGTAAGTGAGGCTGTGTCCAGCTCCCTCTTCCATCCTTCCCAGTATGACCCATTAACTCACACCCAAGCTGCCCTTGTGTGTGGCTGTCTAGGAGGAATACAGAAAGACCAACTGTCAACTACACTCAGTCATGTGACCAGAGACAGGCTTCAGGCACCAAATGGCATAGGCAAGAAAATTCAGACTTTCTAAAAGTGGCATTTTCAGAATTGCAATCGAAAATTCAACTTCACCATAAGTTAGGATTTTTAATTGTGATTCCAGAGGCAACCCCAATGTTAACCTGTGAGAGAGATGAACCTTGCAGTGGTGAAAAATGAATGTAAGAGTTTTTCACTGCCAGGATGTGTAAAACTAATGAGTACATGTCCTATTTTGTTTAATACATTGCATCCTGCTCCCTGGGCTGCCAGGTCCTACCTTTGGGGTGAATTATGTGGGTTAAAAGTGAAGGTTTGGGCTCAGATAAAGGTTTATTTTGCCAGGTCAACATTGTGGTTTGAACTGCACACAGAGGCTCTGCAACAGCAGGTCTGAGACATGTTTAATGGGCTAAGTAAGTGGGTGGCACAATCAGTGCTGCAGGCTCACTAGTAGCATTTAAGTTTCAGGCCCGGGCACATGTAGTGCACTTTACCAGGGACTTGTAAGTAAATTAAATATGCCATTTGGGTGTAAGCCAATGTTACCATGTTTTGAGGAAAGAGCACAAGCACTTTAGCACTGGTTAGCAATGGTAAAGTGCAATGAGTCCTAATGCCAACTAAAATGAATTCAGCAAAAAAGTGGAGGAAAAAAGGTAAAATTTCCAGCAACATTTTCTTTAGAAATTATAAAAGTGACAGGATCTTTATCCCAAATAAATTATGGTTAGTGCTCTAAAAAAACTAAAATAAGGACACAGTTTCTGAGTTCTCAAATAGTGAAAAATCTTTTGTAAATTATTTTTGTTTTTTTATTTAGTTGATCGCTTGTTTATTTGTTGCACTGAGGGGCAAGGATGTGGCGTAGCGGCCAGAGCTGATGACTTTGCAAATGGGGAACCAGGTCAAGGTTCGGAATCGGCTCAACATCCTCTGATCCTTGTCGAATCACTTAATCGACTGTGCTTAAAACTAAAATGAATATGTTCTTCTTTAAAGTAACTGATGCTCATGTAAAGCACTCCAATACCTAACGGTCAAGTCTGTGCTATGTAAAAAACTGCAAACAAAAAAAATTACGTGCTTTGGGTAATATTTGTGGTAAATTTGGGCTGTGTTTTTTTCTAGTGACCAATCGGGAGACTTTTTTGTTGTGAATCTTCCTAATTTCCTCATTCAGGGCCACATGTACGAACATTTGGAATTGTGATTTCCTAATTGTGATTCCATGCAAATTGCAATTAGGAAATTGCAATTTTAAATGTAAGAAACTCCTCTGAGTTTCTTTTGTGGTTCCCAATGGGTCGCAAATAGACCTATCTCATTAACATTAATGAGGTAGGTTGCAATTTGCAAGCCACTGGGTATCACAGAAATCACAGGGATGGTGGCCTGCCGGGGTCAACAGACCACCATGTCTGTGATTGCTTTTAAATAAAGCAATCTTTTTTTTAAACACAGCCCTTTTTCCTTAAAGGAAAACGGGATGCATTTAAAAAAGAACAAATGAAACATTTCAGTTTCTTTTTTCAAGACTAGACAGTGCTCTGTGGGACAACTGCCTGCTCTTAAAAACATTTCCACATGCATTCACAAAATGGAAGGGGTCCCTTTTCTTTGCAAATGGGTTAACACCAGTTTGAAATTGGTCCCAACTGGGATTGTTTTGCGACTGCATTCATGGTCACAAAACGATCATAAATACCATTCGGATTCAGTATTAGGAAAGAATACCCCAAGCACGCCCCTTTCTAATACCGAATCGCAAAACCCAAATTGCAATTCAGTAACAAGTTACCAAATCACAATTTGGGCTGTGTACATCCCAAAAAGCATTTTGCTAGTTGCAAACAAGCCGATTCTGTGAATCGGCCCGTTTGTGAATAGAACAATGCTTTATACAGGTGACCCTTACTGCAGTATCCTCAGTAGAGTTTTCAGTTCAGTTTTCCACTTCAACTCCTTCAAGATGGCTTTCAGATGTGCCACACTTATTTCAAAAATTAAACCTTTTAGAACTCTAGTTGCTCATTAGAACACTGTGGTAAAGCTGTTGATCACCAGGGAGTTCACTGGCAGTCTGCTCATTGTGTTGAAAGTGCATGTTTCCATCTGCGTGTCAGAATGTTTTAATGAAATAGACGAGAAAGATATTTGAGAACTCATTTAAATGTGTCCTAATTATGCTTTCTACAGCACTTATCCAACTTTATACCAAACCTCTCATTTTGCTCCCTTCTAAATAAAATGTTTAGAGCTTTACCAGTTTGATTCAATCAAGATGGTTTCAAGTGTGACAAAGTTTGTCATAAGTAAGACTGTTAGTTTTCCAGTTGTTCTTTAGAACACTCTATGGGCCTGTCGTAGAACACAGGGGAATCTACTGGCAAGCTGCTCCTGTTGGAAGTACATGTTTTACTGAGAATGTCAGACTTTATTCTCATATGGCTTTGAAAGATAGTGTGAATTTACAGAAAGTATGCTCTCATTTTAGCTTATGTAGCACCTTCCATTACCTCTATGAAAAATTCATGAGAAAAGCATACTCTCAAACATGATTCATCAAATTGTAGCAGAAGGTCACCATTTTTCATAGGATAAAATCACCTTAGGACACACCACAATTCCTAAAATGAGTATGGTGCCACCAACAAATGAGTTATATTTAATTGAAATCTGTTATCACTCTTTATAGGTGCTCCTTTTTGTGACCATGAAAACCTGCCATTCACTGCAATGCATTTCAATGGGGTCCATGTCCCAGAGTCCTGCAACAGCTGCTACAGCATGTTGTCCATGTTGGGGATAGTCAATAAAGGGAGGGGGTCCCACTGGGAGACCCCAGCACATGCCCTTTGGGATCTGGGTGTGCTGGTTCAGCCCCCTTACATGTCTTTTTTAAATTAATTTACAGGACACAGGGACCATGTCCCCGAGTCTTGTACTGGGTGCAAAAATATTATTCAGGTTGAAATCAACCAATCAAGATTGATGAGTCCCCTTTAAATTGACCAATCATAGCATATGTAGACAAGAAGGGGCATATTTATACTCTGTTTGCACCAAATTCGTTTAAAAAAAAATAAATATATTTTTATTACATTTTTGCTTTAATTCTGCTTCCAACATTTACTAGTCTCATTTTACAGATATATTGCATCAATGGCGTTGCTGATACACAGTTTAACACACTGACTTAACAACTTAACTGAGGTCATTATCGCACATTAAATAAGGGGTACAGAAATGGTTCCTGAACAATCGCTCGCCAAAATACAAATGTGAGTACATTTCCGTTACATCAGGTATATTCTCTTGTGGTGCTGGCGCCTATGTGTTGCGTGAGGGAAGGACTGATACAGTGGGGATGTGCGTGTTGCGTGTGGGGTGTATAACTCACCTTATGCTGTGGAAACGCATCTCTTCTATGGGCGATCGTGATGGGACACCCCTGGCTCACTCACAGGTGCAGGGAGGTGCCAACCGTTCCGGTGATTCTAGCCTGAAAAGTCCCTAATAGGGCAGGATGGGGTGGGGAGCTGTCGAGGCTGACCACTATTTATAGCTGTTCGTGTGTTTTAGTTCAGGGCGGTTTCTCATCGCTTTTGGCGTCTAGTCTATCTATCAGGATCTCCCACACCTCACTGCCCGTCTGTCGTGGTTCCATTTTTGTGTTCCTTAGCACCATCAGTTCTGCGCTGGCCCATCTTAGTGTCGCGTTGTGCCAGGACTTCAGGTCCGGGGCGGCGGCCGACTTCCAGTTCATTGCTATTAATCTCTTGTACATTACAAAAGCTAAATCAATAAACTTATGTAAGTGCTTGTGCTTTTTGTTTCTATTTCTCAGGCCTAGCATGAGATAATTGTTTTAAATTAGCGCCAGATAGGAAAGTTACAAGCTGACCGGGTGTGTAATCCGTGCGTTTTGTGTATAGGTTTGTGTAATAATCCCTGAACACCCTTTTTATATCTGCTTGCGTGGAGACCCATTCATTATTGTCTAGTTTTATAGTCCCTATTGGGGTCTGTTGCTGGGTTCCCTTTAGGAGCCAAGCCAACAGTCTGCCCGACCTGTCCCCCTCAGATTGTTGACGCATTAAATGATACTTATGATCGTGTTTGCGGAGGCGGGAGTCCGTTTCTTTGTATTTTATGCGTGCTTCCTTTAGTGTGGCGTATGGTGCTGTATTACCGGCTATCGCTACTTTGAGTGTTCTCAGCTCCTTTTCCAATTTGCTTATCTCCGAGTGTAGGGCGCGCCTGACCCCCCACGAAGTTGCCATGCAGAGCCCTCTCACTACCGCCTTATGTGCCTCCCATTCCGTTGCTCTTGTGTTTGCGGAGTCAGAGTTGACTTCCAAATATTGCGTTAGTGCTGTGCCTAGTTCCTCTGCATAGGCCTGGTCCTGGAGCGCTTCTGGCTGAAGCCGCCATGTGGGGATTGCCTGTCGGGCCCCATCCCAGCCCAGGGTTATTTTGAGCGGGGAGTGGTCAGACAGTGTCTTAGCTAAATATTCTGATTCCTTCGTTAGCGCGCATATATCAGTGGTGCCCCAGATTATATCTATTCTTGTGTGCACCTTGTGTGGCACAGAATAGAATGAGTATTCTCTCTGTCTGGGGTGCTGTAGTCGCCAAAGGTCATGTAGTCTCATGTCATCCGCCCATTTCTGTAGTGGGCTTTTGATGCTTCTGAATATTACTGCTGTTTTAGGAGGAACCGATCTGTCTAACTCTGCGTCCGGGAGGCAATTAAAGTCACCCCCCCATATTGTGGGCGCCGCTGGGTTGTCCAGCAATGCCGGGGTTAACGACTCTAGAAATCTCGCCTGCGCATTGTTGGGTGCGTATATCCCTATGAGGGCTAATTGTCTCCCATCTAGGTCGCCTTCCACTATCACATATCTGCCCCCTGTGTCAATCTTGTGCGAGGTTCTGGCAAATGGGACACCTCTAGCTATCCAGATCAATACCCCCCTGGCGTACGCTGAGTGTGTTGTGCCTGTGACCTGCCCACCCCATTTCGTCTGAATCTCTTGTAATTCATCATCCATTAAGTGTGTTTCTTGTAGGATAACTATGTGGGCCTTTAAGCGCTTGAGGCGTGGTGCACTTGCGCTCTCTTGCTCGATGTGGACATTCCCCTTACATTCCACGTAATTATCTCATATTGTTGTGCGTCTGCTACAGTTTGTTGAGCCATATTTCCCTGTGTTGTGTCGCATTCTTTTGTTCCCTTTTAAGTCCCATTTCCTTCCAGTTATCTGCGCATTTTATTAGGTCTATGACTAGAGCTGGCGAACGTGTTAGTGTACCCTGCTGGCGGTGTTGACCTCGTCTAACCCCTCTAACTCCCACTATCCCACCCACCGTGTTTACTAATCCCTCTAATTGAATACTACCACTCAAACTTAAAGAAAAAAGGAAAAAAAATTATAATAGAAGAACCCCAACTTTGTTACTAGGTGGGGCCGGTATCCATTCGGATACTTGGGGGGTACTCATTCGGGTCAGGCGTGTCGCCTATGCGGAGCACACACCCTTCCTCAGACCTGGTCTGTGAATGTGCACATGCATTTGCGTGAGCACCCCCGAGAGGGCCCTCTCATTTATCTGTCCCCCCTCCCTCCTCCCACCGCCCATTACGTTTATACTGCTATAATCACTGGTGCGCAGTTTAAAACATGAAAAGATACATTTCGGAGTCAATGCGGTTTATGTTACGATTCCAGCTTTAGCCGCATCAGGAATCTGGACTCCTAATGTCCTGGCCTGTTCCTGACAGTCTCGCTTTTATTGCTTTATCCATTTCACAGTTCGCCTGCTGTTTTTGGAGTGATGTCCGAGCCTCTGAGCGCTTCCGTGATTGTTGAAGTTGAGTTGGTCGAGTCCGAGTCTGATGCGGACGTAGGAGTCGTCCGGAGTATCTCAAAGGGGTTTTGCATGAGTGTCGGAGTTTCTTTCAGTATTTTCGCTCTTTCTTCTGCCGCCTGTTTCTCGGTGGGGTGGCCTCTTGGGCGTCTCTTGCTATGTTTCTTAGTTGCGGCGGCAGTCCATTCTTCCTCCTCAGGTGCACCCTCTTTTGACTGCACGAGGCCTTTGGCATGCATCCATGTCCAGGCATCTTCTGGGGAAGCGAACATATGTGTGCGGTCGTCCAGACTCACCCTCAGTTTAGCTGGAAAAAGGAGGGCGTACTTAATGTTGTGCTCCCGGAGTCGTTGTTTGATTTTCACAAAAGAGTTCCTCCTGTTCTGTACCTCTTGAGTGAAGTCCGGATATGCATGGATCACTGCATTCTCAAATTGAAATGGACCTTTGTTGCGGAAACGCTGTAGAATCAGATCTCGGTCCCAGTAGTTCAGGAGTCTCACTATGAGGGATCTAGGAGGCTGACCCGTGAGTGGAGGTCCGCCCGGGAGTCTATTTTCTCGTTCTACTGAGAAGAACTTGGAGGGGGAGCCATTCAGTACCTCTTTAATTAGCCATTGCTCTGTTGTTAGCTCCGGGTTTTGTTCCGGGGGGAATTCCGGTATCCCCACTAGACGAATGTTTTTACGTCTGGATCTGCTTTCTGCTTCTTCGGCCCGTCTCCAAAGGGTCTTTACTTCCGCGTCTAACCGTTGTATTTGTTTCTGATTATCTGATACAGTTGGGCCTGTCGCTGTTAGGGTGTCCTCCGTTATTTTCACCCTCTCTGCCAGTTTCCGGTGGTCCACTCTAAGTAGATTTAAGTCTTGCGTTACTGCGTCTATTTTATGTTCTAAGGAAGATTTAGTGTCCATGATAGCCTGTAGTACTTTTTCAAATTGGAATGAGTGCGTTTGAAGTGTATTTTCAAGTGATTGCAGGGTTGTATTTTGCGTTTGTTCAGTGTGCGCCAGGCCCGGCGTATTTCGCTCCTGATTCTTTGTCATCCTAGATTTCCCAGCCATTTCTTCTCCTTACGAATGGCGCTATCTACCAGGGATAGAAGGAGTAATTGGATATATCTTTCGGTAGTTGTATGCTTTCGAGTGCGACTATGCTTCTTCCAGGTTGCAGGGTCTTTCCTGAGGGGCCTCTTCGTTTATTATGCGGGGCAGGTTCAAAAAGTAATGTAGGATGTCGCTGTGGTTCCTGCAGGTCTGGCGGGGCACAGGATATTGACTGCGTGAGCCCCTTGCCCCCTGTTGGGAGCCCCTCGCGAAGTCCCCTTCTTGGGGGGGGAGAACCTGCAGTCTGCGTGGGAGCGCCTCCGTTCATTTACGGTAAGAATTTCTGGGTGTACTCTTACGCTGGGTGGAAGAGGGGGGTGGAAAAAGGTCAGTCTCCGAGTTAAGTGCCTTCGGTCGGTCCCTACTGGGGCCGGGTGCCGCTTCCTGCAATCCCCGCGTGTAGGAGGAAGGGCGGGAGGGGGGAATGCGGCCGCATGCCTGCGGCAGGCGTATCTCACTTCGCCCTGGCCCCAGGCCCCAGGTGAGCGTTCCCTGTGCCGTGCGTTCCTGGTGCTTTCATCTGCTCAAGGTCTCCAGACCGAGCGCTGTGGGCCGGTTCGCAGCTCCGTGCCCAGATTCAGCTCAGCGAAGAATTCTGCCGGTGGGGGGTGGGAAACGGCGTGTGACGGCCAGCAGGCGTAGGCCCGAGACATCCACGCCAGATTGATGCCCCGCTTCGGGAGCGGGCGCGTTATTATTGCCGCAGATACCTCCCAAGAAGAGGGGGGGGGGAGAGGATCCCCTCCTTTCTGCTAATTTTCACCGATCCTGCTCTCGGCAGGATCGGCCCGGATTGAGGTGCGGAGCTCCCGCTCCGTTCGCGGCCCGGCCAGGAGGGCGGGGGAGGAGGGGGAGCAGGGCGCCGCCCCTGGTTGCCGGGGGTCCAAAAGGGCCGATCCAGCGCTCGGACCCTCCCTTCCCACCAGTGTCCCGGGGGTGCGAGATCGCCGGCCGCCGTGGCCCCCACTCTCACCTGCCTCCGATTTTGTTTGCAGGGAGCCGCTTTGTCAGGTGCCTCTTCTACGCCGCCGGAGTCCCGCGATCGGGACGGCGCGGCTTCAGCCACGATCAGCAGCGATTTAGCTGCTCCCTTGTTTCAGGGTCGTCCCGGGGGCCGGTACACGTCTCAATTATTGATGCGCCCTGCCCGGGGGCGCCCACCAGGATATGTAGGCCAGGCCCGAGTCGGAGCTCCGTTCTCAAGCGTCCGACTCGGTGGCCATCTTGGCTCCTCCTTGCTCCGAATTAGTGTAATTTGTTTACTCTAATTCGGTGCAAAACTAACTCCGTATTTATACTTTGGTGCTAGACCCGTCTAGTGCCAAATTTATGGAGTTAAAGTCATTTTTTGGAAGTGGAAACCAACCTTGCCTCAATGAAGTGCAAGGTAGGTGTTCTCGTGCAAATAAATTTCTCTATAGCCTTAACGCCATATTTATACTCCCGTGCACAAATGGTGCATGGGAGGTAGGAGGGGTCAAAAAATGATGCAAAGCTAGCTTTGCCCCGTTTTTTTACTCCTGGATCAGGGCAGGCATTAGGGGACCTGTGGGCCTATTTCCATGGTGGAACACCATGGAAGAAGCCCACAGGTGCCCTCCCAGGCCTCAGGAGCACCCCCACCCACACCAGAGGGACTGCAGAGGATGGGGGACCCCATCCCAGGTAAGTACAGATAAGTACAGGTAAGTATTGCATTTTATTTTTTAAAGTGCCAAAGTGACCTTGAAATGAGCCCCCATACATGGCACAGGGGTGGTGGGCATGACTCCTGCCTTTTTTAAGGCAGGAGTCATGTGGCATGGTAGGTTTAGCACCATAAAATTACACTAATGTGGTTAGAGTCATTTTTTTTTACTCTAACCTTCCTAACTGGCTTGCACCATTCCATAAATTTGGTGCCCGGCTGGTCCACAGAAATAGTGCAAGCCGGTGCTATACTTATTGGTACATAACTGAGCTAGTGCAGTTGAATGCATGCAAGCCTTCCTGCAAATAAGGCACACTTTGTGTAAGCACCTGCTTTCAGAAAGTCAAATTATGAAAACAGTATTTATTCTGTCATGAAAAAGATGGGTTCTCACTTTCTGGTCTTGCAAAAGAAGAAGGCAATGCAAAGAAATCAATTGCTCTTGCTTATTTTCAATCTAGTGGCTGCTGCCTTACCTGGATGTGCCAATATGTAGCTGTGACAGCCATTTCAATTGTTAAAAGTGAAGCAATTATTATAGATCACATGTTAAATGTGAAAGTGCCTCATTTATCTTGAGACACCTTTAACGCATACGCGAACCCAGCAACTAACAACAGAGAATTGACTACGTATGAGCATTTGATGTTGGCAGATCAAAATGTATCAAACAAGAGATGTGAAATATTGAATACAGCTACTCTTTTACCATTGCCAAGAGATAAAAGTGAGGTGACTGATGATGATCATGAGTGCATTGATGCAACAGAATTTTACACTAAGCCAAGACCTGCTATTCAAGACATACCACTCAATGTGGCTGATTTTATTTTATCCATCGGTGTCTCATGTTTGAGGGACATCCATGAAAGTTTATGAAAAGCATAAGCAATTTGCACATTGACATTATTATAGAGGCATTATACTTCAGTAATGTAACTTCAGAACAAATGGCTAAATAGTTGCCTTTACTAGATCTTGCTGCACAGCCAATAAGATGACTGTTACTAATCTACACTGATAGAATTGTTGTGGAGTGGCACATGGTTTTGGAGAGTTGAGGTTAAAGAGGAGTTTCATGTCTTTACTGGGACACCAATTTGAAATGGACCATGCTTTCTAGATTTGCTCTATACTGTTGTAAAATGTGCAGCAGAGTGGTGGTGGCATGCTTACAAATGGCAATACATGTTTTCTTTTTAGACCCAGTTGAGCTATGGCAATTGTACTACACTGCCTATGAATTCAATTGAAAATTCAGGATCTGTAGAAAATGCATGTCTTTACTGGTGTACCAGTGCAAACACTTGACCAGTTAAAACATGAACACAATGAAATGTCAGAAAAGGTGAAGAGAAAGTGGGAAAAGGCAGGTTACAAATGAAACCGAGGGGCGTGGCCAAGATTGTGACCGCACTGGATCACTGATCGCAAAACTCTGTGTGAGCCTCTAATAATCAACTAGAGGTACAACTAGAGGAACAGAATGGGAAGCAATGAAGGTCACCATGCGTGTAATCTGTATTTCCACTTCATGGGGGACGCATAGTACGCTAACTCACAGTGTGCGGGAGCTGTAAACACAGCTCCGTGACTTAGAACAGGAAACAGTCACATCATCCCAGGCCAGAGCTAGATTGACGCCGATGTGCTGCAGATACTGGGAGGAACACCAACGTTTAAGTGACCTGGACTATAAAGTCTTGATAGCTCACCAGCATGCAGATGGAGACAAACCTGGTAGGGTGTTAGCATGGCTATTGCGGACGGAGGTTCCCAAATCATTGATAGGATCTATCCAAGATCATAAAGGAGAGGTTAAAACCACCCAGGTGTCAAGGAGACCAGATCCTCAGGGCTTGCACACGTTCCCAACATGTCCACCTCTTGGCAGTTCCAAACTCCACTAGGTATATAGGACAGAGTTAAAGAATGGCCAAGTGAGGGAATGGGTTTAGGGTTGGGAACAGCGGGGAAGGAGTCCTGTGGAAGCAAGAGTTAAACAACACAATTGCACGATTAATCACAATGACCTTCAATAAGTTTTGTTCCAAATAAACACTTATGCTGAAAACATGAATGGCCTAAGGCTTCACTATAACTAGGCCTCAAGAATCTAGGGGGCATATTTATACTCCGTCTGCGCCTAAACATTCAGCGCAAACGTTGCCCCGTATTTAAACTTTGACGCCCGAGCCCGGGGACGTCAAAATTCCACTGTGTGCGTAATTTTTTGGATGCGGCAACCCGTCTTGCGTTAATGATATGCAAGGTAGCCGTTCCCATCCAAAAAATGACTTAAGCGCCCGTTCGTCGTATTTATGCTTCTGGGCAAAAATGGCGCACTGCCGTGAGGCGGAGCCAGAAAATGACGCACAGCCCGATTTGCGTCAAAAATTAACGCCTGCGTCAGGACAGGCGTTAAAATGGGGCAAACACACCTGTATTTAATCAGAACACACAGAAGCAGCAGCAGAGCAGCAAAGCAGCAACAGGGAGACCTGGAGGTGATGCTTATCCAGCGTGCACGCAGAGCCCAGCAGCTACAACAGCAGCTACCACAACACCAGCAGGGACCCCAAAGGCAGTGCAGAAGGCAGGAGAGGATATTCTGCCCCAGAACAACCCTTCATGGCCTCCGGGAACACAACATCATCCAGAGGTACAGGTTGAACTGGCAGGCCATTCAGCAGCTGCTGCGAAACATTGAACCGCAGTTGCCACCACCTTTGCTGACACCTCACACCATCCCAACAGAAACCAAGCTGCTTGCCGTACGTCACATGCCGGCAAGTGGCTCATTTCAAACAACTGGTGCCCTGGTTGTCGGAATATCACCACCATCATACTCTGCCTTTTTGCCCAAAGTACTGGATGCCATCATTGGACTTACACCCGCCACATCTGCTTCCCTAACACACTGCAGAAGCAGCAGGAAACAAAACAGGGGTTCTACCTCATTAGTGGCTTCCCACACGTCCTTGGTGCAATCGACTGCACACATGCACGCCTTGTGCCACCTGCTGCAACTGAACACCTCTACCGCAACAGGAAGCACACACATTCCATCAATGTGCAGGCCATTGTCGATCACCAGGGATTGATCACCAACATCGTGGCTAAATATCCTGGGAGTATCCATGACTCCTTCATCTTCCGTCACTGCACCATCAATGAACACTTCCAGAATGGACGGTGTGCAATGGACTACTTGTTGGCAAGTACAAAAACCTACTTATATACTCACTGCACAGCAACCCTCTAGGACACACAACACATACACCACAACAGCAACATGTCGACAGTAACACAATGAGGTCATGACATCGCTAGCCATGTTTCATAGGCTTGCAGTGAACCTGTCACACATCTGAAATTAGTGTACAGTATAATAATAAGACGTCAATGAACACAACGTGTGGAGTGGGTTGCCTAAATGTCACCTTGCAAATTATAAGTGTCCCAATGACGTTTACATTAATCCATTGCATAAGTCTTAAAGGTATGGGATGTCCAGGGTACATTGATATGAACGTGTTACCACCACTGTCAATTTTAACCTGTGTATGGCACTATCATCTCACCCCCAGTGAAGACACAGGGACACCTGTATCACAAGTCACAATGCTAGGGAGGGCACACTGTACTGCAAATCCCAAAACATACTGCTGACAACCAGTTAGCAGCCAAACACTCGTTCAGCCAAGGAAACAACACAATGCAGATGGTACAACCTACAAGCCTAGGATGCGACATAATAACACAAAAGAGTCACAGACAACACAAGACAACTACTGCCATGAAAGGTAATTTCAATAGGGCCAGCTACATCAACATGATCCCATTCATTTTCTCTTGCAGCTGATCAGGGGTATGGCATCCAGCAACCCGAGTACTGCAGCACAGCGTGCCTACAACGACGCACATAGGAGGACACGCACCATAGTCAAGAGGACCTTCAGCATCCTCAAGTGAAGGTTCCGGTGCCTCGACATCACTGGTGGTAGCCTCCTATATTCCCCGGAGATGGTCTGTAAGATCATCCTAACATGTGCAATAATGCACAACATTTGCATCAAAAGGAACATTCCCCTCCTGGAACCAGAGCCACACACGCCTGAAGAGGAGGAAGAGGAGGATGCTGGCCTGCAACAAGAGGGGGAACTACAGAACATGGCCGCTGGTATACGCAGATAGCAACACATTGTCTACAATTTATTTTAAATATAATCACCATCCCCACTTTAATGAACTAATTTAAATAAACACCTATAATAATCACTATATCATGGTCTGGCTAATCATTTTTGCACACCTTCATCTCTACTTATCAGAATAAGAGTGTTGCCTCATGGAGCATTGCTGATATACTGATTAGGACACTGAAAATCCCAGAGCTAATGTGATGCGTAACATACAATGGTCTCATACACACACACTGTAAATGACATATATCATGTACATTTCTCCTTTGAAGGCCAATAGAAGAGGACCACACCTATTTCACACATACATGTTGAAATCAAAGTCCAACGCAGCATATGGCACACAACTAAGACACCATCACTCAATAAGGAGAAAACAAGCCTCATACATGAGGCAGTCGATGTGCTTTTGCATCAGTAACAGGAATGTCTGACCAGACCCTTGACAGTAGTAAGTCCAACTGCATCCAATATTTGCAAGGACTATCTGTGACCAGAGTTACATAGAAGCAGAACATAGACAGCACAAGTGCCACTCATATGAGAAGCATTGCGCACATGACATTCCATGTACATGCCAGACCATTTCCTAACTCCTGACACACCCATGCACCTGGTCAAAACCCACCTGTCTGAAGAGATCCCTGTAATACTAAGATGTGTACCATGATTTCCCTCCTCTACACACACAGACTAACAATAGCAATCCAGTGTGCTACACCCTTTACCATGGTATGCCATTGTCATAGAACATCTGACTGCATGGACGTCAGGTCAATTAATACACTGGCTTCTAGTTTCTAAGCCCTGTTAGCACCTGTAGGTTGCTTCCCGTGTGAAAAAGTCTGTTGGCCATTAGAATGCAAATCTCCCCTACAGGACTTGTGAGAAACAGATGCAGCCCACACCTGTGATCAACTCCATGCACACCACCCATTTCAACAAGCACTGCCCCTGCTGATGCCTGGAACAGCATAGGAGCTGCCATTATGTCAAATACACCGTTAAGCATTGATACTAATTAAGCCATGTAACACAGCCCTGGGGTTCATTTGTCACCTTCAAAAACACATGACATACACAGTTTGACATGTCAACTGTCTAGTTTGTCCTCCAAACAGTCTGAGTCAGACCACTGATTATGTAACTTGTCAAATTGCTGGATCTTGATTCACCCTGCATTCTGTCAGCCTGACAGGCATCTGTCTGTGCGTCACACTAAAGTATTCCTGTGTCTACATATGTACCACACTTGCGTTAGCAAACCTCTCATTCATCAGGGGGTATTGGGCATGGGCTTCTTCAATGCATACACAAATACATTGTATAGCATCATCTGCCTTTAAACTGTACCATATGAGTTAAATCCTCTGTGAAAAGCAAAATTCATGGCCCATCCCTTGTCTGGGTCTCATTTATGCATGAATGACAAAGTTTGACAGTGTCCCAGGGCCGTATGCAGGGATTGGGTACGGGCCTTCAGCAGAACCAGCAACCTCTGATAATGTCCATGAAAAACCCACACATGTCAGGACCCTGACAGTTCACACACAGAATCACAGTGCTCACAACATATTGATGGGCCATGTGTGGTCAACAGATGCAAGAATAATCAGCACAGAGGCTATGATGTTCCCAGATGCAGTGGGAATTGCAGAGGCTAACCTGTGTACAAATGTTGTAACATATTGGCTAACTTTGTTGACACAATAGCTAGACTGACTTTAGAATCACTACATGATGCAGAAAATGAGTGCTGGCTTGACGTCAATTGATTGTGGCTCAGACATATGTCTCATGTGAGTCTGGTGAGTGTGGAAGGAAAGTGTTCACAGAAGTACTATGAATGTTTGGGATTATTGTGGTCCTTTATCTTTTTGGATACATGTCAGATCTGGATTTGGAAACATCGTGAAAAGGTGTAAGGTGCCCTCAGCTAACATCTTAGAATGTATGTTGGAGTTAGTTGTGCCACATTCCAATTAGGGATGGAAGTCCAAAGGTATGCACATGGTTCACATCTCCATGGTTGATGCAAAGCACCATAGCTGGGCCACATCAACTGAATAAACTGTAACAACAGGAGGGCTTACAAAAGTCCCTGCCCCTCCCTCTGTACATTGTACCTATGTGGCATTAATGTGTCATGGCCACATAGCATGTTTGACTGGTAATGCAGTCCTCAAGTAACCAGGCTTTGGATGTCTCTCTTTGATGCACATGATGAGACGATTACACTCCATATTTTTTTCAGGTTACCAATGACGGGGCATGTTTGCCACCACATGATAGTTAGGGCCAATGCATGTGTGCAGATATGTGTGTAACTGTCACAGGAGACCCATGCTATGTACAAGTTGGCTGTGATATATCAGATGCTGTATCATCATGTCTGAATGGCTGCCATTGCCTTATTCAGCCTACACATTGTATATGTTAATGAAATTGTTGCTCTGTGCACAGATTTTGAGCACATTTCTTCCTTCCATGCCTTACAGGTGGACCGGCACCCTCCACTGTGGGAGAGGTGGCGACATTTGAGGACCCCGACAACTCCAGTAAGTGTTGATATGTCTGTTATGTGTTTTGTTTGCTGGTTATGGACTCGTGTGTGTTGAACGCATCGCAAAGTGTGTTGCGTTGGGCAATCGTTTCTCTTGTTCCATGAGTGGGATTTCAGTTTCTCAAATGTTTAGAGTTGGCCAATGCGTATCCTATGGTATTATCTAGGGATTATAGGCCATTCCTGTAGGCCCCACAGTGAGTACTGGGGTGAGTCATGTGTATGACACTTGTATCAACAAGAGTCGCACTGGAAGTCAGCTCAGATTTAGTCAGGTTGTCAGACCCACATCCTCCAAGATTGGTACAGCAAATTGCTTTCCAATAGACTTCTGCTTCCTTATTTACCATGGTACTTATTAAACTGTAGGTAGAATCTCCTAGCAGCATGTACTTCCACATGTAGTGCTACAAGTATGTGGAACTTGAGTGCAATGCCCTAGGTGTGCATGCTAATCATGATCATGGGTGTTCTTGCAACTCTGTGTCTGATGTAAGTCAGGCCTTACTGGAAGTATATGTTGTGTACCAAGTTCTGCATTTCCTGACATGTGTGGCCCCATGATTGGTATAGGGTTTGCTGACTCCTAATTGTTGATAGACCTTACCTGTGGTGTGTGTATAGAGCCAAACATGTGTGGAGTTTTCTATACACTCCTCTGTGTACATGTTGTTGGAAATTGATAGTTGTTTATCCACCCCCCCACCCTCAAACATGGGCATGGGTTTGTGAATGGGGTACCTAGTACTGATGATACCAGTATGTTACACATACATGTGAATAAGTGACTGTTTGGTTGGAACCTAGTATACACACTCAGGTATGGCACTTGGTACTATACTGGCAAGTCCAGTTACAACTTGCAGACCATGTGGCTTTAGTTTTGCATTCCGTACACTGACATTTGTAGCCCAGGTCTTGGCGGAGGATATGCAGCATGATTGTTAGCTGATAACTGGCAGAACTCAGATGGCAAGTCAAAGCCAGTTGATACCCATCTTGTAGGTTATGGATGTGCTATGTGTGATGTGACCTTTGTAGGCTGGCCTGCCATGTACTTCCTCAGGGACATTCAATGATCTGTATTGTGATATGAGCTGTTACAAGTACAGTAGATGTATTGTCTGATTAACTTCTTGTGCCATTTCACACAGTTACAAATGTAGAATATTTGCATTTATCTTCACAGCTGCAAACATGACTCCAGACCAGGTCCGTGAATTCCAGCGCCGGGCCATGAGATACCAGCACATCCTGCTGGTGGAGTCGGGGTTCAGGAGGATGGCCCGTCGATATCGCCATGAACGGGCCTTCGGGTCATGGAGAGCCTTCCCACAGGGTGGGCCTACTTTGCCCACCACAGCCACCACCAGCACAACCACCACTTCAAGCCAGGTGGCCCCACCCACAGCTGGGACTGTTGTGCCTACATCTGCTGGACTTCCAGGCCCCAGCATTGCTACAGGTACAGGACAGCCCACTGGCCTTGGCTCAACACACACACAGACCTCCTCCACTGGTACCCAGACTGCCCCAGCTCCATCTGTTGACCCTGCAGCCTTCCACAACATGGAACGGAAGATGGACCGTGTGGTGCGCAAGTTAAGCCACCTGAGCCGGGATGTGTGCCACATTAACCGGCGTGTTAAGTCAATCAAGAGGACCCTCCACAGGGCCAACCTTTAGACTGTTTTTGAAATGGACATGATTCCCTCCACTCCCTCCTCTTTCCTTGTTCTTATAGTTAGGGGGCTTAGTGTTAGGTTAGTATAGGCTGTTAGTTTAGTTAGTGTTAGTGGGTGGGGGGGTCCTGATTCTTTCTATTTTTACTTATTAAGTGTGTGGGTGGGTGGGTGGGGGCTATATTGGGGTTCTTGGGTGTTTAAAAATAAAATATATATATATATATATATAGATATATATATATATATATATATGTTTAGGATTGTATAGTACGTGTTTAGGTTAGTATGTGTTGTCCTCCATGTGTCCCGCTCTTAAGGGGGTGGGGGGTTGATGTTTAGAACATTTTGTTACATGTGATAAGTAAATGTAGCTTAGGCTAGTTAGGGACAGTTGTGGGTAATGAGTAGTCAGGGTAGATTAGGGTAGGTAAGATTTTTCCCTTGGTTTCTACTTCTGTAATTAGCATTTAATAAATATTTGGTTTACCCTTAACAGTATCTGTTAAATGGTACTTGACCCTGGGTTTGGAATCAGTGTACATGAATTTTGTACTATTATATTTGTGTCCTATGCTACAAACAAATCCCAAATTAGCTGTACTACCCCAGAGATACCTTGCAAAGTTTCCACCCTTCGTTGCAACCACCAATCACAGTTAATATGGATGACAATGTGTTTCTGTAGATAAGTGTGTTTTCTACGTCACAAACTGTGCTTCCAGACTTGTTATTGGGGGAACAGTTTTAGGTCTGACTGCAGTGTGATGATCAAGGACACCCTTATAAGATGAGTTCTCATAGGCACTCTTGTATTCTTGTCTTCATAACTCTCATACGTCATTTGTGACACAGTTCAGCATGATTACCTATTTGTATGTAAACTCAAACACCTTAATTTATGCAGTTTTTGCAGTGTTTGCTTAGATTATTGTGCACTGTTATATGTGTTAGTATTGCATGGTGACAACATTTTGCGGCCACTATTTGATGACTTAGATATCCCTTGAGGAAGCATTCTTCTGCCCAACACAGCATGATGGTGCATGGTTTCTCACTTCATAAGATATGTCCCTCAGGATGGGCAGAGTATGATGCAATCAGGGGCACTGTGCTGATTCATCTGACTACATAATATCAGGACAGTTGTATTGACAAGCTACGTAATTTGACAGTAGGCACATTTCAGTTATCTACTGCCCAGTTGATATGTCACATTACCCAGAGACAGAGTTCTTGTGTAAGTGCTATTTATTGAAAAGTGCTGCAGTGCTATCTGTACATTGTCCATGATTGTGAGTCCATTATAGTGACATCTTACATTGTGATCCTACACAAGGGGTTAAGGTAATGCTTCTGACATGCTGGGGTTGATGTTTCAGACAGTGCAGAGGGACAGGATTTGCCAATAAGTAGGAGAGAGACAATCAGTGGGCAGGCTGACAAGATATACAGTGGTAAGCAGAACAGTCATTAAGTAGAGTTGTTGCAAGACTGGCAAGTTACAAAGCGCAGGACCTTGGTAATAGTTGGCCATGTGGCAGGGACTAGTGATTCCGGGTACTTTTCCTTGTGAATGTGATCTGTTCCATGTCTTCTTCTTCTGGTGTGTGTGTTGCCTCCTCTGTCCTTGTTGGAGGTGGTTGAGAAGGGGCAACACATACCTCTGGTTAGAAGACGTGGAGTCAGACATCCCGGTCGCTGCTACCTGTGAAGGTCTTAAGGGCAGTACTGCAGCAAGGAGGATCTGCTGGTTCTTGAGAATAGCAGCCACATCACAATGGTAGACAGCCAGGTCGGCCCTGATGTGTTCAATGTTGCATTCATGCACGCGTTGACAGGATTGCTGTTGTAGGTGTTGGGTCAACTGTATTACAGCTGTGATGATTTCCTTCTGGGTTTTTTGCTGTTCCTGCAAGATAGATGTTAGGGCTTGCATAGCTGCTGCCTGATCTGCGGCTGACATCATGCACGAACGCACCCCCTCAAGGCTGGCTGCCATAGTTTGCATCCCCACCCGCACCTCCTTGGCCAGCTCCCGCTGTACTCCAACTACAGTTCTCTCAAAGATGGTGCCAGTGTCGTCTGAGTCCTCAGCTGTATTGGAGCTGGCAAGTCTTACAATTGGGGTGGTGGGTGGATCCTCTGCGATAGCTGCTTGTTCTGTGCTCCTCCTTGTGACTGAAGGTGGGGTCTGGAGGGTTTCATGGACCTTTTGGATAGTCTCCTGGGGAATGTTTATCGGCTCGTCATCCATGTCATCAGGGTAATCTGGGACAGGCATATTAGCAGGAGATCCATCTTCCTCTGCAATGAAACAGGGTACAATTAGTGTGTCTGTGTTGTGACATGAGTGATGTGACATGCCTGCCTTGTGATGAATTCACATTGTGATCTTGTTTCTTGTTCATTGCTCCAGTCCTTCAGATGGGCATTCTCCCAAGCCTATGGCCCACCTGCATGTCACATGTATGTTATTGAGTTATTAGACTTGTCGGCATCATCTCCTCTAGGTGTTGGTTTTGGCCAAATAGAGAATTGCCACCTTCTTGTCCTACTCAACCCTCCATCTGCATCCATTCTCATGGTGAGACTTTTCACTGGCTGTGGGTGTTCTAATGGCCCTAGCAGCACACTTAACAATCTGGACCTGCCCCAATCTCTGATCTTTCACATCCACTTAAATGTATTTGACATGTGGCATATCCTATGCATAGCAATGTTATGACACGATATGGATGTTGGCATTGGTAATGTGTACTGCTGATGTTGGGGAATGCATGGTACATTGGATTGCCCTGATAATCGTATCAGTGTCCTATTTCCTCCTCTGACTGTGCAGGTGTTTTTCAGTGACCAGTTATATGTGTCCCCCTCAATGCTGTTGTCTGAGCAGTATGACATTTGGGATGTGACATTGTAACCCAGGCAAAGGATGGACCCTGACATATGCAGCATGGGTATGTCCTTAGTGCTGTGTAGCTCCTATTGTTGTTTACATTGGCTGATGTTTGCAAAAACTATAGGCATTGACATTTGACAGTACTGGGGCTTTTGTCTTGTTTCAGGGGATTGTTGAAGTTGTCATCCTCAACCCCCTAATTTAGGTGTGTATGATCCATGGATACTGCCATTGGCTACTTGAGCTGCACACAGAGCGGAGGTGGTAGTGGCAACTGTTGTCGCAGTTACATTCCAGTTGTTGGTATGGCTAGAGGTTGTTAAGAGGGCCCTAGTTAATGTATGGGGTATGGTGGCTGACGTGTGCTGGGATGTCAGTTTGACGTTGTGGCCTTCCCTCCTGGCGTGGATTTCCCTTTGCTCCATCGTTGGCATGGCAGCATGCCCCCATGGGACTGTTGTTGGTGTAGTGTAATGGTGTGCCCCAGCTCCTGTTTGTGCAGGCCATGCCCACATGCCGTGTCCCTTTACCCATGCCACTCCATGTATATGATGACTTCCATGCATTTTGTGGTCGGTATCCCCCCCTGCTCACAGTTGACATTAGTGCATTTTAATTCCCCATGCAACTTACCCTGCATGTGCATTGTCTCCTGGTAGTCTTCGCTGTCCTGTCCTTGAATCCCTGTGACGATCTCCTCAGGGATGACAGCTGCGACCATCTCCTCCATGTGGTCCAGGGCCTCCTGGTGTGCTGGACTACCCCCTCCAGTCTGCAGTGCTGCCTTCCTGTTCCTGGCCATCTTTTCCTTTGTCCTGCGCTTGCAGTCATGCCAGCGTTTCTTGCACTCGATGACTGTTCTGCGTACTTCTGCCACACTGTTGAACTTGTCAACAATTTGTTGCCATATAGCCTCTCTCCTACTGATTGGCAACTTTGAGGTGACAAACAGTTGGTGCTGGTGTTCCGTCACCTCTTTAACCAGAATTTCTTGCTCCTCTGCACTGAAGCAACACTTTCTTTTCTTCTTATGAGTGTGAAATGGCAGTGTTTGCAGGTTTTATGGATGCTATTGCGTAAAAACACGGCACATATCCAGTTTGCGGGGTCGTAAATCGACCCACAGTCATTTACGCTGCTTTAACGTCGTTTTGCTTTACGACTTGACACTGCGGTGTGTGTCAAAAATAACGACTCCTACGACTCCTACCTGTGGTTTGCGCCACCTGGAAATCAAGAAAGGTTATGCAAGGTTTTCTCATAAACATTCCAGAATTAGCATATTATATTTTGAACAATAAACTCTCTCCAAAATACTTCTTAGAACAATCTCTGCATTGTAGCAAGAATCAAAGAGCACATAGTTTTTCTCTGCCTGAATGAACTGTACAAATACCATGAATAACACTTCTACGTCACTCTCTGAATAAGAGTTTCAAGACTCAAATGTTCAGGGAATATTATGCACTTAAATCAAAACTGCACACCTAGGTTTCAATGTCTAGAAATGATCGCGCACTCCGCCAATCTGTATTTCAAAAGTTATACACCAGGAAAGAATCGCACACTCTGTTGCTGATTCGAACATCTAGATTTACATGCAATTAAATGATTGCGCACAACCCCGATCCATGATTCAAGAGTTAAATGCAGGGAAAGAATCGCACACACTGTTGCCGATTCAGAATTCACGATACAAATGTCATGAAATGATCGCGCACACAGCCGAACTGAATGCCAAAAAATAAATGCCTGGAAGGAGTCGCGCACACTGTTGCTGATTCGGAATTCACAATGTATATGCCATGAAATGATTGCGCACACTGCCGATCTGAATGCAAAGAAATAAATGCCTGGAAAACAATTGCACACGCAATTTCAAGTTTAGGCCCAAAACTCGAGTGTCACTGGAAAATGGAGTCGGAGGGCCTAACCCGACCTCCGCCTTACCGCCCTGCTTGGAGATCACCAAATAAGCAAGTGCAGGCCTGGAAATGACTGGATAGGCCTCCGGGACAGGAGCTCTGGAAAATGCTGCTGCTCTGCACCGGGACCTCTCAATAGTGAGCATGTGGAGCTGGGCTGGCTCCTTTATATAGAGCCAAGCCCCGCCCACGAGCTACACCCAACCATGCTGCAAGAAAGGCTTCGAGAAAGTCTTAGAATAAAGGACCACACCCTGCAAACAAGCCTTGCAAATGAACAATGAATTACAAACAGCATTAATGACCTTTCAAGGTGAAAGCTCTGCAATGTAAAGGGTTAACATACTGCATATAAACACAGTGCATGAAATATGTCTCTGCATAAAGGCTGGGTTTTTGCATTTACGTCGCCCGTTGAGCACGCACTGTCCTGATGTTGACACCAGGTAGACAATAGTGACGCGTTTACTAAATATTACAAGGAATTATATTCATTTCTTGGAGATGCACCCACATGACACGTACAGAAATATTTAAGAGAGGGATCACTACCCACTTTAAATACACTGCAACGTCGGGAACTGGAACAACCCCTGCAACTAGAGGAAATTAAACTAGCTATCCAGCAGATGGCGCATGGAAAAACACATGGCACTGATGGGTTCCCGCTTGAATTTGATGCAACATATAGTGACACCATTGCCCCGCACCTTTTAGAAGTTTATGGAGAGGCTCACAGGTACAGCGCTCTCCCCACTTCCCTCAGTGAAGTCCTAATTATTGTGCTCCCTAAACTGGGCAGAGATCCCATTGAGGTGGGTTCTTACAGACCACTTTCTATATTAAACGTGGATTAAAAAATAGTGAGTACAATTCTTGCTAATAGACTACTCACCCTGCTGCGCACCTTGATTCACTCTGACCAAAATGGCTTCATACCAGGCAGAGCCACACATTTCAATATCAGATGACTGTGCCACATAGAAGATGCCTCAGTAACAGACCCTGACGTCCCAGTTGTGGTGTCTTTTAGACTTTGAAAAGGCCTTTGATATGATCAATTGGAGCAACTTGCTCCAAGTGATACAAGCTTTTGGTATGGGCCTCAATCTACTGGATTTAAATATTATGTACTAACCCCAAGGCTGAGTAAAGATAGGCCAATATATATCACGCTCCTTCAATATAGAACGAGGCACTCAGCAGGGATGTTCACTCTCGCCAGTACTGTTTGCCTTGACCATGGAGCCTTTGGCTGCCATACTCCACAAGAAAGGACCGGACTGGGGAGTCCGAGTGGGGACTGCCTGGCATATCGTCTCCCTACATGCTGATAATGTTCTTATTTATGTATGCGACCTAAATGAGGTACTCACACAATTTGGTGTCTTAACAGGACTCAAAATTAACTGGTTTAAGTACTGCATTTTCCTGCTGTGGAGGGTGGAACAGGCCCAGCGCCATCTACTGGCAGCTGACTGCTTACCCTGGGCCTTTGACACCTTCTGATATTTGAGGGTAAATGTATGTCACACAACCAAGGACCTATTGGATGGTAACCACAGTGCGGCGCTAGCGTCCCTACACCGATCCCTGCTTTTCTGGGTGCGTCTGTCATTGTCGCCCATGGGGAGGGCGTTGATCACTAAGATGGTGGTTCTCCCATGGCTATTATATTACTTTACAACCATACCGGTATTCCCACCTTCATCCTTTTTTGCCACTCTACGTGGCCTGATGTCAACCCTTATATGGGGCCAGGCAAGGAAAAAGGCGTCTTTAATGGTTCTCCAATACACTAGCTCAATGGAGGGCCTGGGGGGGGGGCAGATCTTGAATTGCACTTCACAGCAGCACAGCTCCAGCTGCAAATGAAGTGGCTAACGAGTGTGGTGTCAGACTAGGGTAACATGGTGAAAACAGTCCTAAGGAATACAGACCTTTTGGGATGGCTTTTTTCTCTACTTAAACCAGGGGGAGAGGGAAGTATACTCTTACAGGTAGCAAAACAAACATGGAAACGTTACATACACACCCAAAGAGCTCCACACCCCTATGCGCCCCAGATTCCTCTATGGAGCCTACCAACCTTGCACAAGTTATTTGAAATATATGACTAGACCCCATGGCGGAAGGCTGGTTTAACCCAATTAGGTACGTTGTACCAAGAGGGTGCACTACTCTCTTTTCCCAACATATGCGTTCAATTTGACATAGGAGCTGGTAATTTTCTATGTTATTTGGTGCTTAGGGCATGAACCACTAACATCTGGCACCAGGGACCAGTGGAACCTCCGATACACCTGGGACTCCAATGTATATTAACCCATGATTTGGGCATTAAGGCAATTTCAACTCTATATATAGCACTGAAGGAGGGAAAGCCCCCCCCCCCCAGCTGGAAGAAGGAGATGCTGGGAGGACTCCTTGTCTATAACATTCACATCTCAAAAATGGAACATGGTGCTTGAATGAGTTCAACAATGCAGGCTGAAGTATACGCAATTCAGTTACGTACATCAGCCTTATCTCGCACCATATCGTCTCAGCAAAATGTTTCCGGCGTCCCATGCCAAATGCCCTAATTGTAATTTACCTGAAGCGACATTCATTCACGTGGTTTGCGAATGTCCCACGCTGTGATGCACATGGAATTAGATCATGGAACTGGTGTCAGACGTTGTGGAGCTGCCGATCCAGCCGAGGCCGCTAGTTTGTCTGCTGGGTATTGTGGCACACACCAGACATAATAAACATTATTTGAAACTCACTGACGTAGCAACTGTGTTATGCAAGCGACTCATCATGATGCAGTGGAAGGCCCTGCACCCCTTACAGTAATTATTTGGTTGAAAGTGCTCCACAAGTGGGCAGTAGCTGAGCCTGAGGCAATGATACGATGCTGCAGACTGCAAGGGACTGCTACTTCCATTGCTGCCTGGGACAGACACATACAACGCATAGCATCGAAGAAACCTAAGGCCGGCCATTTGATATTCCGCATGGATCTATGCCATTGGGTAAGATGTTAATTGCAAAGTGCCATACTGACTTGAAATATTTACTTGCATGTCTCACGTACCATGATTTCCCTTTTTTGCTTTCCTGCTTTCCCTCTCTCATTGAAACATGGTTTAGATATGGGTATTTATACTTGCTCCACCCTTCCCCTCCCTCGCTGTCCCCCCTCTTTTCTCACACTGGTCTCTTGATAATACGATACATACCTCCAGATGCTTTATTCAGACAGATGTTGCTTCGTTCTGCACAGTTGACGATATTTCTGTTGTATAGTACTTTCTTTAATTGGCAGATCCTGGGATTATCATGCTGAGTTGGAACTTCTTTTCCCCAGGTACACACTCTGCCACTCCGTTAGGGTGGCCTTGAACACATGATTGAAGTCTACAGAGATGCAGGGAATACCTCATGATATGCTACATGTATGTTAGGGCCTTTTCTATTGCCTCTTTGTTAATGTATGTAGTCTAAAATGCCAATAAAGAAATGTATAAAAAAAACAAATGAAACCAGGACAACTTACAGTACGCTCTGTCTCTCATCATGTGCAACTTGCTACACCTTCTGCAAGTACAGAATTGTGTCATGATCTGCAGCTTGTCAAATGGGTCTTCATCAAAAAGCATGTGAGAAAACCCTTGCCTTCAGTCAAGGGGAAAGGGCTGGTGGTCATTTCAAAAGCAATGGCAGGAACCACTGTCAGCATTCCTGTCAATGTTTGTTTATGTTTGATGCACAGCTCTGAAGCACGGTTCTGTGAACATGATATAGCCATACCTCAAACTTATTTTTGTTTATTTTCAAAAAGAAAATCCCAAAGGGAGGGGGGATTCTTTTTTTAAAAAATAAAAAAATGCCACCCCCCTCACCATGGGAGCTATCTCCGATGAGGAGGGGAGCAGTAGACAATTTTTACTGTCCCTTAGTGCCAGGGTTTTCCAGCAGTGAAAAGTGACCTGTATTCCCATCTAAATGAAGTAGGTGGACACAGAGGTCTGACGGCCCTTAGTTCATCAGACTGTTGGAGGGGTGTCACAATGGCAGTGACAGACTATTCTCTACCATGGTTATACCAACAGTCAGTCCACATATAAATATCACAAGCTGACCATTATCTTGGCAGTAGAGATACACATCCTTACCACCAAGATGTAAATCTGGATGTAAGCTCAAACTGGATAAAAGAGACATTCACTTGAAAAGTCTCCCGGGAGCTGTGAGGTGAAATGACAAATGACCTATGAACTGATCAATGCTAAATATGTTTCTTTTTGAAGAAGTAATCTCTTGCTCTGAGTTTTTGTAAGACTGAATTTTTCCTCTAGAATTTTTGTTTTTAATTGTTTTTTAGTTTTGAGAAGAACTGACTATCTTTGAATTTGTGCTTTCTTAAAAGGAGAAAGGAGAGGAATTGGATGGCTTTTTAAATAATTGTAAAAATTATTATTTCAGTTGTACCTATTGATATATTAGTATAGACATAGCCTCCTGGTACGTATCTCCTAAACACTATTCACGGCTCAATATTTCTGAATACTACTAAACTTCAAAGGTTTGAAAACAGAAATATTTATGATGAAGAATTTGAAGAAAACTCTTACATATATTGTTGCAGAATTACAGAGGGTTATGAACTGTCTGATTGCAATATTTGTACCTGCCCACTTCTGTTTCATGAGGTTTGTCTTATATAGAATTACCTCTTTTGTCTAGTTAATTTTTGCAGTATATTATTCTATAATCATGCACCAGGATTATTTAGAATAATTTATTGTAGATTATGATCTGCCCAAATATTACTTATCTGTTATTTCAAATCTTGAAGCAGATAATTCAACCCTATAAGGGTTCTATTGTGTTTCATAGTACTAAAATTGGAAGTACTAACATACAGAATTTGGGTAGATTGACTAGTATAGAGATTGAGGGCCTGATTTATAGTTTGGCGGATGGGTTTACCGCCACAAACGTGACCATATCCCGTCTGTTGTATTACGATCCCCAGGCTACTATGGAATCTTAATATGGCTGACGGGATACCTGTCACGTTTGTGACGGAGTATTTCCCCACGCCAAACTCTAAAACAGGACCTGATTTCACTGTGAATAAAAAATTGACAAATACATTCTTGTTTTAGAATTTGGAGAGATCTCAAAGGAAATTAATGGGAAGCATAACCGAGTTATGATGGGGAGTTATGTGTGTGCTTATAATTAATTTATAGATAGGTTTTATATGCTGGGAAGTGTTGCTATTTTGTTTCAAGGTATTTATCACATTTCTTTCACAAGGCTGGCAGATGTGCATCATCTAGCCTTAATTTTTCCTAAATTCTTTCATGTGATTAGGTGGAATAATGTGCATCAAAGAAGAATGAAAAGAGAAACTATGGGTCAACTAGTATTTGGTGTAATTGGTGTTTTGATTCCTCCTATAGGTGTTGGTTTCAGTGAAGCGAAGATAAGAGACCTGTCAATTTTACTAGAGGGTTTAGTAGATAACACATTGGTACCTATGCTAACATTAATGAAGAAATGTTTGATTAGATCAGTTGGCAATCCAGAACAGAATGATGTTAGCAATGCTAAAGAGGTAGGTTTCTATCATGTTGTGAAATTGCAGTTGTATATGTGTATTCCGGATAGTGCTGAGAGTATTAACAAATATATTAATAACCTTACTAACACTGTGAATGAGATTAAACCATAAGAGATCCTGGGATCTGGGAAAGGATGGGTTCATGGATTAGAGGCATAGAAAAAGATATCCTATTAACATTATTATTTCAGTAGTAATAATAGTTATAGTAATAATGAGTATTTATTAATGTTTACATTTAGTGATTTAATTATTGTTAGGAGTTTAGATGTAAATGCATGAGTTAGAAGAAGCAGACAATGAGACGATTGATGAAGTAAGACATTGCTCTTGATGAGAGAAAGGAGAACATTTATGACTATTTGATAGTGTTGTAGAAGCAAAATCCTTCAAGATCATCCCTGATGACAGAGTTGTAATATTGTGATGATGCAATAATTTAAAAAATATCAGCTGCATGAATTGTAGAAGTGAAATATTATATTTGAAAATAGTGGCTAATATAGGTTTGGTTTAGTTAGCATAATTAAGTTCTTTGTTCTCTTGTGCTTTTGTACTAATGAAATATATGTTTCTTCTGGGCAACAAATGATGCATCAGACAGTCACTTAAAATGGGTTATTTTAAATAAATTTTGCCATTGGTGCTGTGCAAGTAACATTTTTAGTGCTGTCCGTTTATGTAAAATCATGGTCTGAATGTGTGTGTTTCATTTGTGCAGAACATTATAAAAGACATACTTTTTGGGAAAGAGCCAGAAATACCTGCTTATGCTGCCAGATCATTTGTGCGAGTGGCTCACCGGGGTCTAGATGCTTGTGGCCCTTTCCTTATTTAGACAAATTTGTTATTATTAATTTGATTCATTGTTAGATGTGCTATGCTTGTTTAATCTTTCGCAGGCACATTGCATTACGTTAATGAATTTAGTTTCTGTAATGGTACTATTATTTGAAAAAATATGCAAATACTAAGAACTGAAAAAGCCTGGTTGTGCAGGTTTTCCTGATGGTCTTGACTGAGCATTAAAGTTCAGGATTTTCCCTTTCCTGCCTATCGACCCACCTTACCTAATTACGTGTGGAGCGTCAACAATGATAGTAGTAACATAAATGTATCCAAACAATTATCTCCTCAGTACAATCTAGAAGACTAAAGTTACATAAACAAATTCCACTTTAGGGAGTGTTTGATTGTTATTACTTGTGAAGCTGCCTATCGCCATGAATCCACTACACATTGCATCAGTAAGGATTTCATTCACATGTTAATGCTAAAGAATGAAGAGAAATGGAAATCCTCCAATTTCTGTAAGCAACTCTAAAGAAGGAGTAGAATCCAGCATCTGAATTTCCTACGGTGGGGGAAATTCAGCTGGTGAATGTAACTCTGCATATAAAACTGTCTCCAGAAACTGGAGGATTTTCAGGACTCGCAAACTTTAAGTAAAGCCCTTTTTTGTCAGCAACAAGCTTTATTCGATCAACAGATCATCAAAGCAATACAACAATAAATCTCATCATAAATAGGATGATACAATTCCATCTTAAACCAATATCTAACGATAAGAAATCCCCAATTGCCCAATCTGTAAATTCCATTAAAAATCATTGTTTACATAAGAATTACGCATGCGCCACGCTGCCACTAAAAACTTGCTAACAGCATAAATTAAAACATTGGAGCAATGGCTTTTTAAAAGCCTCAAGGCTAAAACACATTTCCTTATCTTCATTTCCCGGCAGATTTTGCGGATCCACTTAGACCTGGGGGATGAATATACATGGCAGAAAAACATAAAATGTTCGACTGTTTCTGGGGTAATACCACACGTGGGGCAAATATCAGATGTGGCATTTGGTCCCCATCTGCTCGTCAAAGTCTTCAACGGCAATGTCTCAAAACGAAATCTGGCATATAGGGGGTCATTCTGACCTCGGCGGTAAAAGCCGCTTACCGCCGGTCAGAAGGCCGCCACAATACCGCCGCGGCCGCCGTCAGCCGCCACGGACATTCTGACCCACAACTGCAAAACCTCCGAAAATCCGCCCTCCACTGCAGTCCGCCACATCAGCGGCCAGCGGTAAACTGGAGAAGACCAAACCTCCACCGCTACGCCAACAGAAATACGCCCATCCCATTATGACCCGCAAATCCACGCGGCGGTCATTCAACCGCGGTATTCCATTGGCGGTACACACCGCCGCGGTCAAAATACACACACCTTTACAAACCCCTACCACATTGGACAATTTGAAAGGCACACACCTGAAACACATACACACACCACTCCCACACATCCAATACCATATAAAACACACACCCACATCACCCACAAACCCCTACCAACAAAAACCAGAGACGAAGGAGAGAGAGAGACACATCAGAGAATAGATAGCCAGACACACAGAGGCACACCGCAACATCACACACACCACATAGAAGCACAAAGCACCACACACCAACACACACATCACACATACACCACCCCACACCTCATACACACCACCCCATGGCACCACTAAGGCACCCACGCTTTTCGGACCAAGAACTCCGGGTCATGGTGGAGGAGATCATAAGAGTGGAACCCCAGCTCTTCGGCTCACAGGTCCAGCACACCACCATAGCAAGGAAGGCGGATCTCTGGCAGCGGATCGTGGACAGGGTCAACGCGGTGGGACAGCATCCCAGAAATCGAGAGGACATCCGCAAACTATGGAACGACCTACGGGGGAAGGTGCGCTCGATGGTCTTGCGACACAACATCGCAGTGCAGAAGACTGGCGGGGGACCCCCACCCACTCCACCCGAATTCACAACATGGGAGCAAGAGGTACTCAACATCCTGCATCCTGATGGCCTCGCTGGAGTACACGGAGGAATGGACTCTGGTAAGTACAAGGCCAACCACTTCACCCCCCCCCAGCATGCTAACCCCCACCCTCACCCCCAACCCCCCAGCACACATCCTCCCTGAGAATGTCTCCCCAGCACAACCCACCCAACACCAACCCCTGCATGCCACCCACAAACTATGGACACCCATCACCTAAGCATGACCACTGCACATACCCATCACCCCCCCCCCCAAAACACCCTCACAACACCTCCCCCAAGGGAATGCCAGCACTGGGGGACAAGGGCACCCATAAAACGCAAGCTAATGCACACACAGAAACAATAACCATACCCTCTTACCCCATGCAGGACCCGAACGACAACACACCGGTCAGGAGGGACCAGAAATGTCCATCCCACCCCCGGAACAGGCCACTAGTGATGACAGCAGCTCTGTCGACCTGTAACCTGACGACCAGCCCGGACCATCGGGGACCTCTGGGCAGTCGGTTCCCCTCACCCAGACACAGGCCACTGCAGACCCAACCCCCTCTGGGAACAACAGCACAGCTCCCACCCAGCGGGCCCATGCCTCTGTCTCTAGGACAGGTCAAGCAGCGGTGTGTCTACCACTACAGGGCCCCCAGGGTAACCCACCAACCCAACAACAACAGGGACCTGGGGGCAGTGGGAGTGGGCACACCGTCCAGGGGACAGAGGCCCAGGGAAACAGGGCAACTCGGAGGGCTGCTGTGCGACAGGGGGGGGAGGAGAGGCCCAGGGAACCCACTCTCCAAGAGGCCCTCACCACCATCATGGCTGCCTACCACCACTCACAAGAGACGATGGCGACGGTACTGGCCAGGTTCCAGGAGATCCAGGCACAGCAGGAGCAACGCTACATGGGGTTCAGCGACCAACTCAGCAACATCTCAACCGCTATGGGGAGCATAGTCCAGGCCCTGAATCGCATAGAGGACACGTTTCGGGACCATGTGGCATCACACAGGGCCCCTGTCACTAGCCAGGAACAGGAACAGCCTACCACCTCCGCCGGCGCTAGTGGACAGGAGGCCCCACCACAACGACAGGCCACCAGAACCCCACCTCCTGCTGAACAACAACCGCCCCGCAAAAGGAGCCTGAGATCCAAAAAACCGACAGAGTAGGATGTCAAGTCCCCCGCCAGCATCACATACCCCCTAAAGTCCTCCCACTGTCCCACATTGCCACCCTGTCAAACCTTGAACTGCCCCTGCTCCATCCTGCCACAGGCATATGGACAATGCACCTGTGAGACTGAGAACTGGACTCCGCCATGGACATTACTCCACCCCCACCCATCACTGTTTCACTATCATGTACCAATATCTATGCACTAATAATAAATCACACATTGCACTGAAATCAATCAGGACTCAGCCTGTCTTATTTACAAATGTAGGACACATTACATATCAATTACGTATTGTGAACATTGTGAATTACACATACCGAGGTAACTTAGCATTAGTCCATGGGCCAACCAAGCCGAGGTCACGCAGTGGCTCATACAGCACAGAAAAGGGAAGGGAAAATCAAACATCATGTTCATAGGTCTGGGGGGAAACCGACAAAGTTGAGATGCAGGAGGCTTTCAGGAAATGTAAAATGGCATGGGTGATTATTACCTGTGTGCTACTGGAAATACTGTTCTATTACTCTGTCCCTGTTGTCTGTGTCGTCCTCTGAGTCTTCCTCCTCTTCACTCTCCGCAGGCTCCACAGCTACTTCAACACCACCATCTGCACCATCCTCCTGCAGGAAAGGAACCTGACGTCGCAATGCCAGATTGTGAAGCATACAGCAGGCCACAATGATGTGGCACACCTTCTTTGGTGAGTACATCAGGGATCCCCCAGTCATATGCAGGCACCTAAACCTGGCCTTCAGGAGGCCAAAGGTCCTTTCGATGATCCTCCTAGTTCGCCCATGGGCCTCATTGTACCGTTCCTCTGCCCTGGTCTGGGGATTCCTTACTGGGGTCAGTAGCCAAGGCAGGTTGGGGTAACCAGAGTCACCTATTAGCCACACACGTTGTCTCTGTAGCTGCTCCATCACATAGGGGATGCTGCTATTTCGCATCACAAACGCGTCATGCACTGACCCTGGGAACTTGGCATTACATGGGAGATGTACTGGTCAGCCAAACAGACCACCTGGACATTCATCGAATGATAACTTTTTCTGTTTCGGTACACCTGCTCATCGTCTTTTGGGGGTACCAAAGCCACATGGGTCCCATCAATGGCACCAATGATGTTGGGGATATGTCCAAGGGAATAGAAATCACCCTTCACTGTAGGCAAGTCACCCTCCTCTGGGAAAATGATGTAGCTCCGCATGAGTTTCATCAGGGCAGACAACACTCTACTCAAGATCTTTGAAAACATAGGCTGAGACATTCCAGATGACATGGCCACTGTGGTCTGGAATGACCCAGTTGCCAAAAAATGGAGGACTGACAAAACCTGCACCAGAGGGGGAATCCCTGTGGGTTGGCGGATGGGGGACATCAGGGCTGGCTCCAGCTGGGCACACAGTTCATGGATAGTGGCACGGTCAAGTCTGTATCGAAGTATTATATGGCGTTCTTCCATTGTCGACAGGTCCACCAGCGGTCGGTACACGCAAGGATTCCTCCTTCTCATCCCAAGTCCCAGCGGACGGTGCCTAGGAAGGACAACATGGAGCACAGAGTCAGCCAAACCACAGGTACGTACAGACAGCTTGCACAGTTAAAGAATGGCAATGGGTTGAAAGGCGTGTATGTGTGGCAATGCAAGGCCTAGGCCTGTGTGTCGCAGTCAAAATTAAGCCATGTAGGCCCTTGAAATGGCGGCTGCCTGACCTGTGAAGTGCGACAATGGGATGTGAGGTCAATGCGCTGGCGGGGCACACCGTGGCGGTAGGCGGTCGAAGACCGCGGCGCAAAGCCGCATTGGTTAACATTGAAGCCTATGGGTTTCAGGAGCCAATGACGAAGTGCGCCAGCGGTCGCGGTACGCACCGCCGCGGTACGCACCGCCGCGGGCGTGACCGCCATTTTCTATCTGGTTAATCACTCGAGACCTGATCATCCACAGGAGAGGACCTATACTGCAAGTGCTGCTGTGACCTCGGTCTGGAAGATACAATGGCTGCTGCGACTGGGGAAAGGGCCCCTGCCTTCACGTCTGAAGAGTTGGAGAAGCTCGTGGATGGGGTCCTCCCCCAGTATGCGCTACTCTTCGGTCCTCCAGACCAACAAGTGAGTACACCGGGTGCACATGGAATGGCTATGCCTGTGTGGATTGGGGTGGATGTAAGTTGGTGGGGTGGGGGGCGAATGAGGAGTGCAACGCACGACAGATGAGAGCATGTGCCATATGGCAAAGTTGGTGGGGGGGGCCAATCACATCTAACATGCAGGTCATTGATGATTTCTTCCTTTCCACCCTGTACATGTCAAATAGGTCATCGCCCATCAGAAGATCGAGATTTGGCGTGCCATCGCCAAGGAAGTCCGGAACTTGGGGGTCCACAACAGACGGGGCACCCACTGACGCAAGAGGTGGGAGGACATCCGCCGCGGAACAAGGAAGACCGCAGAAACACTGCTGGGGATGGCCTCCCAACCTAGGAGGGGTGCCAGTCGCACCATGACCCCCCTGATGTCCCGGATCCTGGCGGTGGCCTACCCAGAATTGGATGGGCGCTTTAAGACATCACAGCAGACACAAGGGGGTGAGTATCAGCACATTCTCCTATCTTTCTGCGCAGTGGAGGCGTCTGGGTGGGGGAGGAGGGCTGTGGGTGACATTAGGCCAGGGCGCTTTCTGTAGTGTAGTCCTCTCCCTTAGGCATGGCCCTGTACCCCCGGCCCCCACCTCGGTAGGGTGACAAGTACAGCCATTGAAGGTCCAGCATCTCCCATGTGCGCGTTTGACGTCTCTTGGCCTGTTGTCCTAGTCAGTAGTACTGAGTAGTGTACCCCGAATGCGTGGCTTAGTGCATTAGGCTCCTGTGTCTGTCCTCTCCGCCAACGGTGTTGACATTGCATGCACTCAACCTGGTCTTCTTTTTTCTCCCCCCACCCTTTCTCTTCATCTTCTTGTGCATGTGTGCATTAGCATCATCAGGCGGAGGAGATTTGGCATCGGAGCACGAGGGAGCTGCAGGACACAATGCCCCGGTGGGCCCAGGAACAGACACCGAGGGCACCAGTGATCCGGAGGGCGAGGGGAGCACCACGACGGGGACCGCTGGTGAGAGCAGCGAAAGCGACACGTCCTCGGATGTGAGCTCCCTAGCGGTGGCGGCAACATCTGTGCCCCCCGCCTCTACAGGTACAGCCGCCACCCAGCGCACCAGCCCTGCCCTCCCAGCAGCCCCTCAGTCTTCGCTCCGTGCCCGTTCGCCCAGGAAGGCGCGCGTCTCCTTCGCCCCAGGCACCTCAGCCCCTGCCACTGTTGCCCCTGCTGCCCTCAGTGCGGAGCTCATTGACCTGGTAAGGACGCTCATTGTTGGGCAGACGACCCTTTTGAATGCCATCCAGGGTGTGCAAAGGGAGGTGCAACAGAGCAATGCGTACCTGGAGGGCATTCATTCGGGTCAGGCTGCCCATCAACGAGCGTTCACTGCTCTGGCCTCAGCACTGACGGCAGCCATTGTCCCTGTTTCCAGCCTCCCTCTTCTTACTGCCTCCAGCCTTTCTCTGTCTTCTGTTCCTCAGCCTATCCCATCCACACCATCAGATCAGCCTGCACACACCTCAACACCCAAGAGCAGCTCATCCAAACACAAGCACCACAGATCCCACAAACACTCACCCAAGCAACACCCAGATGCAGACATGCCAACAGCCACTGCCACCCCTGTGTCCCCCTCCTCCTCGTCTCCCTCCTCCCTGCCTGTGATGTATACACTCACACCTGCATGCACCCCAACATCAGCCAGTGCTTCCATCACCACCTCACCCTCCAGTACAGTCCACACTTGTGCAGTCACCACCCCCACTGCCATTTACACGTCCCCTGTGTCCTCTCCCACTGTGTCTGTCACCGCCTCTTCCAAGACACACAAACGCAGGCAGCCACCCACCCAACAGCCATCCACCTCACGACAGCCTACAGCACCAGCACCTTCACCCAATGACAGCACACCTGACTCTCCTCCAACCACCTCCTCTACCTCCACTTCCATCTCCACTTCTCCTACCCTTTACCTTGGCCCTAAAAAACTTTTCATGGCTAACCTTGACCTCTTTCTCCCCGATGAGCTCCCCCATCCATCTTCAAAGAGTCCCAAGAGCACCGCAGCCACCACCAGCCCAGCTTCGGGTGTCACTGTTGTGCATGGGTTCTGGAGCCCACCCTTTGCCAGCAGTGACACATCGATCAGCAGCAAGGACACGTCCAGCCCCCACCCCCCGGCAAGAGGACCCGCAAAAACAAGGGCCGCCGTGCGAGGACCGACAGGGCTGCCCCCAAGGAGCAATGTGCGGCCACTTCACCAGCCACACCATCTCGGTGAGGCAAGGGCCCGAGAGCCCCATCAAAGGAGCGGAAGGACAGCAGGAGCGCGGAGAAGGTGGACCCCACATGCCACATCCCAGCTGGGAAGGAGGACACTAAGGAGGCCAGGAGTCCGTCCCCGAAGGGTCCCGAAACGTCACGGTCCGAGGGCGACTGAGCAGGGAGTCCAGGCCAGGTCTGGCTCCCTTGACCTGCTGGATGAGCACCGCTGAACAGGGCCCCGCCGTGGAGAAGAGCACCACTGAACAGGGCCCGCCGTGGAGAAGAGCACCGCTGAACAGGGCCCGCGGTGAAGAAGAGCACCGCTGAACAGGGCCCGCGGTGAAGAAGAGCACCGCTGAACAGGGCCCCGCCGTGGAGAAGAGCACCGCTGAACAGGGCCCGCGGTGAAGAAGAGCACCGCTAAACAGGGCCCGCGGTGAAGAAGAGCACCGCTGAACAGGGCCCCGCCGTGGAGAAGAGCACCGCTGAACAGGGCCCGCGGTGAAGAAGAGCACCGCTGAACAGGGCCCCGCCGTGGAGAAGAGCACCGCTGAACAGGGCCCCGCCGTGGAGAAGAGCACCGCTGAACAGGGCCCGCCGTGGAGAAGAGCACCGCTGAACAGGGCCCCGCCGTGCAGAAGAGCACCGCTGAACAGGGCCCGCGGTGAAGAAGAGCACCGCTGAACAGGGCCTGCCGTGGAGAAGAGCACCGCTGAACAGGGCCCGCGGTGAAGAAGAGCACCGCTGAACAGGGCCCCGCCGTGCAGAAGAGCACCGCTGAACAGGGCCCCGCCGTGCAGAAGAGCACCGCTGAACAGGGCCCGCGGTGAAGAAGAGCACCGCTGAACAGGGCCCCGCCGTGCAGAAGAGCACCGCTGAACATGGCCCGCGGTGAAGAAGAGCACCGCTGAACAAGGCCTGCCGTGGAGAAGAGCACCGCTGAACAGGGCCCGCCGTGGAGAAGAGCACCGCTGAACAGGGCCCCGCCGTGAAGATAGGCACCGATGAACAGGGCCCCGCCGTGGAGAAGAGCACCGCTGAACAGGGCCCCGCCGTGGAGAAGAGCACCGCTGAACAGGGCCCCGCCGTGGAGAAGAGCACCGCTGAACAGGGCCCCGCCGTGCAGAAGAGCACCGCTGAACAGGGCCCGCGGTGAAGAAGAGCACCGCTGAACAGGGCCCGCCGCGGAGAAGAGCACCGCTGAACAGGGCCCGCGGTGAAGAAGAGCACCGCTGAACAGGGCCCCGCCGTGCAGAAGAGCACCGCTGAACAGGGCCCCGCCGTGCAGAAGAGCACCGCTGAGCAGGGCCCGCGGTGAAGAAGAGCACCGCTGAACAGGGCCCCGCCGTGCAGAAGAGCACCGCTGAACAGGGCCCGCGGTGAAGAAGAGCACCGCTGAACAGGGCCCGCCGTGGAGAAGAGCACCGCTGAACAGGGCCCGCCGTGAAGATAGGCACCGCTGAACAGGGCCCCGCCGTGCAGAAGAGCACCGCTGAACAGGGCCCGCGGTGAAGAAGAGCACCGCTGAACAGGGCCCGCGGTGAAGAAGAGCACCGCTGAACAGGGCCCGCCGTGGAGAAGAGCACCGCTGAACAGGGACCGCGGTGAAGAAGAGCACCGCTGAACAGGGCCCCGCCGTGCAGAAGAGCACCGCTGAACAGGGCCCGCCGTGAAGATAGGCACCGCTGAACAGGGCCCCGCCGTGCAGAAGAGCACCGCTGAACAGGGCCCGCGGTGAAGAAGAGCACCGCTGAACAGGGCCCGCCGTGGAGAAGAGCACCGCTGAACAGGGCCCCGCCGTCTCAAGCACTGCTCCGCTGGGCCCTTCCTGTCAAGCACCGCTCTGCTGGGCCCCGCCGTCTGAAGCACCGCTCCGCTGGGCCCCGCCGTCTGAAGCACCGCTCTGCTGGGCCCTTCTTCTCAAGCACCGCTCCGCTGGGCCCCGCCGTCTGAAGCACCGCTCCGCTGGGCCCCGCCGTCTGAAGCACCGCTCCGCTGGGCCCTTCCTCTCAAGCACCGCTCCGCTGGGCACCGCTGTCTCTCCACCTCTCCGCTGGGCCCTTCCTCTCAAGCACTGCTCCGCTGGGCACCGCTGTCTCTCCACCTCTCCGCTGGGCCCTTCCTCTCAAGCACCGCTCCGCTGGGCACCGCTGTCTCTCCACCTCTCCGCTGGGCCCTTCTTCTCAAACACCGCTCCGCTGGGCCCTTCATCTCAAGCACCGCTCCGCTGGGCACCGCTGTCTCTCCACCTCTCCGCTGGGCCCTTCTTCTCAAACACCGCTCCGCTGGGCCCTTCATCTCAAGCACCGCTCCGCTGGGCACCGCTGTCTCTCCACCTCTCCGCTGGGCCCTTCCTCTCAAGCACCGCTCCGCTGGGCCCTTCTTCTCAAGCACCTCTCCGCTGGGCCCTTCTTCTCAAGCACCGCTCCGCTGGGCCCTTCATCTCAAGCACCGCTCCGCTGGGCACCGCTGTCTCTCCACCTCTCCGCTGGGCCCTTCTTCTCAAGCACCGCTCCGCTGGGCCCTTCTTCTCAAGCACCGCTCCGCTGGGCACCGCCGTCTCAAACACCGCTCCGCTGGGCCCTTCCTGTCAAGCACCGCTCCGCTGGGCACCGCTGTCTCTCCACCTCTCCGCTGGGCCCTTCCTGTGAAGCACCGCTCCGCTGGGCACCGCCGTCTCAATCACTGTTTATGGTTCACTGTGCCCACCATGCCTCCTCCTTGACCAGTGGAGACTGTCATCCACCTGATGGACTGTGGCTTTGCACTCCCCAGGATGGTCCAGTGGGCAGCCCACCCACTGTAGAGACATTGGGAGACTGTGGCTTTGCACTCCCCAGGATGGTACAGTGGGCAGCCCACCCACTGTAGAGACATTGAGAGACTGTGGCTTTGCACTCCCCAGGATGGTCCAGTGGGCAGCCCACCCACTGTAGAGACATTGAGAGACTGTGGCTTTGCACTCCCCAGGATGGTCCAGTGGGCAGCCCACCCACTGTAGAGACATTGAGAGACTGTGGCTTTGCACTCCCCAGGATGGTACAGTGGGCATGGTGGCTCCTCGTGGATCTGGCGTCGTGGACTCATGTGGCTGTGGTGCCCCCCCCTTCAATTCCCCCTGAGGTGCCTGTAGTTTTTACATCTGATGCCCCTGCAGTGTTCTCTCCAAAGGACTCAGGTCTCCTGTGTGGGCTTTGCCCTTGTTTCTCAAAACTTTGGCCCACGGACATGATGAATTCGTAGGATGTGCAGGACTTGTTACTTCAGTTATACACTGATGTGTATGTCATTTGTTTTCTTGTGAATATCTTTCATGGTTGTACGATATTTTTCAGGACCTTTTTGGTACATAAATATTTATTCCAAATTTGATTATGTCCTAGCATTTTTCTGGGGTGTTTGGGTGGTGTCACTGTGACTTGTTGCTCTGCATTGGTGTGTACATAGTTGGGGGGGGGGGTCGCATATGTGTGTGCCCGTAACCTTTCGTCCTCCCCCCTCCCGTGTGTCGTAGGTGCAGTACTCACCGTTGTCGTCTGCGCCGGACTTCGTACTCGTGGTAGATGAGAAGGTAGACGAGAGCAGGTAGGATGTTTAATTCGGGTTCCATGCTGTCCTCCTTCCTCCTGGAGTGCGTAGTGGTGAGCGTTTTCCCGTTCGTAGTCTGTTTCCGCCGTGTTTTTATCGGCGGTGCTCCCGCCCCGGAAAAGGTGGCGGATTGGTGAGTTGTGATAGGGTGGGCGGTACATTGTCTGCCGCCTGGCTGTTGGCGGTGACCGCCGCGCTGTTTGTTTGTACCGCCGTGGCGGTCGGAGTGTTAAAGTGGCTGTCTGTGTTGGCGGTTCCCGCCAGGGTCAGAATTCCATATTTTTTACCGCCAGCCTGTTGGCGGGTTGGCCGCCGCTTTAACACCGACCGCCAGGGTTAGAATCACCCCCATAGTCCTTTGCCTAGTAAGTCAGGTATTATATCTAAATATGGTTCAAAATGTGGGTACCATTTGAAGTCAATAAAAAGATTAGTTAAACAGCCATGGGATTTACGGCTAATATAGTCGTTTCGTACATAGGACCAATAGACACCCTTCAATACTTTTGCATGGGATTTCTCAAGTTTGTGGGGATTCCCCGAGAAGTCTCCTAAGACCAGGGTACAGAACCAGCTAGATACATGTTTAACCCATGGAATAGAAATAGAATTTGAACATTTTAACAGTTCTAAAAGTAAGATCTTATATACGACCAATTCCGGAACAGTCCATAGCCTTACCCAATATAACAAAGGTTGTAAAATAATTAAGTCAGCTATCCGTTTTAATCCCAGATCTAGAAACAATGGGATTAATAGGGTGTTGGGAGAGCACGTGCATAAAGCTCTCGCAAAGCTGTTCTCACCGATGGTTATCCTGTTGCTGTCGGAAAAAGCCCATATCTCCGCACTATAGACAGCAGCTCCCTGTGCCTTGGCCACATAGATCTTGATTGCTGGAGATACAGCTTTGACCGTTGTGCTCCTATAGAAGCGCAGTATAGATGCTGCACTATGTTGCAGGAGCCCAACACTTTTGCTAACCTGTTCTTCCCAGTGTAAGGTGTCTGTGAGCCTCACACCCAAATAATCGATGGAGCTAACCTGGTCCAAAAAATTATCATCTAAGCCAATAGTGCATTTCTTCCGGGAGCCAGAGCGAAATGCCATCAATTTCATTTTCTTAAAATTCAACTCCAGACCATAGTTCCGACAAAATAGATTAAATCTATCCACAAGAATTTGTAGGTCTATAGGAGTCTTTGAGATGAGTAGTGAGTCGTCTGCAAAGAGAAGAAGAGGGATTTTCTGGGCATCTAAAGTGGGAGCATCATTCTGGCATGCCATTAATACCTGCACCACCTCATTAATAAAAAGGGAAAACAGAAGAGGTGCTAGCACACAACCCTGGCGGACACCCCTTTTCATGGGGAATTTATCGGTCAGCTCGCCTTTGTTGCTCCATCTCACTTGAGCGTATGTATCTTCATGCATTCGTCCCAATAAGTGAATTATGCTAGCTGGAGTCCCTATTCTGTATAACACTTCCTACAACTTCTCTCTTGGGACCAAATCGAAAGCAGATCGCAAATCAACAAAGACAACATATAGGGGTTGCTTTGCCAGGACTACATATTTCCAGTATAACACTGCCAACCTAAAAACCTGGTCCACCGTACTTATTCTAGGTCGGAACCCCGCCTGGAGAGGAGAGAGAATCTGATGTTCCATGACCCAACTCGATAGTCTACCTTAAAGTTGTTTAGCAAAGATTTTTTGCAGATTATCTATGAGACTAATCGGTCTGTAATTTATTGGGAGATTTACATTACCCTTTTTGTAGATAGGAATAATTTCAGCACCCTTCCACATAGAGGGAATCTGTCCTCCCTCAGTAATTTTATTTGAGAGTAAGTTGATATACCAGGTCCATATAGCTGGCTCTGATCTATAAAGATCACTTGGAATCTTATCTGGTCCTGGGGGCTTTGCCAGGTTTTAAGGAGTGAATTGCATCAGCAGTTTCTTTTAGAGAAAAACAAATGTGGTTCTAGGAGTCATATAGGCTTCCATCGAAGGGGGCGCTGGCAAGGTTTGCGTCTAAAAAGGAGTGGGGGTCTTGTCCCACATCATTAATATCAGGGGCCCCAGGAGTAACAGTTTTGTTGTAGAGGCGAGAGAAATGTTCAACCCAGCATTCGGGTTGGATGTGGTTCCTTAAACTAATCCTGCCCACTTTCTCACGTTTGGTCAACAGTTCCCAGAACAATGAATTGTTATTGGATTTCGTGGCATCCAACAACTCCTGCCAAATAGAATCTTCCCAAGATTTCTTTGCTCGTATGGTAGTCTCCTTGTAAATACGTCTAGCTTGTTGGATTTCCCCCAGGGTCCCATTCGTAATAGCTTTTTTTAGCCCAGACTTGGCCCTGGAACATGATTCATCAAACCATCTGTTGTTTACCGGGACCCCACATCTCGATCTTGCCCCAGTCTTTTTATAAAAAATACTTTGCAATTTTACAGTCATGGTTTCATGTATGCAAAGAATTGGAATAACCGTAGAATCATGGTCTTCATAAATTATCAAATTATCTATGAACGTTTGATAAATCTCACGTAACAGATAGGGGTTCGACATCACTTTTGGCCACCCAACCTTCATATATGCGTTATTCAAGGTAGGAGAGGGGACCAATATATGTTGTGTGTTCGAGGTTCTTCCAAATACGTTCCCAGAAAGGGTGAGTAACAGGGGGTAGTGATCACTCTCGCATCTAATGTCCACCCTCATGTCTCTCAATAAGGGCCATAGTCGCACACCCACTAGGAAATAATCAATAACACTTGTCATTGAACCTCGTTTGAATGTAGATGCAAGGTTTAAATCAGAGGGTGTGCGACCGTTACAGGCCCTAAGGCCGTACTTTAAACATAGAGAGGCCAACTGAACAGCAACTCAAGAACGTGGACAAGGGAGATCGCCATTCAATTGTGCAGTCCCCCATAGTTCGTCCTCCTTCACAGCTAGGCCTCTGAGCAGCACAGAAGGTTCAAAGGTACAATTTACATCCCCAGCTACGATTAGATAAAATTTGGTTTGTATGGTATATAGAAAATCAGAGAGCTAGGTTAAAGTTTGCAACTCTGATCCTCGGGGAACGGATCGGGCATAAACATTAATAAAAATTACAGTAAAGCTCTGTGGAAAGAAATTTGCAAGCCCTTCAAATCAGCACAATCAAATTTTAAAACCTTGTAATCGCATTGCAATTTTGAGTTTAAGAGAATTAAAAGCCCCTCTTTTGCATGACCTGACGCTTTTTCTGATGGCTGGGCAGGAATATTAAAAGAAAGAAACCCATCTATGTTAATTCTATCCTCAACCCAAGTTTCTTGAAAAAGACACATGTCTTGAGTCTTTATATACGTGCACCAATCTATATCATCCAATTTCCTAGCGAGGCCAGCTTGGTTCCAAGTCATTATTGATAGACCAATGTTGTCTAACTCAATACCGTAAGATTGGGAGCAGACATCCTCTGGGATCAACTCGTTTGTAATGGACTCATCAGGTCTGTTCATTTGCGATTCCTCTAGTCTGTCCCTGGGAAGTGTTTCCTGGACTGGAGACAGTCATACAAATTTGGACTGCATAGATTCAACAGACTCCCGGGGATCCCTCCTATTGATGCAAACCAACTGACCATGCGCAGGGGCCTGACTTGCATCATCTAGTTCTGACACTAGGGTAATACCTCCTCTTTTTTGCCTTCTATGCTGGTGCATGCGTGCGTCAAAAGTAATAAGTTGATCCACCAAGGTCTTGTCGAAAAACTCAATTGAGATTGCGTCATAGTTCGACCCAAAGGGGCTCCATCTCTTAGCTTTAGAGATGTCCGAGCGTATAACCGAAAGGCAATTCTGTCGGAAACGTAACCAGTGAGTAACCTTGTTGATCCGGGACTCATGGTCCTCGACAGACCCTGGCGACAGCTTCGGAACATTGGTCAAAAAGAGGGTATTATTTCCGCACTTGGAACCTAGGCTTTTTGTTGGCATAACTGAGGCACTATAGTCTCTATGAGAGGAGGTAGCACAAGTTGGATCACAGGTGGGGGGGGACAGACAGCCTACTAACATTAGAGGAGGTACAATCCCTCTTGCCTAATGTGTTAGCAGTAATATTGCACCTCCTAGATCTCTGGCTATTCAAAGAGGCAGGAGGGCGACCAATATTGCCAACACAGTTCCAGGTAGAGACCCTATCTATTAAAATACTATTGGAACCCAACCGCTCATTTCTAAATGTATCCACATGGGGGGTTTGATTGGCCTCTGTATAACCCATATATGTCCCTTTGCTTTGGGGATGGTTGGCTGATCCCCCATGTACAATTGAGGTGGGTGGAATTGATTCAACCACCAAGGTTCCTCCTTTTCCAGCCACCTGTATCACTTGGCATTTGCATCTCGATGGATATACCATTTTCCCCTGGAGGAATTTAGCTAGCTGCAATACCAGGTTCCTAACTTCGTCAACTCTTTGCAGTATAAGGGGCAAGTTAACTTCACTGATGGGTGGCTCGGAAAAAGTAGTAGTAATAGGCGGGGAAGTAACAACCTCAATATCCGGTTCGACCATAGGATGTTCGTGGTCACTAATCAGATCACCCTCCTCAGCCAAAAGCTCAAATCGATTCCTACATGGTAGATTAGGAACCAGCCTTATCTCAGGGCTCAGTGGAAGGGGTATGCTTTCTACTTCCTCTACTTGAGACATCCCCTGACTAAGTGAAAAATTTGTAGCCCTGCCCAAAGTTCCCTGTGGGAAGGGAATAATAGTATCGTCAGTATTCGGCAGGTCTCCTACTCCGTCAATCAGTTTAACAGAGTCAATGGTTTGGCCCTTCTTTTTCTTGTTAAAAAACTCTTTAATCCTTTCAGGTTGGGGCAAAGCCTTCTTTGGGGGCAGGGCTCCATTAATATCCATTTCGCTGTTCAGAATAGCCTCCACCTCCTCAAATAGCAGGTCTATCTCATCAAGTTCTTTAGGGCTACATCCTATAGTCTTATTAGCTAGTTTCCTGGGACGCTTTTTCTGTTTTTTTTATATCGTTCAGTGGTGCCGGCAAATCGACAGCCTTCCTTTTCCCCATGGATTCAATAATGAAGAATGACAACCCAATATAGGTAAAGTACTGTTCTTACTTGTGGTTGTGTCTTCTGCGAAGAGACTAGGCCCGGCCCGGCCTCGATCGGGCGATGACGGGCGAAGACGGGCCCGTCTTGGGCCCGTCTTCGCCCGGGCGCATGCCTGGGCCCGTCCCGCGCATTTCCCGCACATGTCCCGCGAGGGGCGTGTCCTTATATGGCCGCCGAGGAGTTCAGGAGCCGGAAGGGGAGATCCGTTCCCCCGGCAACATTGACAACAGCGCGTCACATGAGGGGCGCGTCCTTATATGGCCGCCGGAGTTCAGGAGCCAGAAGGGGAGATCCGTTCCCCCGGCAACATTGACAACAGCACGTCCCGCGATGGGTGCGTCCTTATATGGCCGCCGAAGAGTTCAGGAGCCGGAAGGGGAGATCCGTTCCCCCGGCAACATTGACAACAGCGCGTCCGGCGAGGGGCGCGTCCTTATATGGCCATCGAGGAGTTCAGGAGCCGGAAGGGGAGATCCGTTCCCCCGGCAACGTTGACAACAGCGCATCGCACGAGGGTCACGTCCTTATATGGCTGTCGAGGAGTTCAGGAGCCGGAAGGGGAGATCCGTTCCCCCGGCAACGTTGACAACAGCACGTTCCGCAAGGGGCGCATCCTTATATCGCCGCCGAAGAGTTCAGGAGCCTGAAGGGGAGATCCATTCCCTCGGCAACGTTGACAACAGCCAGTAAAGCCCTTTCTATTCTAGAGCGAAAACTTCCTCTTCAATTCTGCCAATTTAAAGACTGGTGTTTTCTTTGTCAGCAAACATTAAAGGTTATACAACTTAAGATTCCCCTTTCCCACTACAAAGATGAAATAATTTTATTTCTGTGTTCAACGTGATTTAAAACAGAGAAGGCTTCTGTTTTAAGACAATGCATTTCCAAGATCTTGCTCTAGAGATTCGACTACTTATGGTACTTAATGTAACTAGTTTAGGGTAGAAATAACACCCCGGATTGATGAACAGAATTTCAGGGTGATAATAGCTGCATTCCCACAGGTTGCCACTTAGGTTGGCAAAACCTAGTGGCTCCTGCAAGTCCTTTTTTGTGGATTGCTCCAAAAGATCATTATGAATGAACAGCTCAATCCATGTTTTATCTGTTTTATTCTAGCTGTTCACACAATGTATCTCACCATCTAGACGTTTAAGGACATAATCTGCAGATTTCAGCTACGTCTTTCTATTAAACTGGACTAGTAAAAATATGAATTATGCCTATGAAACCATGAGAACCTCTAACCATTGACTACCTCTGACAGCTCCATAGACTCATATGTACACATTCTCAGGATTAAAAGGTGAAAATAACATTAAAAACTTTGCATAGTTTGTTTACATTTTACGTTTTTTATAACATTCTCAGCTCTATTGCAAGAAGTACCAGACTGTATAGTTGCATCATTATGAATTGATCTGGAGTGTTAAGCTCTCATGACTTTGAAAAACCTGATCACAAGTTATTAGTATCTCCTTAACATAACCAGTGGCAGGTAAGAATACACAAAACATTAAATCATCTGCATTTCTACTTGTCTTCTCATGCTGGCTTCCCTCAACTGCATCCATTCAGTACCTTTTCTAATGTCCTTTATGCCTTGATGCTCAAACTGAAAAAATAATTTGTCTCATTACTTCATGAGACGTTACATTGTGTTCATGCACAAACATTTGGCATTCCTTTGCCTATCTAGCACCAATAATGTATCTTACTTAAAGGTTTACAGTGCATTATCAGATCTCATTTCAATTGATGATCTGTGATGTGATGTCATAGCGACGGTGTTTAACATAACATAACAACCCTCACCTTGATTTCAAAAAAGAAAAAAAACAGGGATTATTTCATGGGCTCTTTGTCTTAACCATCTACGTCCCTTTTTGTTTTCAGTTTCCACCTTCAATCCGTATTACTTATTATACAAGGATACCTATCTCTTGCCTAATGTTAGCATAAATGTATAGTATCTCAAATCACTAGATTTATTTTTCTATGCATATGTTCACAACAGTTCAAAAAACTCATGCAACAACAGAAAATGCTGCAGCACAAAGTTTTTTGCTGGACATCTGATGAGGCATGTCGATATCCATTGAGATTCCTTTTCCTTAATGTTAGAGTTCAAATATACAAAAAATTGACCCTTCAAAACCTTCCAACTCCTTTTTAAAATCAAAGCATCTTAAATATACTAGTGAGATATATACCAAACCAACTATGATGTATAAATTAAGTTCTGCCTTTATTCTAAGTATGCTTAACATTTGATTAAGCAAATGTTTCAGTAGTAGAGAACAAGTTTCCTATGGAACTCAAAATAGGAAATTATACTTTTACATTGCCCAAATAATGTCCCAGTTTCTGGACCTTTATGAAATTTAAAACAAAGAACTTTGATTGGATGGAGCTAAATTGTTGCCAGTTGTCATGCAGATTTCTCAAAAGGGGGAAAATATTAGTAATCTAAATAATAAATTTCCTGCAACTGTCACAATCGTCATTACAGAGTATGTATTACATAGTAGTGGTCACCGCTGTGTAGTTATTGTTCAGCAGCGCTTTCCATTGAAAAAAGCATTTTTGATTTGCTGATAACTTTTGACCCTATGGATGAATTTACATGAAACCTTGCAATCTGTCAACTCTGTCAATAAGTTAGGCACAGCAAACTTTTTCAAGATATGTCCATAGGAAAGAAAGTTAATAGGGGTGGAAATTTGCATTTTAGCTCCCATTGGAAATTTTGCAGGATAGAACAAAAACCGCTAATCTACATTCCTTTTGGCATGAATTTAGAACATAACTCAGAATGCATGCTTTTCTTGACTTGCCCTGAACACTTCCAGTTGTTTTTGAGATATTTGTATTTAAAAAAGGTCAAGGTTAGGATTTAATATGTTAACACTTTTGTATACAGCTGGTAAAATCTATGAGTCAATCCTGTCAATCCCATTTTTTACACAATGTAATACTGGATTAGGGCAGAAATTATTTTTTAGCCATCTTCAAACTCAGCTCTGACTTGAGAGTTCTGCACTATGAAAAACAAAATTCACAGACATGGAGGCAACCCCAGAGATGAACAACCCACAAGCTGTGGTGAGGGATGCCTATATGCCTGGAACATAGGAAGCACTCTAGGAAAAATGTGCTGCATTCATTGTGGAACTCAAGAGTCAGCGCCAACTCCTAAGCCCACCAGGGGTCATTTTAAGATCTGTATTCGACCACCAGGTTGTCCCTGACTCTCAAGTGGGAGCTGACTCTTAAGTTTCATGTAACGATAAAAAAACAAAGCCAAACACTGAAATAAGGGCTTGGCTTTGCTTGTTAGGCAGATGGTAGGGTGCAGGGCCTGCCCATAATCTAGGGCCTGTGCCTACCCTCTGCTGTGCAGCATCCCGCGCAGGCTCTGAACAGGGTCTGGTCGCAGGCCAGGCCTTGCGCCCAACACCCACTAGGCAAATCCAAGGGCTGTGTGCAGCAGAGGATGGGCAGCCACAGTGATTTGGGCGCAGAGCCTGGATGCCAGCCTAGCCCTGGCTTACCCCAGCTGCTCACTGTAAAATGTGCTGCACAGCAGCAGTACCAAAATAAATACATCATAATAAAACCTATGACATTCAGGGGAAAAATACACAGTTAAAACTGAGTTATGGTTCTATGTCAAAAGCATATACTCATTGAAATTTGCCAGTTATGGCTCTGAATGAATACAACACATAACATAACTCAAGGCATCCACAATGCCCAAACACCTATTAGCTAATGCACAGACGCACAAAACAGTTAATAAGAGAAAGTTGTGAGTTATGTTGTGTGACATTTGTGACTTACCTAAACACCATTCAACCTAATCTCGAATGTTCTTGTAATCTTGACACCAAATCTATCCCTTTTCTTGACTTGAGCATTAAACATGATGAAGACAAACTTATTACCGCTGTATACAGAAAGCCCATATAGTTTAAATGTCAAAGCTTTCATTTTAGAGCATTGGAAGATGATCTCCTTTATAGGTAGCTTTTAAAGTTACACCACAATTGCTCATATAACATATACTAATTTTTAGAGGCAAAAATCATGTCGGAGCTCTTCACAGATAGAGGCTATCCCCATAAACTGCTGAGAGCAGCCATGTAGATAGCCTTGTTCTCCCTGAGAGAACATTTACTAACCTCATATGCTAAGAAAGTACTGACAGACTAGTTTGCATCACAACATTTTGCCCTCATGCAAATAACCTAGTCAAAATTATCAAAACTCATTTGGATGTTCTAAAAATCAAATAACCTTAACCTAGACCTCCACTTTTTCTAATCTAGAAGAGGTGGTAAAATCAACTATCAAATCGTTCATGCCACATACCACTCTGTCCTACCAAAAACATTTTGACAGGAATATGGAGTGTCATGGAAAAAAGTGTGAAGCCTGTGAACTCATGCTTAATACTCAAACTTTCAACCATAGTCAGACCAACTACACCATGAAATAGTTAACAAACTGTAACTATGTAAATGTTAAGCACTGTAATTGTTGTACTTGTAAAATGAATTAGGGTAGGTCAAACCACAATAGTCAAAGCAAGGATCAGGCAACATAGGAACTACGCTGACACACTGCCAAAGATATCAGATGGCAAATAATTGACTACTAAACTAATCAAAGAAGGCAATCTTGGATTGATTCTTCAGTGCCTCGAATGTAAATTCAACAGTCCAAATCCATTGACTATGGATTAATACATTTGAAAAGTGTCAAAATCTGGTAATATTACAAAATCAGGTAACACTAATGCACTTTAGACTGATATATTCATGAAGCAACATTCCAGTTTTGGCTCTTATCATGGTTTGTTTGAGTCCATATAGGTGCCCAGCTATCACTATCTGCTGATTGTATACCCCCTTTAACAACATTTGGTACAGTGTATGTTAGCGTATATGCATATTGTCTACAAATTGTTTGATTTTTGCATGGCTACCTGTATTTTATGTACAACATGAGTCTCACATAGCTGTTTTTATTTTTCAGACTGGAAACAAGTGCCTCTGTATATCATGGATCCTTTCTTTGCCCATCGATCTTTCACAATTCCAAAACTTCAAAAAAGATTCTCAGTGTGAGCAGAACTAGATTTGCTAACTACATGTGTATCTTACACTCATGACTTTTACACTCATGACTTTTAAAAAGTACATTCAGTTTGGAACTGGTCGTATCTTTAATTTAGGACTTCTGTGTAGCTTATCAAAGTGCCTTTTTCTCATTGGTTCATGAAGATGAACCAATCATCAGTTTCAAAGAGTAGCAATTTTGGAAGATGCTTCAGAGATGCACACTTTCTCACCGGGATAGTCAGTGATGATTTGCACTGCTGCCAAGCCACTTTCTGAATCTTCTCACTGATTCTTCTCTCATTGTACCACCTCTCCGGGATGCTGAGGCTGCACGGCATTTCTCTTCCCCGCAGTTGGGTCAGTAAATACAGACTCCCAACTTTTAATGGCTGGTGGTAATTCTCTAAATGATGTAATCAGTGTTAACATTTTAATTCTTGAGCAAGATATACGCCTCAGCAACTGGCTGCTCCCAAACCTTTGGAGCTTTTTCTCTCACGGTTTTGTTATATTTCTCCTAATATTCTTTCTCACTCGGTGCTTACAGATATACCCATATTGTTTAAATAATTACATATCTCTTTTGCAGGTCAAGTTATGAAATGTGCACATTTATTACCTTGCTGTGTGGGTACCCACTCCTCAATTACCAGTCAACACAAAAGTAACTATTGTGTATTCATTTCCACTTGGGCCTAGCCAGTAATATCAAACTCTTGTAACCTATTTCTAATTAATTGTTTATGGAGGCATGTCAATTCTTCTCTGACCTTTATAGATTGTCTGTAGAGGTTGAAACACGATATCATTGATAATATAACAATCAGACTTGGTCCTTGAAGTAACTGTTACAAATTGATGTAACCAACTTTCTGTCTAGAAATACATGCACTACCTGCACCAACTTTGGTGAAAAGCTACAGCACTTTGAAGTAAGCATACTGCATTTACCAGGATGCAACGGGGAGAATTGTGCTGAGATGAAATGCAGTGTGCTCCCTCCCCCTTGTGTAGCCAGCTTTATAGCTCAGATCAGAGTTATTTGTTTTTATTATACATAAACACACATGTCGCTGTACTCACTGTAATCACAGGGGTCACTGCTCACTCTTTCTGTCTTGTGTTCTGATTTGACACCAACACGTACTACTTATTAATTACAATTAAATTACTTTCTGCATATTCAGTAGCTAGGCCAATAAACGTTTGGCTCATATATAACTTGAACTCTTTACACTCATTGACTTACTATGTGTTCAAAAACTTTCACTGCTGAGAGAGCCCTTGGTGAGCTATGTTCTATACAATTAGAACTTTCGTAAAACACGTGAGGCACCGTTCACCGCATCCAATGACAGACATTCTCCCTGGTAGGAGTAGTCACCGACATAAGATCTTTTAAGGGCAGGCAGAAAAAACAAACAAAGTTGTTCCAGATTACTAGCCGACGACCTGTTGATTTTTTGGGGGATATGCAAACTGCCTCGACCACAGTTAATGCTTTCTCAATTCAGGGCACATTCGGGACTGGGAGTAAACTGGGACAAAGCCTATTGAGGCCTGTGGCCACACCCAATGATGAGCTGGGTATGATCCAGTGGGAACTGCGATGCCTCTCTTATTTAGGAGTTAAGGTGTACCATGACCCGCAGGATATCCTAGAAGGAAATGTAGGTAGAGCGCTGCAGTCCGTCAGGGCTAATATGGCTTTTTGGCAAACATTGCCATTGTCTGCAGCGGGAAAGTTGGTGCTTCTAAAAATGGTTGTCCTGCCTAGGCTACTATATCACTTTACAGTCTTGCCAGTGTGGATCCCCAGGGCGACCTTCAGAGACTTGGAGTCAATGGTTGTAGCATTCCTGTAATGGCTGGAGGAGAGTGGCATTGGCCGAACTACAGAGACAGTCCACGGACGGTGGGCTGGCAGTCCCAGACTCTTAAGCATATTACTTGGCAGCACAGCTCCAATGGCTTACACAGTGGATAGCAAGTAGAATGGACCCAGAGATAATAGTGAAACCATTCGCACCTCCAAGGGCAAGGCTGATGGAGGTGTTCTTGGGGAACCGAAGTAACAATATGGGAGACTCCCCTGAATTTAAAGTCTTGATCCACTGCTGGACAAGTTGTCTACATAAAATTAAGATACAGTCCCCCTACTCCTCGGAGCTGCCTCTGTTGTCCTTGCTAGCATTGCCCCATCGGGGTGGTTGGGATGGTCTCCTAACCTGGGCGGCGGCGGGGATTCAGACAGTGGGAGCGTTATTTGCCGAGGGAACGATGACAACATTTGAAGCCCTTAGAGAGGAGTCTGATTTACCGAGGGGTCATTTCCTACTCTACGGCTCACTGACTGCTAGCATTCGGCGGCACTGGCTGGAGGGATTGAGCGAGCCCCTCAACGCAGACAACATGCACTTACCTGGCAACATCTGCTTGAAGGCTTAAAGCTATGACTAATTTATATGGCAGTATACAAGCAGATAAGACACTTCCGTTGACCCAACTTAGACTCAAATGGGAGAGAGATCTGGGCACCGATATTCCTGACAAAACATGGGAGCATATTTTGAAGGGCTTCCCCAAGATGACTAGAAATGCTAGATTCAAGCTCATTAACTTTTACGTGCTACATCAGGCTTACTTAACCCCTGGACGGATTAACAAGTACTTCGGGACGGACGGAGCAAGTTGCCATAGGTGCAGGTTGCAGGGAGCAGAATTCAGACACATGTTTTAGGACTGCACAAGTTTAGGAACGTTCTGGGAGGCAGTGACCCAGTCTATGGAAAGAGCGATAGACAAGAAGATCCCCTGTACAATGGGCCATTGCCTGCTTGATTGGTATCCACACACGCCCAAGACGAAGGTTACAAGCAAATTTCAGGACTTGGCGTATATGCTGGCTAAGAGGGAAATAGCAATGACCTGGAAAAGTCAGTCGGGACCAAGGATACTACAATGGAAGAAGGAACTGAAAAAATGGGCTAGGAGCGAGGGGGATGTTCTCCTCAGAGAGGTCAAAAGAGGGATATGGCCACCAGACATAGCACAGGGATGGGAGATGATAACGGAGGCCATGGAAGAAGACTTTGTGACTGACCTGGCTTCATGACTGATAGACCGAATACCAGAAAGTAGGGACCAGATCGTGCTCCCACCTGTTGGCGGACATCTTTAAAGATAGGGAACCTGACACTACCACACTAAGCAGAGGATGTACACATCTGACCATTCCACATCATGCTAACCCCGTAACAAACTTAGACTCGCCAAAGGGGGGGAGAGAGAAGTTTGGATGGGTATGGGGGGGGGGGGGGAGCTGGTTGGGACATGATCAGTGTAGGGAAAGGTGCGGAAGACATTGTGACGCGAAGGGTTAATTATTCTGAGCAGTGTAGATGAGCATGCTACATGCAGAAACTTGAACAGTACGTGGAAATGTTCACAATGTTGCTTTCAAGCTTATTTTCCAACATTCCATAGATAAAATTATCGGCGGTCTACATGTGCAAAAAGCAGGAAGTGTGGGAGAGAGGCAGAAGGTTGCTCTAGCCCTGAGAAAGAGAGTTCAGGAAAAGGCCAGAAAATAATGACTAGTGAACACCAGGGCAGCCAAGGGACGTGTACTGATAACATAGCTAGAAAACACAAGAAAGGAATAGAGTCCAAGCTTCAGGTTATTTAAGCACCGAAGCACGAGTGGGGGAATTGAAGCTTGCAGATGGAGTTGTGCAAGCTGCCATCACCCAGATCGCTGCCTCCCCAGCTGTGCTGTATTTAGACTGCGACGCTTGAGGGGGAGAGAGGTTCGAGCGAGCGGGAGAGGGCTTCCCATTATTGTGGATAAAGTTAAGTTCCACCCAGGGATGAAAGGCCTTTGTTTCTCAGCTTTAATCTGATTGCTCAACATACTAGTGCTATGTCTGTAATCTAATGTATTCTGCTCATTTATATCTGATCTCTTTGAATGTCTCAATGTGAATGGGATGCAGTAGCTGAATATGCATTTCATAGGCAGCCGACTGATGTAGCTTTGTGTAGTAAAGCTATATTTGGATGACTATATTGATAAACTCCTTGCATACATATAATAAATAGATATTGTTATTGCTATTTTTCATTCTACTCTGTTGGTGTGGCAAACATATATATATATATATATATATATATATATATATATATATATATATATATATATATTGCACTGATCATTCTAATAAAGCTAATCCGTGTGCATTACTGGCGTGTGGTCCTTCATTGAGCGTCCTTATTGACTTATAGCGATTAGATCCGGTGTCAATCACCTGGTTAAGACAGGACATATGGCCCCGGGTTTGTAGGGGATCAGAATTGAACGGTTTGAGCTGAATAATTGTATTGACACCAGACTGGCTGATGTAAGTTGTATCGTACTACCATAACATGATATTTAATATCTGAAACTGCAATAAAATTATGTTTAAAAAAAAAATAGTTGTTCCGATTACTACATATCTCCAGGCATCATGCACATGTCCTCATCTGTCCTGGTTGATATCCACATAGTAGGACCAACATGCCCCTCAACCAGGGGTTTCACTCTTCATCTCATATCAAACTGTGTAGCAGGTCATAATCTACAAAAAAACATACTTTAATACACCTTCTACTGTGAATATCAATAGGACCTCACCAACCAATCCTTCCCTCACCTTGGTCACCGTTATTCCTTGAGAACCTCTCTCCACACACCTAGATTGTCCATTAATGTATTGTCATTCCTGACTTCAGTCACATGAATCTCCTTCACCAACTGTCATTACTGTACTTTATACAAAAGTGAGGTACTTAACAATATGCATAATAATTAAAAAATTCCATAGAGATGTTCCAATACATAACTTATTGTTTTAAAGAATGTATTGTCTTATTATAGAAAAATGTATTCAAGCCATATGACTTCTTTAGGTAGAATTGTGGCAGTCCAATGCTTGACCTTTCTAGTCACAAGCAAAAATAAAAAATGAGTAGATTCATCTCAAAGAATAAACTTCAACTAGCATCAATGTTGCATGGAGTATCTCTTTTCTCACAACTGCAAAGTGATCTAATATCTAATTACGTTGTTGAATTAGTTCATTTTATATGTATTTCTGTGTTTTACTCTTTACTTTAGCCAGAATTTTAAAAAGTATTGATTGATTGAGCTAATTGATAAGCAGACTTTATGAACATGCAAACATTTGTGTAGCAAGCAAATACAATTACTAACTCTATACTTTCTGATAACAATGTTTATTTGTCCTTGCTTGAGAGTGCATCAAAATGCAATTATTGCTCCAAACTGTCTCATATGTATTTAACAATGATATAAAGTAACCTGATAGCTTTAGTATCTGTAAGGTAATGTTACAGTACAGATTATGGTTGTCCAGCCATTGACAAAACATATTTGCATGATAACATAACATCTTAATGCTCTAAGAATTACTTTGAACCTTTGACTACCAACCTATGTGAACCTTGTTATCCTCAGCCACAAAAGGAAATTCTTAATCTTGTGTAGACTGATGAAATATTCAAAAGCAACAGATAATACTCCTATTAAGACAATCAAATCTAATCATGTTTATTCACTTCCTGATTTTATATTTGTGACAATGTATGATTGTTTCTTGTAATTTGTTTAAAATAAATCTGTGGAAAATATCATTCAGTGTGAATATCATTTTATGAGCCTACACACACATAGTATCCAAAGTAAGCTATAGTATATACATCCAGAAGCAGAGGCCATGTGAGGTTATGTTTAAATTGTATCAGTGGAATTATAATAGATAACATTCTAGAAACTCAAAAAGCCAGAATTCCTTATCTTTTATATGTGTACCAGCCATTTTATTAACACACAGCCTGCTGAAATCAAAAATGGTATTAGTAATTTAGTAATCACAACTTGCACTCACCTTGGTGGAGATTTAGTCTCTGGATATATATATATATATATGTATGTATCACAATGCTCTCCTGCTGCTTCCACTGCTTCCACTGAGCTCCCACCTTTCACCTTGAAACCAATGGAAACCAGCTGTGGAATACCCCAGGGCTCCCCTCTGAGTCCCACCCTCTTCAATGTCTTCATGACTCCGCTCACTAAGATCGTCAGACACCATGGGCTCAACATCCTCTCGTATGCCAACGACACACAGCTAATTCTCTCCATTACTGATGACCCATCAACAGGCAAAAGCAACTTTTACAACGGAATGAAGGCTGTCGCCGATTGGATGAAAGACAGCTGCCTCAACATCAAATTGGATAGGATGGAGAGCCTCATCCTGGGCCCCAGAACCTGAGATGACGCCTGGTGGCCCACTGCCCTTGGAACTGCCCCAACTCCCACTGACCACGCATGCAAACTCAGCATCATTCTTGACTCCTCGCTCTCTATAGCCTGCAAACATCAATCAATCAATCACTCAATCAATCAAAAGATTTATAAAGCGCGCTATGTACCCGTTAGGGTTTCGAGGCGCTGGGGGAGGGGGGTGCTGCTATCGTTCGAAGAGCCATGTCTTGAGGAGTCTCCTGAAGGTGAGGAGGTCCTGGGTCTGGCGTAGTGAGGTGGGGAGAGAGTTCCAGGTCTTGGCGGCGAGGTAGGAGAAGGATCTGCCGCCAGAGGTCTTGCGCTGGATTCGGGGGACGATGGCGAGGGCAAGGTTGGCAGAGCGTAGTTGACGTGAGGGAATGTAGAAGTTGAGTCTGGAGTTCAGGTAGGTGGGTCCGGTGTTGTGCAGTGCCTTGTGTGCGTGGGCGAGGAGTTTAAAGGTGATCCTCTTGTCCACGGGGAGCCAGTGGAGGTTCTTCAGGTGGGGGGAGATGTGGCACCGGCGGGGTACGTCGAGGATAAGGCAGGCGGATGCGTTCTGGATGCGTTGGAGTCGTTTGATGTCTTTCGTTGGGATGCCTGTGTAGAGTGCGTTGCCGTAGTCGAGTTTGCTACTGACGAGGGCTTGGGTCACCGTCTTTCTAGTTCCTGTTGGAATCCACTTGAAGATCCTGCGGAGCATGCGGAGGGTGTTGAAACAGGAAGAGGAGACAGCGTTGACCTGTTTGGACATGGTGAGAGCGGAGTCGAGGATGAAGCCTAGGTTTCGTGCGTGGGTGGCCGGGGTGGGTGGGGGGCCGAGGGCGGTGGGCCACCAAGAGTCGTTCCAGGCCGAGGGGGTGCGCCCGAGGATGAGGACTTCCGTCTTGTCGGAGTTGAGTTTCAGGCGGCTGTTGCTCACCCACTCGGCGATGGATTTCAGTCCCTCGTGGAGGTTGGTTTTGGCGGTGAGAGGATATTTGGTCAGGGAGAGGACGAGCTGGGTGTCGTCGGCGTAGGAGATGATGCTGATGCTGTGTTGGCGGGCCAGTTTTGCGAGGGGGGCCATGTAGACGTTGAACAGCGTTGGGCTGAGTGAGGAGCCCTGGGGGACGCCGCAGATGAGGTTGGTGGCATTGGAGCAGAAGGGTGAGAGTCGGACTCTCTGAGTTCTGCCGGAGAGAAAGGATGAGATCCAATTGAGGGCTTTGTCTTGGATGCCGGCTTCGTGGAGGCGGTTTAGTAGGGTGCGGTGGCAGACTGTATTGAAAGCGGCTGATAGGTCTAAGAGGATCAGGGCTGAGGTTTCACCGTTGTCCATTTGTTGTCTGATGTCATCTGTGGCGGCGAGGAGTGCAGTCTCAGTGCTGTGGTTTCGTATGAAACCAGATTGAGAGGGGTCTAGGATGGAGTTGTCTTCTAGGAAGTGGGCGAGTTGTGCGTTGACGATCTTCTCGATGACTTTCGCTGGGAAAGGGAGGAGGGAGATCGGTCGGAAGTTTTTGAGGTCAGCCTTAGGTTTCTTGAGGAGGGGTTGGATTTCTGCGTGCTTCCAGCTGTCCGGGAAGGTAGCGGTGTGGAAGGAGAGGTTGATGATCTTGCGGAGTTTGGGGGCGATGGTGGCGTCAGCTTTGTTGAATACGTGATGAGGGCAGGGGTCAGCGGGAGATCCTGAGTGAATGGAGTTCATGGTCTTTCGGGTTTCGGCGTCGTCTACTTGAGTCCAGGTGGTGATGCGGTAGGCGTGGGAGGAGTTGTTGGGGGTGGGGTCCAGCAGAGGTGAGGTGTTGAAGCTGTCGTGGATGGCTGCGATTTTCTGGTAGAAGAAGGTGGAGAGATCGTCGCAGAGTTCCTGGGAGGGAGGGACGTCGTTGACGTTGGGGTTGGAAAGTTCCTTCACGATGCAGAAGAGTTCTTTGCAGTCGTGAGCGTTGTTGTTGAGGCGTTCTGTGAAGTGGGAGCGTTTGGCGAGTCGGATCAGTTGGTGGCGTTTACGGTTGGCTTCCTTGTGGGTGGCAAGGTTGTCGGGTGTGCGCTCGAGGATCCATTTTTTCTTGAGTTTCTGGCAGGTGCGTTTGGAGGTGGTCAGTTCGTCTGTGAACCAAGCTGTTTTTTTCTTGTCTTGGTTGGCGGTGGGTCTCTTGAGAGGAGCTAGGATGTTGGAACAGTTGAGGATCCATTGATGAAGGTTGATGGCGGCAGAGTCCGGGTCGGTTGGGTCGGGTGGTGGGTTTTTGGCGAGGGTGCTGGCTAGTTGATCTTCGGTGACTTTTCCCCAGCGGCGGTGTGGCGGTAGAGGGGTGCGGTGGTGTTTTTCTTGAAGGTGAAATGTACGCAGTGATGGTCGGTCCAGTGGAGTTCGGATGTGTGGTTGAATGAGATGTGGTTGCTTGAAGTGAAGAGTGGGTCAAGGGTGTGTCCGGCGATGTGGGTGGGAGTGTTGACCAGTTGACGGAGTCCGAGGTTGGAGAGGTTGGAGGTCAGTGATGCGGTGTTGGCGTCATTGTTGTTCTCCAGGTGGAAGTTTAGATTTCCCAGGAGGATGTAGTCTGGAGAGGCGAGGGCGTGGGTGCTTACGAGGTCGGAGACGGTGTCTCTGAAGGGGGCTCTTGGTCCTGGAGGACGGTATATGAGAGTTCCTCTGAGGGTAGTGTTGGGGTCCGTGTGAATCTGGAAGTGGAGGTGTTCGGCTGATTTGAGGGTGTCGTCTGTGTGGGTGTGGGTCTTGAGGGTAGATTTGTGGGCGATGGCTATTCCTCCGCCGATTCCGTTGGTGCGATCTCTTCTGGTGATCTTGTATCCGTCAGCGATGGCGATGTCAGGGGCCGAGGAGTCGTTCCACCAGGTTTCTGTTAGGAAGGCCACGTCTGGGGTGGTGGCGTCAAGCAGGTCCCAGAGCTCTATGGCGTGTTTTTGTGCTGAGCGTGTGTTGAGGAGGATGCAGTGCAGGTGGTTGGTGTAGGTTGTTGCTGGCTTCGTTGTTCTGTTGCAGGAGAAGTTGCAGGTGCGGCAGGAAAAAGGTCCTTTGGTGTGCTTCGGGCTGGGCTGGAAGCACTCTGTGGAGGGGCCAGGTTTGAGGGCGAGGAGTTCGCTGGCCGAGTAACGAAGGCATGGGGCGCGGGGGTGCGAGGACCAGGAGGGGTGGCGCGGACGCGCAGCGCCAGCCATTAAGAAGGGAGGGGGGAGGGAGGAGCAGCTGGGAGGCGGGAGGCGGGAGGGAGAGGCGAATGGGGGTGCGAGGGGGGCGGGGCCGCAGGGAGGCAGCGGCAGGGAGAGAACTGCAAGGGGGAGCGCCCAAGGGGCGAAAAACAAGAAAACAAGGCACAAAAAGTCGGGCACAATTTGAAAAAACAGTCACAGAAATACACTAATGGCACAAAATACAATCGGGGTACAGCAATCAGGGGGGCACAACGGGGGCAGAAGCGCAAGGAGGCAAGGTGCTGAAAAATCGGAAAAAAAACTTACAAGACGGCGAAAAGCGGCACACGGGTCAAGTAAGGCTTACCAGGGCCTCGAACATGCTAGCAGCAGCGTGGACAGGGGTCAGGGGCACGAGACAGCTGGGTGGTGCTGCGGATGTGGGGGGCGAGCTCTAGACCTAAAGCAGGTCAGAGGTCACTCACTCGTGACGCGCAGCGCCAGCCATTAAGAAGGGAGGGGGGAGGGAGGAGCAGCTGGGAGGCGGGAGGCGGGAGGGAGCAGAGAATGGGGGTACGAGGGGGGCGGGCCGCAGGGAGACAGCGGCAGGGAGAGAACTGCAAGGGGGAGCGCCCAAGGGGCGAAAAACAAGAAAACAAGGCACAAAAAGTCAGGCACAATTTGAAAAAACAGTCACAGAAATACACTAATGGCACAAAATACAATCGGGGTACAGCAATCAGAGGGGCACAACGGGGGCAGAAGCGCAAGGAGGCAAGGCGCTGAAAAATCGGAAAAAACACTTACAAGGCGGCGAAAAGGGGCACACGGGTCAAGTGAGGCTTACCAGGGCCTCGAACACGCTAGCAGCAGCGTGGGCGGGGGTCAGGGGCACGAGACAGCTGGGTGGTGCTGCGGACGTGGGGGGCGAGCTCTAGACCTAAAGCAGGTCAGAGGTCCCTCACTCGCGACGCGCAGCGCCAGCCATTAAGAAGGGAGGGGGGAGGGAGGAGCAGCTGGGAGGCGGGAGGGAGCGGCGAATGGGGGTGCGAGGGGGGCGGGCCGCAGGGAGGCAGCGGCAGGGAGAGAACTGCAAGGGGGAGCGCCCAAGGGGCGAAAAACAAGAAAACAAGGCACAAAAAGTCGGGCACAATTTGAAAAAACAGTCACAGAAATACACTATTGGCACAAAATACAATCGGGGTACAGCAATCAGGGGGGCACAACGGGGGCAGAAGCGCAAGGAGGCAAGGCGCTGAAAAATCGGAAAAAACACTTACAAGACGGCGAAAAGCGTCACACGGGTCAAGTGAGGCTTACCAGGGCCTCGAACACGCTAGCAGCAGCGTGGACGGGGGTCAGGGGCACGAGACAGCTGGGTGGTGCTGCGGATGTGGGGGGCAAGCTCTAGACCTAAAGCAGGTCAGAGGTCACTCACTTGTGACGCGCAGCGCCAGCCATTAAGAAGGGAGGGGGGAGGGAGGAGCAGCTGTGAGGCGGGAGGCGGGAGGGAGCGGCGAATGGGGGCGCATGGGGGGCGGGGCCGCAGGGAGGCAGCAGCAGGGAGAGAACTGCAAGGGGAAGCGCCCAAGGGGTGAAAAACAAGAAAACAAGGCACAAAAAGTCGGGCACAATTTGAAAAAACAGTCACAGAAATACACTATTGGCACAAAATACAATCGGGGTACAGCAATCAGAGGGGCACAACGGGGGCAGAAGCGCAAGGAGGCAAGGCGCTGAAAAATCGGAAAAAACACTTACAAGACGGCGAAAAGCGGCACACGGGTCAAGTGAGGCTTACCAGGGCCTCGAACACGCTAGCAGCAGCGTGGGCGGGGGTCAGGGGCACGAGACAGCTGGGTGGTGCTGCAGACGTGGGGGGCGAGCTCTAGACCTAAAGCAGCTCAGAGGTCGCTCACTCGCGACGCGCAGTGCCAGCCATTAAGAAGGGAGGGGGGAGGAAGGAGCAGCTGGGAGGCGGGAGGTGGGAGGGAGCAGCGAATGGGGACGTGAGGGGGGCGGGGCGCAGGGAGGCAGCGGCAGGGAGAGAACTGCAAGGGGGAGCGCCCAAGGGGCGAAAAACAAGAAAATAAGGCACAAAAAGTCGGGCACAATTTGAAAAAACAGTCACAGAAATACACTAATGGCACAAAATACAATCGGGGTACAGCAATCAGAGGGGCACAACGGGGGCAGAAGCGCAAGGAGGCAAGGCGCTGAAAAATCTGAAAAAACACTTACAAGATGGCGAAAAGCGGCACACGGGTCAAGTGAGGCTTACCAGGGCCTCGAACACGCTAGCAGCAGTGTGGGCGGGGGTCAGGGGCACGAGACAGCTGGGTGGTGCTGCGGACGTGGGGGGCGAGCTCTAGACCTAAAGCCGGTCAGAGGTCGCTCACTCGCGATGCGCTGCGCCAGCCATTAAGAAGGGAGGGGGGAGGGAGGAGCAGCTGGGAGGCGGGAGGCGGGAGGGAGCGGCGAATGGGGGCACGAGGGGGGCGGGCAGCAGGGAGGCAGCGGCAGGGAGAGAACTGCAAGGGGGAGCGCCCAAGGGGCGAAAAACAAGAAAACAAGGCACAAAAAGTCGGGCACAATTTGAAAAAACAGTCTCAGAAATACACTATTGGCACAAAATACAATCGGGGTACAGCAATCAGAGGGGCACAACGGGGGCAGAAGCGCAAGGAGGCAAGGCGCTGAGAAATCTGAAAAAACACTTACAAGACGGCGAAAAGCGGCACACGGGTCAAGTGAGGCTTACCAGGGCCTCGAACACACTAGCAGCAGCGTGGACGGGGGTCAGGGGCACGAGACAGCTGGGTGGTGCTGCGGACGTGGGGGGCGAGCTCTAGACCTAAAGCAAGTCAGAGGTCGCTCACTCGCGACGCGCAGCGCCAGCCATTAAGAAGGGAGGGGGGAGGGAGGAGCAACTGGGAGGCGGGAGGCGGGAGGGAGCGGGGAATGGGGGCGCGAGGGGGGCGGGCCGCAGGGAGGCAGCGGCAGGGAGAGAACTGCAAGGGGGAGCGCCCAAGGGGCGAAAAACAAGAAAACAAGGCACAAAAAGTCGGGCACAATTTGAAAAAACAGTCACAGAAATACACTAATGGCACAAAATACAATCGGGGTACAGCAATCAGAGGGGCACAACGGGGGCAGAAGCGCAAGGAGGCAAGGCGCTGAAAAATCGGAAAAAACACATACAAGACGGCGAAAAGAGGCACACGGGTCAAGTGAGGCTTACCAGGGCCTCGAACACGCTAGCAGCAGTGTGGGCGGGGGTCAGGGGCACGAGACAGCTGGGAGGTGCTGCGGACGTGGGGGGCGAGCTCTAGACCTAAAGCCGGTCAGAGGTCGCTCACTCGCGATGCGCTGCGCCAGCCATTAAGAAGGGAGGGGGGAGGGAGGAGCAACTGGGAGGCGGGAGGCGGGAGGCGGGAGGGAGCGGCGAATGGGGGCAAGAGGGGGGCGGGCCGCAGGGAGGCAGCGGCAGGGAGAGAACTGCAAGGGGGAGCGCCCAAGGGGCGACAAACAAGAAAACAAGGCACAAAAAGTCGGGCACAATTTGAAAAAACAGTCACAGAAATACACTAATGGCACAAAATACAATCGGGGTACAGCAATCAGAGGGGCACAACGGGGGCAGAAGCGCAAGGAGGCAAGGCGCTGAAAAATCGGAAAAAACTCTTACAAGACGGCGAAAAGCAGCACACGGGTCAAGTGAGGCTTACCAGGGCCTCGAACACGCTAGCAGCAGCGTGGGCGGGGAACAGGGGCACGAGACAGCTGGGTGGTTCTGCGGACGTGGTGGGCGAGCTCTAGACCTAAAGCAGGTAAGAGGTCGCTCACTCGCGACGCGCAGCGCCAGCCATTAAGAACGGAGGGGGGGGAGGAGCAGCTGGGAGGCGGGAGGCGGGAGGGAGCGCCGAATGGGGGCGCGAGGGGGGCGGGGCCGCAGGGAGGCAGCGGCAGGGAGAGAACTGCAAGGGGGAGCGCCCAAGGGGCGAAAAACAAGAACACAAGGCACAAAAAGTCAGGCACAATTTGAAAAAACAGTCACAGAAATACACTAATGGCACAAAATACAATCGGGGTACAGCAATCAGAGGGGCACAACGGGGGCAGAAGCACAAGGAGGCAAGGCGCTGAAAAATCAGAAAAAACACTTACAAGACGGCGAAAAGCGGCACACGGGTCAAGTGAGGCTTACCAGGGCCTCGAACATGCTAGCAGCAGCGTGGGCGGGGGTCAGGGGCACGAGACAGCTGGGTGGTGCTGCGGACGTGGGGGGCGAGCTCTAGACCTAAAGCAGGTCAGAGGTCGCTCACTCGCGACGCGCAGCGCCAGCCATTAAGAAGGGAGGGGGAGGGAGGAGCAGCTGGGAGGCGGGAGGGAGCGGCGAATGGGGGCGCGAGGGGGGCGAAGCCGCAGGGAGGCAGCGGCAGGGAGAGAACTGCAAGGGGGAGCGCCCAAGGGGCGAAAAACAAGAAAACAAGGCACAAAAAGTCGGGCAGAATTTGAAAAAACAGTCATAGAAATACACTAATGGCACAAAATACAATCGGGGTACAGCAATCAGAGGGGCACAACGGGGGCAGAAGCGCAAGGAGGCAAGGCGCTGAAAAATCGGAAAAAACACTTACAAGACGGCGAAAAGCGGCACACAGGTCAAGTGAGGCTTACCAGGGCCTCGAACACGCTAGCAGCAGCGTGGGCGGGGGTCAGGGGCACGAGACAGCTGGGTGGTGCTGCGGACGTGGGGGGCAGGCTCTAGACCTAAAGCAGGTCAGAGGTCGCTCACTCGCGACACGCAGTGCCAGCCATTAAGAAGGGAGGGAGGAGCAGCTGGGAGGCGGGAGGTTGGAGGGAGCGGCGAATGGGGGCGCGAGGGGGGCGGGGCCGCAGGGAGGCAGCGGCAGGGAGAGAACTGCAAGGGGGAGCGCCCAAGGGGCGAAAAACAAGAAAACAAGGCACAAAAAGTCGGGCACAATTTGAAAAAACAGTCACAGAAATACACTAATGGCACAAAATACAATCGGGGTACAGCAATCAGAGGGGCACAACGGGGGCAGAAGCGCAAGGAGGCAAGGCGCTGAAAAATCGGAAAAAAACACTTACAAGACGGCGAAAAGCGGCACACGGGTCAAGTGAGGCTTACCAGGGCCTCGAACACGCTAGCAGGAACGTGGGCGGGGGTCAGGGGCACGAGACACCTGGGTGGTGCTGGGGGCGAGCTCTAGACCTAAAGCAGGTCAGAGGTCGCTCACTCGCGACGCGCAGCGCCAGCCATTAAGAAGGGAGGGGGGAGGGGGGAGGGAGGAGCAGCTGGGAGGCGGAAGGCGGGAGGGAGCGGCGAATGGGGGCGTGAGGGGGGCGGGGCCGCAGGGAGGCAGCGGCAGGGAGAGAACTGCAAGGGGGAGCGCCCAAGGGGCGAAAAACAAGAAAACAAGGCACAAAAAGTCAGGCACAATTTGAAAAAACAGTCACAGAAATACACTAATGGCACAAAATACAATCGGGGTACAGCAATCAGAGGGGCACAACGGGGGCAGAAGCGCAAGGAGGCAAGGCACTGAAAAATTTGAAAAAACACTTACAAGACGGCGAAAAGCGGCACACGGGTCAAGTGAGGCTTACCAGGGCCTCGAACACGCTAGCAGCAGCGTGGGCAGGGGTCAGGGGCAGGAGACAGCTGGGTGGTGCTGCGGACGTGGGGGGCGAGCTCTAGACCTAAAGCAGGTCAGAGGTCGCTCACTCGCGACGCGCAGCGCCAGCCATTAAGAAGGGAGGGAGGAGCAGCTGGGAGGCGGGAGGTGGGAGGGAGAGGCAAATGGGGGCACGAGGGGGGCGGGGCCGCAGGGAGGCAGCGGCAGAGAGAGAACTGCAAGGGGGAGCGCCCAAGGGGCGAAAAACAAGAAAACAAGGCACAAAAAGTCGGGCACAATTTGAAAAAACAGTCACAGAAATACACTAATGGCACAAAATACAATCGGGGTACAGCAATCAGAGGGGCACAACGGGGGCAGAAGCGCAAGGAGGCAAGGCGCTGAAAAATCGGAAAAAACACTTACAAGACGGCGAAAAGCAGCACACGGGTCAAGTGAGGCTTACCAGGGCCTCGAACACGCTAGCAGCAACGTGGGCGGGGGTCAGGGGCACGAGACAGCTGGGTGGTGCTGCGGATCTGGAGGGCGAGCTCTAGACCTAAAGCAGGTCAGAGGTTGCTCACTCGCGACGCGCATCGCCAGCCATTAAGAAGGGAGGGGGGAGGGAGGAGCAGCTGGGAGGCGGGAGGCGGGAGGGAGCGGCGAATGGAGGCGCGAGGGGGGCGGGCCGCAGGGAGGCAGCGGCAGGGAGAGAACTGCAAGTGGGAGCGCCCAAGGGGCGAAAAACAAGAAAACAAGGCACAAAAAGTCAGGCACAATTTGAAAAAACAGTCACAGAAATACACTAATGGCACAAAATACAATCGGGGTACAGCAATCAGAGGGGCACAACGGGGGCAGAAGCGCAAGGAGGCAAGGCGCTGAAAAATCGGAAAAAAACACTTACAAGACGGCGAAAAGCGGCACACGGGTCAAGTGAGGCTTACCAGGGCCTCGAACACGCTAGCAGCAGCGTGGGCGGGGGTCAGGGGCACGAGACAGCTGGGTGGTGCTGCGGACGTGGGGGGCGAGCTCTAGACCTAAAGCAGGTCAGAGGTCGCTCACTCGCGACGCGCAGCGCCAGCCATTAAGAAGGGAGGGAGGAGCAGCTGGGAGGCGGGAGGTGGGAGGGAGCGGCGAATGGGGGCGCGAGGGGGGCGGGGCCGCAGGGAGGCAGCGGCAGGGAGAGAACTGCTAGGGGGAGCGCCCAAGGGGCGAAAAACAAGAAAACAAGGCACAAAAAGTCGGGCACAATTTGAAAAAACAGTCACAGAAATACACTAATGGCACAAAATACAATCGGGGTACAGCAATCAGAGGGGCATAACGGGGGCAGAAGCGAAAGGAGGCAAGGCGCTGAAAAATCGGAAAAAACACTTACAAGACGGCGAAAAGCGGCACACGGGTCAAGTGAGGCTTACCAGGGCCTCGAACATGCTAGCAGCAACGTGGGCAGGGGACAGGGGCACGAGACAGCTGGGTGGTGCTGCGGACGTGGGGGGCGAGCTCTTGACCTAAAGCAGGTCAGAGGTCGCTCACTCGCGACGCGCAGCGCCAGCCATTAAGAAGGGAGGGGGGAGGGAGGAGCAGCTGGGAGGCGGGAGGGAGCGGCGAATGGGGGCGCGAGGGATGCGGGGCCGCAGGGAGGCAGCGGCAGGGAGAGAACTGCAAGGGAGAGCGCCCAAGGGGCGAAAAACAAGAAAACAAGGCACAAAAAGTCGGGCAGAATTTGAAAAAACAGTCACAGAAATACACTAATGGCACAAAATACAATCGGGGTACAGCAATCAGAGGGGCACAACGGGGGCAGAAGCGCAAGGAGGCAAGGCGCTGAAAAATCGGAAAAAACACTTACAAGACGGCGAAAAGCGGCACACGGGTCAAGTGAGGCTTACCAGGGCCTCGAACACGCTAGCAGCAGCGTGGGCGGGGGTCAGGGGCACGAGACAGCTTGGTGGTGCTGCGGACGTGGGGGGCGAGCTCTAGACCTAAAGCAGGTCAGAGGTCGCTCACTCATGACGCGCAGCGCCAGCCATTAAGAAGGGAGGAGGGAGGGAGGAGCAGCTGGGAGGCGGGAGGCGGGAGGGAGCGGCGAATTGGGGCGCGAGGGGGGCGGCCGCAGGGAGGCAGCGGCAGGGAGAGAGCTGCAAGGGGTAGCGCCCAAAGGGCAAAAAACAAGAAAACAAGGCACAAAAAGTCGGGCACAATTTGAAAAAACAGTCACAGAAATACACTAATGGCACAAAATACAATCGGGGTACAGCAATCAGAGGGGCACATCGGGGGCAGAAGCGCAAGGAGGCAAGGCGCTGAAAAATCGGAAAAAACACTTACAAGACGGCGAAAAGCGGCACACGGGTCAAGTGAGGCTTACCAGGGCCTCGAACACACTAGCAGCAGCGTGGGCGGGGGTCAGAGGCACGAGACAGCTGGGTGGTGCTGCGGACGTGGGGGGCAAGCTCTAGACCTAAAGCAGGTCAGAGGTCGCTCACTCGCGACGCGCAGCGCCAGCCATTAAGAAGGGAGGGGGGAGCAGCTGGGAGGCAGGAGGCGGGAGGCGGGAGGGAGCGGCGAATGGGGGCCCTAGGGGGCGGAGCCGCAGGGAGGCAGCAACAGGGAGAGAACTGCAAGGGGGAGCGCCCAAGGGGCGAAAAACAAGAAAACAAGGCACAAAAAGTCTGGCACAATTTGAAAAAACAGTCACAGAAATACACTAATGGCACAAAATACAATCGGGTACAGCAATCAGAGGGGCACAACGGGGGCAGAAGCGCAAGGAGGCAAGGCGCTGAAAAATCAGAAAAAACACTTACAAGACTGCGAAAAGCGGCACACGGGTCAAGTGAGGCTTACCAGGGCCTCGAACACGCTAGCAGCAGCGTGGGCAGGGGTCACGGGCACGAGACAGCTGGGTGGTGCTGCGGACGTGGGGGGCGAGCTCTAGACCTAAAGCCGGTCAGAGGTCGCTCACTCGCGATGGGCTGCGCCAGCCATTAAGAAGGGAGGGGGGAGGGAGGAGCAGCTGGGAGGCGGGAGGGAGCGGCGAATGGGGGCACGAGGGGGGCGGGGCCGCAGGGAGGCAGCGGCAGGGAGAGAACTGCAAGGGGGAGCGCCCAAGGGGCGAAAAACAAGAAAACAAGGCCCAAAAAGTCGGGTACAATTTGAAAAAACAGTCACAGAAATACACTAATGGCACAAAATACAATCGGGGTACAGCAATCAGAGGGGCACAACGGGGCAGAAGCGCAAGGAGGCAAGGCGCTGAAAAATCGGAAAAAACACTTACAAGACGGCGAAAAGCAGCACACGGGTCAAGTGAGGCTTACCAGGGCCTCGAACACGCTAGCAGCAACGTGGGCGGGGGTCAGGGGCACGAGACAGCTGGGTGGTGCTGCGGATCTGGGGGGCGAGCTCTAGACCTAAAGCAGATCAGAGGTCGCTCACTCGCGACGCGCATCGCCAGCCATTAAGAAGGGAGGGGGGAGGGAGGAGCAGCTGGGAGGCGGGAGGCGGGAGGGAGCGGCGAATGGGGGCGCGAGGGGGGCGGGCCGCTGGGAGGCAGCGGCAGGGAGAGAACTGCAAGGGGGAGCGCCCAAGGGGCGAAAAACAAGAAAACAAGGCACAAAAAGTCAGGCACAATTTGAAAAAACAGTCACAGAAATACACTAATGGCACAAAATACAATCGGGGTACAGCAATCAGAGGGGCACAACGGGGGCAGAAGCGCAAGGAGGCAAGGCGCTGAAAAATCGGAAAAAAACACTTACAAGACGGCGAAAAGCGGCACACGGGTCAAGTGAGGCTTACCAGGGCCTCGAACACGCTAGCAGCAGCGTGGGCGGGGGTCAGGGGCACGAGACAGCTGGGTGGTGCTGCGGACGTGGGGGGCGAGCTCTAGACCTAAAGCAGGTCAGAGGTCGCTCACTCGCGACGCGCAGCGCCAGCAATTAAGAAGGGAGGGAGGAGCAGCTGGGAGGCGGGAGGTGGGAGGGAGCGGCGAATGGGGGCGCGAGGGGGGCGGGGCCGCAGGGAGGCAGCGGCAGGGAGAGAACTGCTAGGGGGAGCGCCCAAGGGGCAAAAAACAAGAAAACAAGGCACAAAAAGTCGGGCACAATTTGAAAAAACAGTCACAGAAATACACTAATGGCACAAAATACAATCGGGGTACAGCAATCAGAGGGGCATAACGGGGGCAGAAGCGCAAGGAGGCAAGGCGCTGAAAAATCGGAAAAAACACTTACAAGACGGCGAAAAGCGGCACACGGGTCAAGTGAGGCTTACCAGGGCCTCGAACACGCTAGCAGCAACATGGGCAGGGGACAGGGGCACGAGACAGCTGGGTGGTGCTGCGGACGTGGGGGGCGAGCTCTAGACCTAAAGCAGGTCAGAGGTCGCTCACTCGCGATGCGCAGCGCCAGCCATTAAGAAGGGAGGGGGGAGGGAGGAGCAGCTGGGAGGCGGGAGGGAGCGGCGAATGGGGGCGCGAGGGGGGCGGGGCCGCAGGGAGGCAGCGGCAGGGAGAGAACTGCAAGGGAGAGCGCCCAAGGGGCGAAAAACAAGAAAACAAGGCACAAAAAGTCGGGCACAATTTGAAAAAACAGTCACAGAAATACACTAATGGCACAAAATACAATCGGGGAACAGCAATCAGAGGGGCACAACAGGGGCAGAAGCGCAAGGAGGCAAGGCGCTGAAAAATCTGAAAAAACACTTACAAGACGGCGAAAAGCGGCACACGGGTCAAGTGAGGCTTACCAGGGCCTCGAACACGCTAGCAGCAGCGTGGGCGGGGGTCAGGGGCACGAGACAGCTGGGTGGTGCTGCGGACGTGGGGGCGAGCTCTACACCTAAAGCAGGTCAGAGGTCGCTCACTCATGATGCGCAGCGCCAGCCATTAAGAAGGGAGGAGGGAGGGAGGAGCAGCTGGGAGGCGGGAGGCGGGAGGGAGCGGCGAATTGGGGCACGAGGGGGGCGGCAGCAGGGAGGCAGCGGCAGGGAGAGAGCTGCAAGGGGTAGCGCCCAAGGGGCAAAAAACAAGAAAACAAGGCACAAAAAGTCGGGCACAATTTGAAAAAACAGTCACAGAAATACACTAATGGCACAAAATACAATCGGGGTACAGCAATCAGAGGGGCACAACGGGGGCAGAAGCGCAAGGAGGCAAGGCGCTGAAAAATCGGAAAAAACACTTACAAGACGGCGAAAAGCGGCACACGGGTCAAGTGAGGCTTACCAGGGCCTCAAACACGCTAGCAGCAGCGTGGGCGGGGGTCAGAGGCACGAGACAGCTGGGTGGTGCTGCGGACGTAGGGGGCGAGCTCTAGACCTAAAGCAGGTCAGAGGTCGCTCACTCGCGACGCGCAGCGCCAGCCATTAAGAAGGGAGGGGGGAGCAGCTGGGAGGCGGTAGAGGCGGGAGGGAGCGGCGAATGGGGGCCCAAGGGGGGCGGGGCCGCAGGGAGGCAGCAGCAGGGAGAGAACTGCAAGGGGGAGCGCCCAAGGGGCGAAAAACAAGAAAACAAGGCACAAAAAGTCTGGCACAATTTGAAAAAACAGTCACAGAAATACACTAATGGCACAAAATACAATCGGGGTACAGCAATCAGAGGGGCACAACGGGGGCAGAAGCGCAAGGAGGCAAGGCGCTGAAAAATCGGAAAAAACACTTACAAGACTGCGAAAAGAGGCACACGGGTCAAGTGAGGCTTACCAGGGCCTCGAACACGCTAGCAGCAGCGTGGGCAGGGGTCACGGGCACGAGACAGCTGGGTGGTGCTGCGGACGTGGGGGGCGAGCTCTAGACCTAAAGCCGGTCAGAGGTCGCTCACTCGCGATGGGCTGCGCCAGCCATTAAGAAGGGAGGGGGGAGGGAGGAGCAGCTGGGAGGCGGGAGGCGGGAGGGAGCGGCGAATGGGGGCACGAGGGGGGCGGGCCACAGGGAAGCAGCGGCAGGGAGAGAACTGCAAGGGGGAGCGCCCAAGGGGCGAAAAACAAGAAAACAAGGCCCAAAAAGTCGGGCACAATTTGAAAAAACAGTCACAGAAATACACTAATGGCACAAAATACAATCGGGGTACAGCAATCAGAGGGGCACAACGGGGCAGAAGCGCAAGGAGGCAAGGCGCTGAAAAATCGGAAAAAACACTTACAAGACGGCGAAAAGCAGCACACGGGTCAAGTGAGGCTTACCAGGGCCTCGAACACGCTAGCAGCAGCGTGGGCGGGGGTCAGCGGCACGAGACAGCTGGGTGCTGCTGCGGACGTGGGGGGCGAGCTCTAGACCTAAAGCAGGTCAGAGGTCGCTCACTCGCGACGCGCAGCGCCAGCCATTAAGAAGGGAGGGGGGGAGGAGCAGCTGGGAGGCGGGAGGCCGGAGGGAGCGCCGAATGGGGGCGCGAGGGGGGCGGGCCGCAGGGAGGCAGCGGCAGGGAGAGAACTGCAAGGGGGAGCGCCCAAGGGGCGAAAAACAAGAAAACAAGGCACAAAAAGTCAGGCACAATTTGAAAAAACAGTCACAGAAATACACTAATGGCACAAAATACAATCGGGGTACAGCAATCAGAGGGGCACATCGGGGGCAGAAGCGCAAGGAGGCAAGGCGCTGAAAAATCCGAAAAAACACTTACAAGACGGCGAAAAGCGGCACACGGGTCAAGTGAGGCTTACCAGGGCCTCGAACACGCTAGCAGCAGCGTGGGCGGGGGTCAGGGGCACTAGACAGCTGGGTGGTGCTGCAGACGTGGGGGGCGAGCTCTAGACCTAAAGCCGGTCAAAGGTCGCTCACTGGCGATGCGCTGCGCCAGCCATTAAGAAGGGAGGGGGGGTGGGGGAGGGAGGTGCAGCTGGGAGGCGGGAGGCGGGAGGGAGCGGCGAATGGGGGTACGAGGGGGGCGGGCCGCAGGGAGGCAGCGGCAGGGAGAGAACTGCAAGGGGGAGCGCCCAAGGGGCGAAAAACAAGAAAACAAGGCACAAAAAGTCAGGCACAATTTGAAAAAACAGTCACAGAAATACACTAATGGCACAAAATACAATCAGGGTACAGCAATCAGAGGGGCACAACAGGGGTAGAAGCGCAAGGAGGCAAGGCGCTGAAAAATCTGAAAAAACACTTACAAGACGACGAAAAGCGGCACACGGGTCAAGTGAGGCTTACCAGGCCCTCGAACACGCTAGCAGCAGCGTGGATGGGGGTCAGGGGCACGAGACAGCTGGGTAGTGCTGCGGACGTGGGGGGCGAGCTCTAGACCTAAAGCAGGTCAGAGGTCGCTCACTCGCGACGCGCAGCGCCAGCCATTAAGAAGGGAGGAGGGAGGGAGGAGCAGCTGGGAGGCGGGAGGGAGCGGCGAATGGGGGCGCGAAGGGGGCGGGCCGCAGGGAGGCAGCGGCAGGGTGAGTACTGCAAGGGGGTGCGCCCAAGGGGCAAAAAACAAGAAAACAAGGCACAAAAAGTCGGGCACTATTTGAAAAAACAGTCACAGAAATACACTAATGGCACAAAATACAATCGGGGTACAGCAATCAGAGGGGCACAACGGGGGCAGAAGCGCAAGGAGGCAAGGCGCTGAAAAATCGGAAAAAACACTTACAAGACGGCGAAAAGCGGCACACGGGTCAAGTGAGGCTTACCAGGGCCTCGAACACGCTAGCAGCAGCGTGGGCGGGGGTCAGGGGCACGAGACAGCTGGGTGGTGCTGCGGACGTGGGGGGCGAGCTCTAGACCTAAAGCAGGTCAGAGGTCGCTCACTCGCGACGCGCAGCGCCAGCCATTAAGAAGGGAGGGGGGAGGGAGGAGCAGCTGGGAGGCGGGAGGCGGGAGGGAGCGGTGAATGGGGGCGCAAGGGGGGCGGGCCGCAGGGAGGCAGCGGCAGGGAGAAGATTGCAAGGGGGAGCGCCCAAGGGGCGAAAAACAAGAAAACAAGGCACAAAAAGTCGGGCACAATTTGAAAAAACAGTCACAGAAATACACTAATGGCACAAAATACAATCGGGGTACAGCAATCAGAGGGGCACAACGGGGGCAGAAGCGCAAGGAGGCAAGGCGCTGAAAAATCGGAAAAAACACTTACAAGACGGCGAAAAGCAGCACACGGGTCAAGTGAGGCTTACCAGGGCCTCGAAGAAGCTAGCAGCAGCGTGGGTGGGGGTCAGGGGCACGAGACAGCTGGGGGGTGCTGCGGACGTGGGGGGCGAGCTCTAGACCTAAAGCAGGTCAGAGGTCACTCACTCGCGACGCGCAGCGCCAGCCATTAAGAAAGGAGGGGGGAGGGAGGAGCAGCTGGGAGGCGGGAGGCGGGAGGGAGCAGCGAATGGGGGCGCGAGGGGGGCGGGGCCGCAGGGAGGCAGCGGCAGGGAGAGAACTGCAAGGGGGAGCGCCCAAGGGACGAAAAACAAGAAAACAAGGCACAAAAAGTCGGGCACAATTTGAAAAAACAGTCACAGAAATACACTAATGGCACAAAATACAATCGGGTACAACAATCAGAGGGGCACAACGGGGCAGAAGCGCAAGGAGGCAAGGCGCTGAAAAATCGGAAAAAACACTTACAAGACGGCGAAAAGCGGCACACGGGTCAAGTGAGGCTTACCAGGGCCTCGAACACGCTAGCAACAGCGTGGGCGAGGGTCAGGTGCACGAGACAGCTGGGTGGTGCTGCGGACGTGGGGGGCGAGCTCTAGACCTAAAGCAGGTCAGAGGTCGCTCACTCGCGACGCGCAGCGCCAGCCATTAAGAAAGGAGGGGGGAGGGAGGAGCAGCTGGGAGGCGGGAGGCGGGAGGCGGGAGGGAGCGGCGAATGGGGGAGTGAGGGGGGCGGGGCCACAGGGAGGCAGCGGCAGGGAAAGAACTGCAAGGGGGAGCTTCCAAGGGGCAAAAAACAAGAAAACAAGGCACAAAAAGTCGGGCACAATTTGAAAAAACAGTCACAGAAATACACTAATGGCACAAAATACAATCGGGGTAGAGCAATCAGAGGGGCACAACGGGGTCAGAAGCGCAAGGAGGCAAGGCGCTGAAAAATCGGAAAAAACACTTACAAGACGGCGAAAAGCGGCACACGAGTCAAGTGAGGCTTACTAGGGCCTCGAACACGCTAGCAGCAGCGTGGGCGGGGGTCAGGGGCACGAGACAGCTGGGTGGTGCTGCGGACGTGGGGGGCGAGCTCTCGACCTAAAGCATAAGAGTCACATTTACAGTATGATAGTAGAAACCATTAGGGACTCATTATAAAGATTACTATATAATGGTGCGCCATAGGGTCAATCTTTACTAGGTGTCACATACACATAATTGTCAATGGGAAAAGGAAAACCTATTGTAAAAACAACAGTTTTCCAAGTTTGTATTATATTTTGTGTGAGAGGGGAAAAGCTATAAAGCCCCATTGTAGTCGTAATGCTCCTTTGGTATGCACCATTGGATGCTGGTGTAACAAAATGTACGGATCTGATTTCTCTTATTAGTCTGGTAATGAAAATGTATTTGCTATGTTTATATATTGTATTGTTTTTTCCCCTGTTTTTCTGATATTTGCCAGTCTTTCTCAAATTGTCCCATCATGTAGATTCCGGTTCCACAGAGTATTTGCAAACCTAGCGATAAAATCAGATGAACACATTCTTAAAATTATTTTTGAGGTGGGAGGTTTATATCTTTAATGTTTTCAGAGAGGTACTCAACAGTAGTTTAACTTTAAAAGCACGTTAAAATACTTATTTCTGTATTCACGGTTACGTCACCACATGATCGTAACATCTTCACAAATATCATGTGACACAGGAATAAACTGATCAGATTGGCTAAAACACTCTTCATCTGTGAAAGAATGTCTACACCCAGTTTCCTGTGTTAGTGTATGTGTCAGGGTTTGCCTGGGTATGTCAGTGTATGCATCAGTGACTGTCTGGGTGTGTCAGTGTTTGTCTGGGTGTATTATTGTATGCATCAGTGTGTGCCTGGATGTGTTAGTGTATACATTGGTATGTATTGGGTGTATCATTGTATGGATGAGTGTGTACCTAGGTGTGTTAGTGTTTGCATCAGTGGTTGCCTGGCTGGGTCAGCATATATGTGAGTGTGTGTCTGGGTGTGTCGGTCTATGGATAAGTGTGTGTCTGGGTCTGTTAGTGTATGTGTCAGTGTGCTTGGGTGTTTCAGTGTATACATAAGTGTTTACCTGGGTGTGTGAGCGTATACATGAGCGCATGCCTGGGTATCTCAATCTATGGATGAGTGTGTGACTTGGTGTGGTAGCGTATGCATCAGTGATTCCCTGTTTTTTTCAGTGTTTGCATCAGTGACTGTCTGGGTGGGTTTAAGGGCTGATGATGATCATGATAAATTTATACCGGAAGAAAGGGAGATCTTAATAGACATTTCCCCTACTAAAAGTATTGATAATTCGGTACTATGTTTAGGACTTAAACCTATAACTTTGATTAGATGGAATATTGCGGGCTTCTGTCAAAAATAAATAATTTAGATTGGATGAGTTTCATATCAACTTTTGACATAATTTGTTTACAGGAGACTTGGTCAATGGACAAGTTCCTTTTGGATGGCTATTCATCTTTCTATCACCCAGCATTAACGTCCTCAATGGGAAGGGCAAGAGGTGGCCTTTTAGTTCTTGTTTCTCTGCAATTATGACTAACGGAGGCGACTCTAATTTGATCCTCACCCTATTTTATGATTGTTCTATTATCTATTAGGGGGAGTAAAGGTAGTTTGATATTAAAATTTTATAATAATGTACTGCGTGGTCTCCTCCATGGAAACCTTGAGGATGTAATAGATTTTATTGATTCATCTACTGAATTGCAGGAAGAAGATTTAGTCGTTCTATGGGTCAGTGATTTTAATACTCCTCTATGTTGTCAGGAAGACCCAGAATTGTGTGGCATCCCAATTGAGGGCAGAGAGTCGTTAACCCACTTTATTCATTCAAATGAAGGTGAAGTTTTGAACTCCTTTTTATGTAAGTTTGATCTGGTCCATGCTAGGGGGAAAGCACCTATAGATACTTTGAAAATCCCCACTTTTACAGGGAGCCTGAAGGGGAGCACCATTGACTTTATCCTTATTGGTTCCCCAGATTTCAATTTATTCTCTGAGTTTAAGATTATTCCCCACTGTGCCAGGGATCACAACCCCTTATGTATTAAACTAGAACTAAATATTAAACAGGCCTCTAAGAACAAGGTATTGAGAAGAAATACCACTTTCCAAACAAATTCTGGCCTACGCCTTAAATGGGACAAAATAAATCCAACTACAGTCAATCAGGAAGTTATGAGATTAAGGCTAGATTCTATTAATATTTGTCTGTCTCAGCAGCTAGACCATGATCATATAGTCCATGAATATGAACATTTAAGTAATGCTATCTCAAATGCTTTGGTGGCGGATGGGCCTTCTCTGGGCCCAGTTGTGCACAGATGGTTTGACTCTGCGTGCTCAACTGCTCATAAAAAATTAAGAGAAGCCCTTAGAACAGTTCCTCCTTCTCACTATTTAATTAAACTAGCAAGGGCTCAGTATAAGGCCACTCTGGAAAAAGGAAATCAGAAATAAGGACTAAAGCATGGGAAGAGCTCTTGTCTGCCACTGAATTGAAGGATACTTCAAAATTTTGGAAAGTGGTAAATCATTCATATTTCTCAGATAGTAACATTAAGGCTGATGATTGCCTAATCGCAGAGGATGTATGGTTGAAGCCCTTTACGAAAGTATTTCACCCAGAAAATGACATTTTGACTAAGGAGGATAGTATTATCAAGAAGACCACCATAGATTTTAATACAAATGTTTTAGATATCTCGATTGATCTTCACAAGGTCCTTGGAGCCATTAATCGATCAAGGCTAGGGAAGGCTCCCGGCCCTGATGGAGTTACTGTAGACATCTTTAAATCTATGCCCAATCTTTGGGGTCCCCTAGTCACAAACGTGTTAAGAAGTGCTGTAAAAAGTAATATACCCCCCATGGAAATTGGCAATTATTATTCCCATATTCAAAAAGGGCAACAGACAAGACTCTCCTTGTTATAGACCAATATCTCTTATTGATTCTACGGACAAGATTTTGGGCAGTGTGATCTTATCACGTTTGGAGGATTGGGTGACAGAGGCACAGATTTTATCTTCAATTCAATTTGGCTTTAGACCTGGATTAGGCACAGTGGAACAAGTATTAAACTTGCACCTTATTCTTAGTAAATATGTATTTGCCAAAAAAGAGTACATTCATATGGCATTTATTGATTTAACAAGCGCCTTCGATCTGGTAAACAGAGACAATCTATGGCAAATTATGGGAACTTTGGGGTGCGATGCAACCTTATTGGAGCTCATAAAGTGCCTACATATGGACCTAAAGGTATCAGTTCAGTTTGGCCCATCTGGTTAGAGATCCTCCCCTATTTCTTCAACTCGGGGAGTGAGACAGGGATGTATCTTAGCCCCTTTTCTTTTCTTGATATATATATAAATGGGCTTTATGATTTTTTGATAAAATATGGAAAAGATCTACCAAAGATGGGCCAGAGGTTGCTCCCAGTCTTATTATACGTAGATGATGCTGTATTAATTGCTTGCACCGCAAATGGTCTACAAGGCCTGTTGGACCTTTTCTTAACTTTCATGTTGGACCTTGATCTGAAAATTAACTACTCTAAGACATATGTCATGACATGTGGCCCACGAAATACTAAGTCTAAGCTATTTACTATAGGAGGAAATATTATTAATAAGGTGAAAAACGTTTGTTAGGTATGCACGTGAGCTCTTCCATGTTATGGAATACCCATTTTAACTTTAAGATCCAGCAAATGGCGAGGAATATAGAAGAGATTTTCCGTTTCACCCGTAAAGTGGGCCATAGACCATCATCCCAGATTGTAATGCTCTATAACTCCAAGTGTGTCTCAGCAGCCCTATATGGGGCAGGTGTTTGGGGCTACACTAAAGTACCTACTCTCCAACGTGTTGAGAACAGATTTATACGCAGGTTATTGATGGTACCTAAGAGTGTAGCAAATATCATCTGCCACGAGGAAGTGGGCTTATGATTTTTAGAGGACATGGTTTCTATTGCTCCTCTCTTGCTGTGGATTAGATGCTGGATGACCGCAGCAGCAAGCTTCATGCAGGAATGTATTGTTGAATGTTTACAGTTGGCCAAATCAAATAGGATTCCTTGGCTTTCATATTTGCAATTATCCTTTGAACAGTTGGGGCTTAGGAACATGTTTGAAGACCCACAGTCCTTAACCACAAATGCAAGGGAGCTGCTGAAATTATGCCATTCTGAGCATATCTTAAATTTAAGATTTCATAGTTCCTTGAATCTGAAAACCTTTGATCCTTACGCTCAGATTGCTACGGCTTCAAATATGGAACCCTATTTGACTTGGTTTTCGTGTCCAAAAATAGATCCTTTTTTAACTTTATTTAGATTAAACTTGATACATTTTAAGGTGGCCTTCCCTAATCAGTGTATCTGGCAAAAAGATCTTCCACTTTGTCCCTGCGACGCTAGATCAAAGCAGAGTACTCACTTCTCACTTTTTTCTCTTTTGCACACTTTATGCTACCCCTAGACATGCTTTCATTTCACCCCTGTTACGTAAATTAAGACCTATTCCCTATAAGGAAGCTCTGACATATTTTCACAAATTGTCAGAAATTCTAATTTGTTATTATGTATTACATTTTATTAGATCTGCTATTGTTATTAGGAAATGGTATTAATATCTCTGTTACCATTCCATGAGCTTATAATGGAATTAGGTATGCTCTGAAACACATTAATGATTTGCACAAAATAAGAATGTGCTATAATATCTTGGGTACATTCTAATTATTTTAGCATAACATTATATTGTTTGTATAAATTTAGTGAATGTTATGTAACATAAAAATTGTTATGATTTTGGATATATTTTAACTACTTTTTAGCACTTCATATCATTTGTATAAACTTAGAGAACGTTCCATAATGTAAGAATTGTCATGAATCTGTAAAATACCAAATGGTAGCAAATCAATTTTTAACTATACTTTGAATTGCTTTTATGATCTTGTTCACAGTGAGAACTAGTTATTATACCCTGGGCTAATTTTAACATTTAAGCACTACATTATATTGTTTTCTTAATTTTAGAATATGTTCTTGTAATATTAGAATTGATATGAATCTGATTATTTCTAGTGGCTAGCACATTTTTCTTTATATGTTGTTTTGATATGCTTTTGTGATTTTGTACTGAGAGAGGATCTTTTATTATATTTTAGGTAATCCAAATAATTTTAGTGTTATATTTTATTGTTTTATAATATTAGAAAATTCCTTGGAACATAAGAACTGTCATTAGTTCGTACAATCCTAAAAGGTACTAAAAATTTTCTCATCAAACTTTTCTTTTATCTCTGCAAGGGCAAATTGGAACAGATACATTAAGGTTGTTATGGTAGTCTAATTATGTTTTGGTATTGGGCTATCCATTTAAATTGTCTATCATTCTGTTTCCTTGCCTTTTAAGATATGTGATTTTGTATGTACGTTTATGGCAATTGCTGAATAAAGATCTTTTGACTGACTGACTGACTGACTTCCTGTCTGGGCGTGTCAGTGTGTGCGTCAGTGTGTGTCTGAGTGTGTTAGTGTATGCAGCAGTGTGTACCTGGGTATGTTAGTGTATGCATCAGTGGTTGCCTGGGTATGTCAGTGTATGCGTCAGTGTTTGCCTGGGTGTGTCACCATATATGTGAGTGTATGCCTGAGTGTGTCAGTCTATGGATAAGTGTGTGCCTATTAGTGTATGTGTTAGTGTGCTTGGGTGTATCAATGTATGCACGAGTGTTTCAGAGTATGGATGGACATATAGCTCGGTATATCAATCTGTGGATGAGGGTGTGCCTTGGAGTGTTAGTGTATGTATCAATATTTTCCTGGGGATTTCAGTGTAAGTGGCAGTGCCTATCTGGGTGTGTAGTGTGTGCGTCAGTGTATGTCTGTGTGTGATAGGGTATGCATCAGTGGCTGTCTGATTATGTGAGTGTATGGATGAGTGTTTATCTGGATGTGTCAGAATGTCCATTAGCGTACACCTGGGTGAGTTAGTGTATGCATTAGAGTTTGCCTGGGTATGTCAGTGTATATGTCACAGTGTGCCTGGGTGTGTCAGTCTATGCATAGGTATGTGCGTGGGTGTGTTTAGTGTATGTGTTAGTGTGTGCCTCAGTGTATCAATGTATAGATGAGAGTTTGCCTGGATGTGTCAATGTATGCTTTAATGTATGCCTGAGTGTATCATTGTTTGAATGAGTGTGTGTCTGGGTGTGTTGGTGTATGCCTGAGTGTTTTCCCTGGGTATGTCAGTGTATATATCTGAGTGTGGCTGAGTGTGTCAGTCTATGTATAAATGTATGCCTTGGTGTGTTAGTGTTCATGTCAGTGTGTGCTTAATGTATCAGTGTATTGATCAGTGTTTGCCTGGGTGGGTCAGCATAAGCATTAGTAGGTGATTGGGTATGTCACTCTAGGCATCAGTGTGTGCCTGGGCGTGTTAGTGTATGGATCAGTGGGTGTCTGATTATGTGAGTGTATGGATTAATGTTTATCTGGATGTGTCAGCATGTACATTAACATTTTCCTAGATGTGTTAGTGCAGTGGTTCCCAACCTTTTGACTTCTGTGGACCCCCACTTTATCAATACTGGAACCCGGGGACCCCTGCTGAATCATTATTGGAATTCAGGGACCCCCTACTAAGTGATTTCTGAAAGCTGGGGATCGAATCTGTAAATATTATTTAATTTTCTCAGCAGTCACTGACCCCCGGAGGAGGCTTTGCGGACCCCCAGGTGTCCCCGGACCACAGGTTGGAAACCACTGTGTGAGTGTATGCATCAGTGTTTGCCTGGGTGTGTCAGTGTATACATTAGTGTCTGGATGGCTGTGTCAGCATACATGTTAGTATCTGCTTTGTTGTTTCAGTCTGTGCATAAATGTGTGTCAGTGTATACATTAGTGTGTGTCTGTGTGTGTTACTGTATGCCTCAGTGTGTGCCTGGGTGTGTCAGTGTATAGATGAGTGTATCCCTTGGTGATTTAGTGTATATACATGTATGAATGTGGATAAATCAGTGTTATCATTGGTGTATATTAGTGTAGCAGTATAATCACCTATGTTTAATTGGGAATATTTATGTATAGTTACTGAATGGTGAAAGATGTAATTAGTTACCCACAGGACCGCAATAAATAGGTCCATTAACCTGCGTGAAGAAAGAAAACATAAATAGAAGTTAAAGTGTCATATCATACATTAGTCTAATCAAGTTTCATGATCGTTAATGGAAAAAGCATTGTTATTAAATATAAATCATTGTAGAGCAATTATACATATTTTCTAAACATCTAATTTGACCTTTTTCACTGTTCTCAGCGTCCATACTTTTTACGCCATAAATAAAGTGTTGTATAGCTACTCATCACTGAATGGGGGAAACAATCATACAAACTGTAAAAAAAAACATAAGTGCACAGTACCATGCGTCAAACTCCCTACAAATAATCAACTGTTTCTCCAACACTTATTAAGTAGTGTAATATATATAAGGTTAGTATAAGTATTTTTCTAATATGTGTAAAGGATAGCACTAGATAAAAAGCATTATAAAAACATCGACCTTGGTAGGTCGCATGATGTTGTAGAATATGGTAATCCAGTAACAAGGAGTAGAGTATGTTAGTGTTATGAATATGATTTGTTTTTATTATTTTTCAGCTGTTCTTTAAACATCTGTTGCATTGTCACGGTCTTCTTATCATACTCTATCCATAAATTTTTACTTTAGAAAAAGGTCTTGGCTATCCAATGACATGTTTAACTTCAATAACTTTATTACTATTTGTATTTGTAAAAAATCGTTGTTTATACTGGTTCATATTTTCTGATCTGTTTTTACAGTTTAGTGGTTTCTCTGTTGTTTTGTTCCAGAAGTAAATCCATTTCAAAATTCAGAATCTCTTATGAAGACATCACTCTTGGTAAGCCATATGATGTCTTAACTTATTGTATTAGAAGTGCCAGAAGTAAACTATTCCATATTTTAGTAGAAATCCTCCTTAGACGTTTGGTTCAAAAAAGAGAAGTTAAAAATTTGAAAGTTTCTAAGGTAATAGCTTTTTGAATGTATATAGTGTCCAGATGTTATATTAACTTCTCCGTGGAAGATACAAGAAACTGATGCATCATCATCGATGCATCAGATTTCTTGTGCCTGCCGCACATTCCCTAATGATGTCATGGATGTGCTGTGTTTACAATACAAAGCTCGTTTGGCGCACGATTTCACTGATGTTTCAGAAATTCTGAAGCATCTATTGGTGCTAAAGTGATGAACTGCTGGAGTTGCATCATTACACCACACAACTCCATCAATGTAGAGAGTCCCATTAGAAAAAGTCCTGCATGAATTTTACTTGGTCTGAGAATGTGGTAAAATTATGATGCAGTGAAGTCGTAGAGTGACGCAGTGAAAAGTTGTAAATTTCAGTTCTATCTGGCTTTTTCTTTGAGAAAGCCTACCCTGCATATGTTATACCTGGCACAAGGAGAATATGACGCAGGGCTTTCCAAAGTGACACATTGGGCCTAATGCGTACGTTTGTAAATATGTAGTGCACTGCTAGCGCCACAGCTGCATAAAACAAATGACACAATCATGGTACAAGGGGATTGTAAATGAGGCCCAAGGTTTCTAAATATTTGCAGAACTTTTTAAAGACATCACCCCTGGTAGGCCAAATGATGTCTAAAACACTCACAATCTCCATTGAGGAAATGTTGCACGTTTCCCAGAAATATATTTTGGTTAAAGAAACAGAAGGTAAGAATTTCATAGTTTGAAAGGTAGTTTTGCATGTAAGGCTAGTTTCATTGCACTCCATCTACCCAGTTTCAGTCTTTAAAAAGACAGTGTGGTGTCCACATGCTACATTAATTCCTTCATCAAAAATGCTAGCTACAGTTGAGTGTTTTTTCAGAAATGTAAATTTGTCCAGCATTAAAGTTTGTAATTTCAGTTTCCAATTTAGACCCATCTATTCTGCCTCGCTGTAACGTCAGTACAAGGTATTTTCCTGTTCTTTGTAGATGCAAAGTACATATAACATCTGATCTACAACTTGGGCAGGTAATGTTTTGGTTTGCACTTTTAATCAATCTGCAAAAAGACAGTTTGGGAATCCAGTAGTGTTAAGTACAGAATTCTATCAGAATTTATTTGAGTACAGGATGTAAAAGAGCATGCATCACACTCATGATCTCACTTGTATCTCAGTCCAAATAACTCATCAATATTTACTTGTTCATCTTCTAATACTCCCAGAATGACAATCATGAATTCTCGTGCATCTTGTTGAGTATTGGGAGTAAATACCACTGATCCACTTCATGCATCTACGAGGTCTAGAGTGCCTGAAGCAAAATGTATTACTGTCTTTTCACTCAGTAAACGTTGTAACAAATTACACCGTGCAAAACACAACCCCTTATGTGTTTTCTGTTGAATTCCATGTACAACAAATGGTAAATGAAGAAGTACATTGAGAAAACATTTGCATGGAAGTTGAAACCTGAACTGTTTTCCAACTGGTAACCTAGAACATTTCCCTTATTTTCCAATTTCCTCTTCTTAACACTTTCTAGATTGTCCTTCTTTTTCTTCTTGTCTTCAATATCCATCTACTCATTTGGAAGTTTTTTTCTTTGGACAGATTACCCGTTTTTCATCAATATGATATTCACCTAAGTGAGGAACATATAAACTTTTTAAATGATTATACTCTCTCACACAGCTCACATCAGCACTAACTTTGTTTTCATCAAATGCAATCAAGAACAAACTGAACAATGTTCTAAACCACAATAATGCAACATATCATACCTTCATTGAAAACTGTACTTCCGATGTTAAAAAATGTAAACCCTGTTATTTATGATAGTGACAGCATGTACTATAAAGAATAGTAACTGTTGCAGTCAGTCATATATATCCTTTACAAGCAAAAACCATAAAATAGAGCCACCAATCTGCTTCACATCATCAATCTGAACAAATTTTACAGCCAAATATTTTAACTCATCTCTATTTGGAAATTTTATAATATCAATACCTTAACCTATTGCACCATTTACTAAACCTTCCTGAACACTTAAATGATGCCGCAAAATCCCTCAAACGTTTTTGCACATGCATAAACACATTTCTAATGCTGCAGTCTTCGATATAGACTTCTACAAAGAATATAATTTTGCTTGCAGTTTTTCTGTTAGTAGTATTTTGACTCCTTGATGTTCCAGTTTATCATTATCTTTAATCCAAAATATCTTTTTTCTCCAGTTTCAATAATTGTTCATTGAAGTTAGAACACTCTTGAAGTGTAGGCAGTAAACAAAGTACAGTTTTTTTCTTTAATCAGTTTGTAGATTGATTGGGCTGCCCTATTACTTGATGAAAATAATTTCTTGATAAGATGACCTTCTAAAGCACGTTTTCCATCCTTTGTCAGAACTCCTATTCTAATGTCCTTCAGGGTATTTCCAAATTCTCTGTCGGGTGCTTGACGCATATTGTTTACTAGTTCCTTGTATTTAAAGTTTAATCAAATGTTTACATTCCCAATACATCCCAAACAATATCTGGTTTTGTTATGAAAAAGGGTCTTGAAAACAGGTTGTCCTTTCACGGGGTGAGTTGCAGTAGGTCACCGAAGACAAATAAATGCTTTTATCCAAAGAGTACGTCATACTCTGTTTTAAAAATTTGCTACAATCTTAAATGTATGAAGGTTAGCATTGACTTTGAGACCATGGTCACCTAATCAATAATTAAAAGTGTCAGTTTCTTCAAAACTTTGGGAACTTCATGACAAGCTTCGCCAGATCCTTTCTGGTATTTTAGGGCCAGATGTATAAAGAAGGCCTTTTGCGAGTCGGAAATAGCGATTTTTAAGATATCGCTATTTCTGACTCGTAAAATGCAATGTATCACATTTGCGATTCGGTAATAGCGATTTCTTAAAAATCGCAAATGCTATTACCAAATTGCAAATTGTGATACCTGCCCCATTCGCACCTATGGGCCTATAGGCCCATATTTGCGAATTTTTTGCATTTCCAAAATTGCGATTTCTTAACCCCTTAGCTGCTGGGCATTTTCCCCCCCAGTGCTGAGCCCTTTTTTTGCTATTTGGGGTAGTTCGCGTTTAGGGCTTCATAACTTTTTGTCCACATAAGCTAACCACGCCAAATTTGCGTCCTTTTTTTCCAACTTCCTAGGGATTCTAATGGTACCCAGAGTTTGTGGTTTACCCTGGAGGAGACCAAGAAAATAGCCAAAATACAGTGAAAATTAAGTTTTTCAAAAAAAAAGGGAAAAAAGGGCCGCCGAAGAAGGCTGGTGGTTTTTTCCCTGAAAATGCCATCAACAAAGGGTTTCTGGTGCTGAAATCACTATCTTCCCACCTTTCAGGAACGGGCAGACTTGAATCAGAAAAACACATTTTCCAACACAAATTTGGCATTTTACTGGGACATACCCCATTTTTACTATTTTTGGTGCTTTCAACCTCCTTCCAGTTAGTGACAGGAATGGGTGTGAAACCAATGCTGGATCCCGGAAAGCTAAACATTTCTGAAAACTAGACAAAATTCTGAATTCAGCAAGCGGTCATTTGTGTAGATCCTACAAGGTTTTCCTACAGAAAATAACAGCTGAAATAAAAACATATTGAAATTGAGCTGAAAACAACAGCCATTTTTCTTTATGTTTTACTCTGTAACTTTCTCCTGCGATGTCAGATTTCTAAAAGCAATATACAGTTTTGTCTGCTCGACTCTTCTCGTTGCGGGGATATAAAGGGCTTGTAGGTTCATCAAGAACCCTAGGTACCCAGAGCCAATAAATGAGCTGCACCCTGCAGTTGGTTTTCATTCTATACTGGATATAGAGCAATTCATTTGCTGAAATATGAAGAGTGAAAAAGAGGTATCAAGAAAAACTTTGCATTTACAAAATGGGATCAAGATAAGGTTTTGAGGAGCAGTGGTTATTTGCACATCTCTGAATTCCGAGGTGCCCATACTAGCATGTGAATTGCAGGGCATTTCTCAAATAGACGTCTTTTTTACACACTCTCTTATATTTGGAAGGAAACAAATGTAGAGAAAGATAAGGGGCAATAACACTTGTTTTGCTATTCTATGTTCCCCCAAGTCTCCCGCTAAAAATGATACCTCACTTGTGTGGGTAGGCCTAGCGCCCGCGACAGGAAATGCCCCAAAACACAACGTGGACACATCCCATTTTTTTACAAAATACAGAGCTGTTTTTTGCAAAGTGCCTACCTGTGGATTTTGGCCTCTAGCTCAGCCGGCACATAGGGAAACCTACCAAACCTGTGCATTTTTTTAAACTAGAGACCTAGGGGAATCCAAGATGGGGTGACTCGTGGGGCTCTGACCAGGTTCTGTTACCCAGAATCCTTTGCAAACCTCAAAAAGTGGCTAAAAAAACAAGTTTTCCTCACATTTCGGTGACAGAAGTTGTGGAATCTGAGAGGAGCCACAAATTTCCTTCACCCAGCGTTCCCCCAAGTCTCCCGATAAAAATGATACCTCACTTGTGTGGGTAGGCCTAGCGCCCGCGACAGGAAATGCCCCAAAACACAACGTGGACACATCCCATTTTTTTACAAAATACAGAGCTGTTTTTTGCAAAGTGCCTACCTGTAGATTTTGGCCTCTAGCTCAGCGGACACATAGGGAAACCTACCAAACCTGTGCATTTTTGAAAACTAGAGACCTAGGGGAATCCAAGATGGGGTGACTCGTGGGGCTCTGACCAGGTTCTGTTACCCAGAATCCTTTGCAAACCTCAAAAAGTGGCTAAAAAAACAAGTTTTCCTCACATTTCGGTGACAGAAAGTTGTGGAATCTGAGAGGAGCCACAAATTTCCTTCCACCCAGCGTTCCCCCCAAGTCTCCCGATAAAAATGATACCTCACTTGTGTGGGTAGGCCTAGCGCCCGCAACAGGAAATGCCCCAAAACACAACGTGGACACATCCCATTTTTTGACAAAATACAGAGCTGTTTTTTGCAAAGTGCCTACCTGTAGATTTTGGCCTCTAGCTCAGCCGGCACATAGGGAAACCTACCAAACCTGTGCATTTTTTTAAACTGGAGGCCTAGGGGAATCCAAGATGGGGTGACTCGTGGGGCTCTGACCAGGTTCTGTTACCCAGAATCCTTTGCAAACCTCAAAAAGTGGCTAAAATTCCTCACATTTCGGTGACAGAAAGTTGTGGAATCTGAGAGGAGCCACAAATTCCCTTCCACCCAGCGTCCCCCCAAGTCTCCCGATAAAAATGATACCTCACTTGTGTGGGTAGGCCTAGCGCCCACGACAGGAAATGCCCCAAAACACAACGTGGACACATCCCATTTTTTTACAAAATACAGAGCTGTTTTTTGCAAAATGCCTACCTGTAGATTTTGGCCTCTAGCTCAGCCGGCACATAGGGAAACCTACCAAACCTGTGCATTTTTTAAAACTAGAGACCTAGGGGAATGCAAGATGGGGTCACTCGTGGGGCTCTGACCAGGTTCTGTTACCCAGAATCCTTTGCAAACCTCAAAAAGTGGCTAAAAAAACAAGTTTTCCTCACATTTCGGTGACAGAAAGTTGTGGAATCTGAGAGGAGCCACAAATTTCCTTCCACCCAGCATTCCCCCAAGTCTCCCAATAAAAATGATACCTCACTTGTGTGGGTAGGCCTAGCGACTGCGACAGGAAATGCCCCAAAACACAACGTGGACACATCCCATTTTTTGACAAAATACAGAGCTGTTTTTTGCAAAGTGCCTACCTGTAGATTTTGGCCTCTAGCTCAGCTGGCACATAAGGAAACCTACCAAAACTGTGCATTTTTGAAAACTAGAGACCTAGGGGAATCCAAGATGGGGTGACTCGTGGGGCTCTGCCCAGGTTCTGTTACCCAGAATCCTTTGCAAACCTCAAAAAGTGGCTAAAAAAACAGGTTTTCCTCACATTTCGGTGACAGAAAGTTGTGGAATCTGAGAGGAGCCACAAATTTCCTTCCACCCAGCGTTCCCCCAAGTCTCCCGATAAAAATGATACCTCACTTGTGTGGGTAGGCCTAGCGCCCGCGACAGGAAATGCCCCAAAACACAACGTGGACACATCACATTATTTGACAAAATACAGGGCTGTTTTTTGCAAAGTGCCTACCTGTAGATTTTGGCCTCTGGCTCAGCCGGCACATAGGGAAACCTACCAAACCTGTGCATTTTTTAAAACTAGAGACCTAGGGGAATCTAAGATGGGGTGACTCGTGGGGCTCTGACCAGGTTCTGTTACCCAGAATCCTTTGCAAACCTCAAAAAGTGGCTAAAAAAACAAGTTTTCCTCACATTTCGGTGACAGAAAGTTGTGGAATCTGAGAGGAGCCACAAATTTCCTTCCACCCAGCGTTTCCCCAAGTCTCCCGATAAAAATGATACCTCACTTGTGTGGGTAGGCCTAGCGCCCGCGACAGTAAATGCCCCAAAACACAACGTGGACACATCCCATTTTTTGACAAAATACAGAGCTGTTTTTTGCAAAGTGCCTACCTGTAGATTTTGGCCTCTAGCTCAACCGGCACATAGGGAAACCTACCAAACCTGTGCATTTTTTAAAACTAGAGACCTAGGGGAATCCAAGATGGGGTGACTCGTGGGGCTCTGACCAGGTTCTGTTACCCAGAATCCTTTGCAAACCTCAAAAAGTGGCTAAAAAAAAAAGTTTTCCTCACATTTCGGTGACAGAAAGTTGTGGAATCTGAGAGGAGCAACAAATTTCCTTCCACCCAGCATTCCCCCAAGTCTCCCGATGAAAATTATACCTCACTTGTGTGGGTAGGCCTAGCGCCCGCGACAGGAAGTGCCCCAAAACACAACGAGGACACATCCCATTTTTTGACAAAATACAGAGCTGTTTTTTGCAAAGTGCCTACCTGTAGATTTTGGCCTCTAGCTCACCCGGCACATAGGGAAACCTACCAAACCGGTGCATTTTTTAAAACTAGAGACCTAGGGGAATCCAAGATGGGGTGACTCGTGGGGCTCTGACTAGGTTCTGTTACCCAGAATCCTTTGCAAACCTCAAAAAGTGGCTAAAAAAACAAGTTTTCCTCACATTTCAGTGACAGAAAGTTGTGGAATCTGAGAGGAGCCACAAATTTCCTTCCACCCAGCGTTACCCCAAGTCTCCCGATAAAAATGATACCTCACTTGTGTGGGTAGGCCTAGCGCCCGCGACAGGAAATGCCCCAAAACACAACGTGGACACATCCCATTTTTTGACAAAATACAGAGCTGTTTTTTGAAAAGTGCCTACCTGTAGATTTTGGCCTCTAGCTCAACCGGCACATAGGGAAACCTACCAAACCTGTGCATTTTTGAAAATTAGAGACCTAGGGGAATCCAAGATGGGGTGACTCGTGGGGCTCTGACCAGGTTCTGTTACCCAGAATCCTTTGCAAACCTCAAAAAGTGGCTAAAATTCCTCACATTTCGGTCACAGAAAGTTGTGGAATCTGAGAGGAGCCACAAATTTCCTTCCACCCAGCGTTCCCCCAAGTCTCCCGATAAAAATGATACCTCACTTGTGTGGGTAGGCCTAGCACCCGCGACAGGAAATGCCCCAAAACACAACGTGGACACATCCCATTTTTTGACAAAATACAGAGCTGTTTTTTGCAAAGTGCCTACCTGTAGATTTTGGCCTCTAGCTCAGCCGGCACATAGGGAAACCTACCAAACCTGTGCATTTTTGAAAACTAGAGACCTAGGGGAATCCAAGATGGGGTGACTCGTGGGGCTCTGACCAGGTTCTGTAACTCAGAATCCTTTGCAAACCTCAAAAACTGGCTAAAAAAAAAAGTTTTCCTCACATTTCGGTGACAGAAAGTTGTGGAATCTGAGAGGAGTCACAAATTTCCTTCCACCCAGCATTCCCCCAAGTCTCCCGATAAAAATGATACCTCACTTGTGTGGGTAGGCCTAGCGCCCGCGACAGGAAACGCCCCAAAACACAACGAGGACACATCCCATTTTTTGACAAAATACAGAGCTGTTTTTTGCAAAGTGCCTACCTGTAGATTTTGGCCTCTAGCTCACCCGGCACATAGGGAAACCTACCAAACCGGTGCATTTTTTAAAACTAGAGACCTAGGGGAATCCAAGATGGGGTGACTTGTGGGGCTCTGACCAGGTTCTGTTACCCAGAATCCTTTGCAAACCTCAAAAAGTGGCTAAAAAAACAAGTTTTCCTCACATTTCAGTGACAGAAAGTTGTGGAATCTGAGAGGAGCCACAAATTTCCTTCCACCCACCATTACCCCAAGTCTCCCGATAAAAACGATACCTCACTTGTGTGGGTAGGCCTAGCGCCCGCGACAGGAAATGTCCCAAAACACAACGTGGACACATCCCATTTTTTGACAAAATACAGAGCTGTTTTTTGCAAAGTGCCTACCTGTAGATTTTGGCCTCTAGCTCAGCCGGCACATAGGGAAACCTACCAAACCTGTGCATTTTTGAGAACTAGAGACCTAGGGGAATCCAAGATGGGGTGACTCGTGGGGCTCTGACCAGGTTCTGTTACCCATAATCCTTTGCAAACCCCAAAAAGTGGCTAAAAAAACAAGTTTTCCTCACATTTCGGTGACAGAAAGTTGTGGAATCTGAGAGGAGCCACAAATTTCCTTCCACCCAGCGTTCCCCCAAGTCTCCCGATAAAAATGATACGTCACTTGTGTGGGTAGGCCTAGCGCCCGCGACAGGAAATGCCCCACAACACAACGTGGACACATCTCATTTTTTGACAAAATACAGAGCTGTTTTTTGCAAAGTGCCTACCTGTAGATTTTGGCCTCTAGCTCAGCCGGCACATAGGGAAACCTACCAAACCGGTGCATTTTTAAAACTAGAGACCTAGGGAAATCCAAGATAGGGTGACTCGTGGGGCTCTGACCAGGTTCTGTTACCCAGAATCCTTTGCAAACCCCAAAAAGTGGCTAAAAAACAAGTTTTCCTCACATTTCGGTGACAGAAAGTTGTGGAATCTGAGAGGAGCCACAAATTTCCTTCCACCCAGCGTTCCCCCAAGTCTCCCGATAAAAATTATACCTCACTTGTGTGGGTAGGCCTAGCACCTGCGACAGGAAATGCCCCAAAACACAACGTGGACACATCCCATTTTTTGATAAAATACAGAGCTGTTTTTTGCAAAGTGCCTACCTGTAGATTTTGGCCTCTAGCTCAGCCGGCACATAGGGAAACCTACCAAACCTGTGCATTTTTTAAAACTAGAGACCTAGGGGAATTCAAGATGGGGTGACTCGTGGGGCTCTGACCAGGTTTTGTTACCCAGAATCCTTTGCAAACCTCAAAAAGTGGCTAAAAAAACAAGTTTTCCTCACATTTCGGTGACAGAAAGTTGTGGAATCTGAGTGGAGCCACAAATTTCCTTCCACCCAGCGTTCCCCCAAGTCTCCCGATAAAAATGATACCTCACTTGTGTGGGTAGGCCTAGCGCCCGCGACAGGAAATGCCCCAAAACACAACGTGGACACATCCCATTTTTTGACAAAATACAGAGCTGTTTTTTGCAAAGTGCCTACCTGTAGATTTTGGCCTCTAGCTCAGCCGGCACATAGGGAAACCTACCAAACCTGTGCATTTTTGTAAACTAGAGACCTAGGGGAATCTAAGATGGGGTGACTCGTGGGGCTCTGACCAGGTTCTGTTACCCAGAATCCTTTGCAAACCTCAAAAAGTGGCTAAAAAAACAAGTTTTCCTCACATTTCGGTGACAGAAAGTTGTGGAATCTGAGAGGAGCCACGAATTTCCTTCCACCCAGCGTTCCCCCAAGTCTCCCGATAAAAATGATACCTCACTTGTATGGGTAGGCCTAGCGCACGTGACAGGAAATGCCCCAAAACACAACGTGGACACATCCCATTTTTTGACAAAATACAGAGCTGTTTTTTGCAAAGTGCCTACCTGTAGATTTTGGCCTCTAACTCAGCCAGCACATAGGGAAACCTACCAAACCTGTTCATTTTTTAAAACTAGAGACCTAGGGGAATCCAAGATGGGGTGACTCGTGGGGCTCTGACCAGGTTCTGTAACTCAGAATCCTTTGCAAACCTCAAAAAGTGGCTAAAAAAAAATGTTTTCCTCACATTTCGGTGACAGAAAGTTGTGGAATCTGAGAGGAGCCACAAATTTCCTTCCACCCAGCATTCCCCCAAGTCTCCAGATAAAAATGATACCTCACTTGTGTGGGTAGGCCTAGCGCCCGCGACAGGAAATGCCCCAAAGTACAACGAGGACACATCCCATTTTTTGACAAAATACAGAGCTGTTTTTTGCAAAGTGCCTACCTGTAGATTTTGGCCTCTAGCTCACCCGGCACATAGGGAAACCTACCAAACCGGTGCATTTTTTTAAACTAGAGACCTAGGGGAATCCAAGATGGGGTGACTCGTGGGGCTCTGACCAGGTTCTGTTACCCAGAATCCTTTGCAAACCTCAAAAAGTGGCTTAAAAAACAAGTTTTCCTCACATTTCAGTGACAGAAAGTTGTGGAATCTGAGAGGAGCCACAAATTTCCTTCCACCCAGCGTTACCCCAAGTCTCCCGATAAAAATGATACCTCACTTGTGTGGGTAGGCCTAGCGCCCGTGACAGGAAATGCCCCAAAACACAACGTGGACACATCCCATTTTTTGACAAAATACAGAGCTGTTTTTTGCAAAGTGCCTACCTGTAGATTTTGGCCTCTAGCTCAGCCGGCACATAGGGAAACCTACCAAACCTGTGCATTTTTGAAAACTAGAGACCTAGGGGAATCCAAGATGGGGTGACTCGTGGGGCTCTGACCAGGTTCTGTTACCCAGAATCCTTTGCAAACCTCAAAAAGTGGCAAAAAAAACAAGTTTTCCTCACATTTCGGTGACAGAAAGTTGTGGAATCTGAGAGGAGCCACAAATTTCCTTCCACTCAGCGTTCCCCCAAGTCTCCCGATAAAAATGATACCTCACTTGTGTGGGTAGGCCTAGCGCCCGCGACAGGAAATGCCCCAAAACACAACGTGGACACATCTCATTTTTTGACAAAATACAGAGCTGTTTTTTGCAAAGTGCCTACCTGTAGATTTTGGCCTCTAGCTCAGCCGGCACATAGGGAAACCTACCAAACCGGTGCATTTTTTAAAACTAGAGACCTAGCGGAATCCAAGATGGGGTGACTCGTGGGGCTCTGACCAGGTTCTTTTACCCAGAATCTTTTGCAAACCTCAAAAAGTGGCTAAAAAAAAAGTTTTCCTCACATTTCGGTGACAGAAAGTTGTGGAATCTGAGAGGAGCCACAAATTTCCTTCCACCCAGCGTTCCCCCAAGTCTCCTGATAAAAATGATACCTCAGTTGTGTGGGTAGGCCTAGCACCCGCAACAGGAAATGCCCCAAAACACAACGTGGACACATCCCATTTTTTGATAAAATACAGAGCTGTTTTTTGCAAAGTGCCTACCTGTAGATTTTGGCCTCTAGCTCAGCCGGCACATAGGGAAACCTACCAAAGCTGTGCATTTTTTAAAACTAGAGACCTAGGGAAATTCAAGATGGGGTGACTCGTGGGGCTCTGACCAGGTTCTGTTACCCAGAATCCTTTGCAAACCTCAAAAAGTGACTAAAAAAACAAGTTTTCCTCACATTTCGGTGACAGAAAGTTGTGGAATCTGAGAGGAGCCACAAATTTCCTTCCACCCAGCGTTCCCCTAAGTCTCCCGATAAAAATGATACCTCACTTGTGTGGGTAGGCCTAGCGCCCGCGACAGGAAATGCCCCAAAACACAACGTGGACACATCCCATTTTTTGACAAAATACAGAGCTGTTTTTTGCAAAGTGCCTACCTGTAGATTTTGGCCTCTAGCTCAGCCGGCACATAGGGAAACCTACCAAACCTGTGCACTTTTTAAAACTAGAGACCTAGGGCAATCCAAGATGGGGTGACTCGTGGGGCTGTGACCAGGTTCTGTTACCCAGAATCCTTTGCAAACCTCAAAAAGTGGCTAAAAAAACAAGTTTTCCTCACATTTTGGTGACAGAAAGTTGTGGAATCTGAGAAGAGCCACAAATTTCCTTCCACACAGCGTTCCCCCAAGTCTCCCGATAAAAATGATACCTCACGTGTGTGGGTAGGCCTAACGCACGCGACAGTAAATGCCCCAAAACACAACGTGGAGACATCCCATTTTTTGACAAAATACAGAACTGTTTTTTGCAAAGTGCCTACCTGTAGATTTTGGCCTCTAGCTCAGCCAGCACATAGGGAAAATTATCAAACCTGTTCATTTTTGAACACTAGAGACCTAGGGGAATCCAAGATGGGGTGACACGTGGGGCTCTGACCAGGTTCTGTTACCCAGAATCCTTTGCAAACCTCAAAAAGTGGCTAAAAAAACAAGTTTTCCTCACATTTCAGTGACAGAAAGTTGTGGAATCTGAGAGGAGCCACAAATTTCCTTCCACCCAGCATTCCCCCAAGTCTCCCGATAAAAATGATACCTCACTTGTGTGGGTAGGCCTAGCGCCCGCGACAGGAAACGCCCCAAAACACAACGAGGACACATCCCATTTTTTGACAAAATACAGAGCTGTTTTTTGCAAAGTGCCTACCTGTAGATTTTGGCCTCTAGCTCACCCGGCACATAGGGAAACCTACCAAACCGGTGCATTTTTTAAAACTAGAGACCTAGGGGAATCCAAGATGGGGTGACTCGTGGGGCTCTGACCAGGTTCTGTTACCCAGAATCCTTTGCAAACCTCAAAAAGTGGCTAAAAAAACAAGTTTTCCTCACATTTCAGTGACAGAAAGTTGTGGAATCTGAGAGGAGCCACAAATTTCCTTCCACCCACCATTACCCCAAGTCTCCCGATAAAAACGATACCTCACTTGTGTGGGTAGGCCTAGCGCCCGCGACAGGAAATGTCCCAAAACACAACGTGGACACATCCCATTTTTTGACAAAATACAGAGCTGTTTTTTGCAAAGTGCCTACCTGTAGATTTTGGCCTCTAGCTCAGCCGGCACATAGGGAAACCTACCAAACCTGTGCATTTTTGAGAACTAGAGACCTAGAGGAATCCAAGATGGGGTGACTCGGGGGCTCTGACCAGGTTCTGTTACCCATAATCCTTTGCAAACCCCAAAAAGTGGCTAAAAAAACAAGTTTTCCTCACATTTCGGTGACAGAAAGTTGTGGAATCTGAGAGGAGCCACAAATTTCCTTCCACGCAGCGTTCCCCCAAGTCTCCCGATAAAAATGATACCTCACTTGTGTGGGTAGGCCTAGCGCCCGCGACAGGAAATGCCCCACAACACAACGTGGACACATCTCATTTTTTGACAAAATACAGAGCTGTTTTTTGCAAAGTGCCTACCTGTAGATTTTGGCCTCTAGCTCAGCCGGCACATAGGGAAACCTACCAAACCGGTGCATTTTTTAAAACTAGAGACCTAGGGAAATCCAAGATAGGGTGACTCGTGGGGCTCTGACCAGGTTCTGTTACCCATAATCCTTTGCAAACCCCAAAAAGTGGCTAAAAAAACAAGTTTTCCTCACATTTCGGTGACAGAAAGTTGTGGAATCTGAGAGGAGCCACAAATTTCCTTCCACCCAGCGTTCCCCCAAGTCTCCCGATAAAAATTATACCTCACTTGTGTGGGTAGGCCTAGCACCTGCGACAGGAAATGCCCCAAAACACAACGTGGACACATCCCATTTTTTGATAAAATACAGAGCTGTTTTTTGCAAAGTGCCTACCTGTAGATTTTGGCCTCTAGCTCAGCCGGCACATAGGGAAACCTACCAAACCTGTGCATTTTTTAAAACTAGAGACCTAGGGGAATTCAAGATGGGGTGACTCGTGGGGCTCTGACCAGGTTTTGTTACCCAGAATCCTTTGCAAACCTCAAAAAGTGGCTAAAAAAACAAGTTTTCCTCACATTTCGGTGACAGAAAGTTGTGGAATCTGAGAGGAGCCACAAATTTCCTTCCACCCAGCGTTCCCCCAAGTCTCCCGATAAAAATGATACCTCACTTGTGTGGGTAGGCCTAGCGCCCGCGACAGGAAATGCCCCAAAACACAACGTGGACACATCCCATTTTTTGACAAAATGCAGAGCTGTTTTTTGCAAAGTGCCTACCTGTAGATTTTGGCCTCTAGCTCAGCCGGCACATAGGGAAACCTACCAAACCTGTGCATGTTTGTAAACTAGAGACCTAGGGGAATCTAAGATGGGGTGACTCGTGGGGCTCTGACCAGGTTCTGTTACCCAGAATCCTTTGCAAACCTCAAAAAGTGGCTAAAAAAACAAGTTTTCCTCACATTTCGGTGACAGAAAGTTGTGGAATCTGAGAGGAGCCACGAATTTCCTTCCACCCAGCGTTCCCCCAAGTCTCCCGATAAAAATGATACCTCACTTGTATGGGTAGGCCTAGCGCACGTGACAGGAAATGCCCCAAAACACAACGTGGACACATCCCATTTTTTGACAAAATACAGAGCTGTTTTTTGCAAAGTGCCTACCTGTAGATTTTGGCCTCTAGCTCAGCCAGCACATAGGGAAACCTACCAAACCTGTTCATTTTTTAAAACTAGAGACCTAGGGGAATCCAAGATGGGGTGACTCGTGGGGCTCTGACCAGGTTCTTTAACTCAGAATCCTTTGCAAACCTCAAAAAGTGGCTAAAAAAAAATGTTTTCCTCACATTTCGGTGACAGAAAGTTGTGGAATCGGAGAGGAGCCACAAATTTCCTTCCACCCAGCATTCCCCCAAGTCTCCAGATAAAAATGATACCTCACTTGTGTGGGTAGGCCTAGCGCCCGCGACAGGAAATGCCCCAAAGTACAACGAGGACACATCCCATTTTTTGACAAAATACAGAGCTGTTTTTTGCAAAGTGCCTACCTGTAGATTTTGGCCTCGAGCTCACCCGGCACATAGGGAAACCTACCAAACCGGTGCATTTTTTTAAACTAGAGACCTAGGGGAATCCAAGATGGGGTGACTCGTGGGGCTCTGACCAGGTTCTGTTACCCAGAATCCTTTGCAAACCTCAAAAAGTGGCTTAAAAAACAAGTTTTCCTCACATTTCAGTGACAGAAAGTTGTGGAATCTGAGAGGAGCCACAAATTTCCTTCCACCCAGCGTTACCCCAAGTCTCCCGATAAAAATGATACCTCACTTGTGTGGGTAGGCCTAGCGCCCGTGACAGGAAATGCCCCAAAACACAACGTGGACACATCCCATTTTTTGACAAAATACAGAGCTGTTTTTTGCAAAGTGCCTACCTGTAGATTTTGGCCTCTAGCTCAGCCGGCACATAGAGAAACCTACCAAACCTGTGCATTTTTGAAAACTAGAGACCTAGGAGAATCCAAGATGGGGTGACTCGTGGGGCTCTGACCAGGTTCTGTTACCCAGAATCCTTTGCAAACCTCAAAAAGTGGCTAAAAAAACAAGTTTTCCTCACATTTCGGTGACAGAAAGTTGTGGAATCTGAGAGGAGCCACAAATTTCCTTCTACTCAGCGTTCCCCCAAGTCTCCCGATAAAAATGATACCTCACTTGTGTGGGTAGGCCTAGCGCCCGCGACAGGAAATGCCCCAAAACACAACGTGGACACATCTCATTTTTTGACAAAATACAGAGCTGTTTTTTGCAAAGTGCCTACCTGTAGATTTTGGCCTCTAGCTCAGCCGGCACATAGGGAAACCTACCAAACCGGTGCATTTTTTAAAACTAGAGACCTAGCGGAATCCAAGATGGGGTGACTCGTGGGGCTCTGACCAGGTTCTTTTACCCAGAATCCTTTGCAAACCTCAAAAAGTGGCTAAAAAACAAGTTTTCCTCACATTTCGGTGACAGAAAGTTGTGGCATCTGAGAGGAGCCACAAATTTCCTTCCACCCAGCGTTCCCCCAAGTCTCCTGATAAAAATGATACCTCACTTGTGTGGGTAGGCCTAGCACCCGCAACAGGAAATGCCCCAAAACACAACGTGGACACATCCCATTTTTTGATAAAATACAGAGCTGTTTTTTGCAAAGTGCCTACCTGTAGATTTTGGCCTCTAGCTCAGCCGGCACATAGGGAAACCTACCAAAGCTGTGCATTTTTTAAAACTAGAGACCTAGGGAAATTCAAGATGGGGTGACTCGTGGGGCTCTGACCAGGTTCTCTTACCCAGAATCCTTTGCAAACGTCAAAAAGTGACTAAAAAAACAAGTTTTCCTCACATTTCGGTGACAGAAAGTTGTGGAATCTGAGAGGAGCCACAAATTTCCTTCCACCCAGCGTTCCCCTAAGTCTCCCGATAAAAATGATACCTCACTTGTGTGGGTAGGCCTAGCGCCCGCGACAGGAAATGCCCCAAAACACAACGTGGACACATCCCATTTTTTGACAAAATACAGAGCTGTTTTTTGCAAAGTGCCTACCTGTAGATTTTGGCCTCTAGCTCAGCCGGCACATAGGGAAACCTACCAAACCTGTGCACTTTTTAAAACTAGAGACCTAGGGGAATCCAAGATGGGGTGACTCGTGGGGCTGTGACCAGGTTCTGTTACCCAGAATCCTTTGCAAACCTCAAAAAGTGGCTAAAAAAACAAGTTTTCCTCACATTTTGGTGACAGAAAGTTGTGGAATCTGAGAGGAGCCACAAATTTCCTTCCACCCAGCGTTCCCCCAAGTCTCCCGATAAAAATGATACCTCACGTGTGTGGGTAGGCCTAGCGCACGCGACAGTAAATGCCCCAAAACACAACGTGGACACATCCCATTTTTTGACAAAATACAGAACTGTTTTTTGCAAAGTGCCTACCTGTAGATTTTGGCCTCTAGCTCAGCCAGCACATAGGGAAACCTATCAAACCTGTTCATTTTTTAACACTAGAGACCTAGGGGAATCCAAGATGGGGTGACACGTGGGGCTCTGACCAGGTTCTGTTACCCTGAATCCTTTGCAAACCTCAAAAAGTGGCTAAAAAAACAAGTTTTCCTTACATTTCGGTGACAGAAAGTTGTGGAATCTGAGAGGACCCACAAATTTCCTTCCACCCAGCGTTCCCCCAAGTCTCCCGATAAAAATGATACCTCACTTGTGTGTGTAGGCCTAGCGCCCGCGACAGGAAATGCCCCAAAACACAACGTAGACACATCCCATTTTTTGACAAAATACAGAGCTGTTTTTTTCAAAGTGCCTACCTGTAGATTTTGGCCTCTAGCTCAGCCGGCACATAGGGAAACATACCAAACCTGTGCATTTTTGAAAACTAGAGACCTAGGGGAATCCAAGATGGGGTGACTCGTGGGGCTCTGACCAGGTTCTGTAACTCAGAATCCTTTGCAAACCTCAAAAAGTGGCTAAAAAAAAAAGTTTTCCTCACATTTCGGTGACAGAAAGTTGTGGAATCTGAGAGGAGCCACAAATTTCCTTCCACCCAGCATTCCCCCAAGTCTCCAGATAAAAATGATACCTCACTTGTGTGGGTAGGCCTAGCGCCCGCGACAGGAAATGCCCCAAAACACAACGAGGACACATCCCATTTTTTAACAAAATACAGAGCTGTTTTTTGCAAAGTGCCTACCTGTAGATTTTGGCCTCTAGCTCACCCGGCACATAGGGAAACCTACCAAACCGGTGCATTTTTTTAAACTAGAGACCTAGGGGAATCCAAGATGGGGTGACTCGTGGGGCTCTGACCAGGTTCTGTTACCCAGAATCCTTTGCAAACCTCAAAAAGTGGCTTAAAAAACAAGTTTTCCTCACATTTCAGTGACAGAAAGTTGTGGAATCTGAGAGGAGCCACAAATTTCCTTCCACCCAGCGTTACCCCAAGTCTCCCGATAAAAATGATACCTCACTTGTGTGGGTAGGCCTAGCGCCCGTGACAGGAAATGCCCCAAAACACAACGTGGACACATCCCATTTTTTGACAAAATACAGAGCTGTTTTTTGCAAAGTGCTTACCTGTAGATTTTGGCCTCTAGCTCAGCCGGCACATAGGGAAACCTACCAAACCTGTGCATTTTTTAAAACTAGAGACCTAGGGGAATCCAAGATGGGGTGACTCGTGGGGCTCTGACCAGGTTCTGTTACCCAGAATCCTTTGCAAACCTCAAAAAGTGGCTAAAAAACAAGTTTTCCTCACATTTCGGTGACAGAAAGTTATGGAATCTGAGAGGAGCCACAAATTTCCTTCCACCCAGCGTTCCCCCAAGTCTCCCGATAAAAATGATACCTCACTTGTGTGGGTAGGCCTAGCGCCCGCGACAGGAAATGCCCCAAAACACAACGTGGACACATCTCATTTTTTGACAAAATACAGAGCTGTTTTTTGCAAAGTGCCTACCTGTAGATTTTGGCCTCTAGCTCAGCCGGCACATAGGGAAACCTACCAAACCGGTGCATTTTTTAAAACTAGAGACCTAGCGGAATCCAAGATGGGGTGACTCGTGGGGCTCTGACCAGGTTCTTTTAGCCAGAATCCTTTGCAAACCTCAAAAAGTGGCTAAAAAACAAGTTTTCCTCACATTTCAGTGACAGAAAGTTGTGGAATCTGAGAGGAGTCACAAATTTCCTTCCACCCAGCGTTCCCCCAAGTCTCCCGATAAAAATGATACCTCACTTGTGTGGGTAGGCCTAGCACCCGCGACAGGAAATGCCCCAAAACACAACGTGGACACATCCCATTTTTTGATAAAATACAGAGCTGTTTTTTGCAAAGTGCCTACCTGTAGATTTTGGCCTCTAGCTCAGCCGGCACATAGGGAAACCTACCAAAGCTGTGCATTTTTTAAAACTAGAGACCTAGGGAAATTCAAGATGGGGTGACTCGTGGGGCTCTGACCAGGTTCTCTTACCCAGAATCCTTTGCAAACCTCAAAAAGTGGCTAAAAAAACAAGTTTTCCTCACATTTCGGTGACAGAAAGTTGTGGAATCTGAGAGGAGCCACAAATTTCCTTCCACCCAGCGTTCCCCTAAGTCTCCCGATAAAAATGATACCTCACTTGTGTGGGTAGGCCTAGCGCCCGCGACAGGAAATGCCCCAAAACACAACGTGGACACATCCCATTTTTTGACAAAATACAGAGCTGTTTTTTGCAAAGTGCCTACCTGTAGATTTTGGCCTCTAGCTCAGCCGGCACATAGGGAAACCTACCAAACCTGTGCACTTTTTAAAACTAGAGACCTAGGGGAATCCAAGATGGGGTGACTCGTGGGGCTGTGACCAGGTTCTGTTACCCAGAATCCTTTGCAAACCTCAAAAAGTGGCTAAAAAAACAAGTTTTCCTCACATTTTGGTGACAGAAAGTTGTGGAATCTGAGAGGAGCCACAAATTTCCTTCCACCCAGCGTTCCCCCAAGTCTCCCGATAAAAATGATAACTCACGTGTGTGGGTAGGCCTAGCGCACGCGACAGTAAATGCCCCAAAACACAACGTGGACACATCCCATTTTTTGACAAAATACAGAACTGTTTTTTGCAAAGTGCCTACCTGTAGATTTTGGCCTCTAGCTCAGCCAGCACATAGGGAAACCTATCAAACCTGTTCATTTTTGAACACTAGAGACCTAGGGGAATCCAAGATGGGGTTACACGTGGGGCTCTGACCAGGTTCTGTTACCCAGAATCCTTTGCAAACCTCAAAAAGTGGCTAAAAAAACAAGTTTTCCTTACATTTCGGTGACAGAAAGTTGTGGAATCTGAGAGGACCCACAAATTTCCTTCCACCCAGCGTTCCCCCAAGTCTCCCAATAAAAATGATACCTCACTTGTGTGGGTAGGCCTAGCGCCCGCGACAGGAAATGCCCCAAAACACAACGTGGACGCATCCCATTTTTTGACAAAATACAGAGCTGTTTTTTGCAAAGTGCCTACCTGTAGATTTTGGCCTCTAGCTCAGCCGGCACATAGGGAAACCTACCAAACCTGTGTATTTTTTAAAACAAGAGACCTAGGGGAATCCACGATGGGATGACTTTTGGGGCTCTGACCAGGTTCGGTTACCCAGAATCCTTTGCAAACCTCAAAAAGTGGCTAAAAAAACAAGTTTTCTTCACATTTCGGTGACAGAAAGTTGTGGAATCTGAGAGGAGCCACAACTTTCCTTCCACCCAGCGTTCCCCCAAGTCTCCCGATAAAAATGATACCTCACTTGTGTGGGTAGGCCTAGCACCCGCGACAGGAAATGCCCCAAAACACAACGTGGACACATCCCATTTTTTGACAAAATACAGAGCTGTTTTTTGCAAAGTGCCTACCTGTAGATTTTGGGCTCTAGCTCAGCCGGCACATAGGGAAACCTACCAAACCTGTGCATATTTTAAAACTAGAGACCTAGGGGAATCCAAGATGGGGTGACTCGTGGGGCTCTGACTAGGTTCTGTTACCCAGAATCCTTTGCAAACTTCAAAAAGTGGCTAAAAAAACAAGTTTTCCTCACATTTCGGTGACAGAAAGTTGTGGAATCTGAGAGGAGCCACAAATTTCCTTCCACCCAGCGTTCCCCCAAGTCTCCCGATAAAAATGATACCTCACTTGTGTGGGTAGGCCTAGCGCCCGCGACAGGAATGGATCACACAAGGGTCAATGGTAGTCCTTGCTTGAGGTCTACTGTTAACCCTGGAGTGATTCATTCCTGAAGCAGGCACTAGGTGCAGGCACACAAGCGGGGTTGTGTTTTTATCAGGACAAGTGGGGAAACACTGGGTGGTAGGAATTTTGAGGATCCCTGCAGATCCCTGGACTTCTGCTCATTGGAATGCAAGGAAAATGTGTTTTTAAGCACATAATGTAATTTCAAGGGGATTCTGGGTGAAGGAAAACTGGTGAGAGCCATGCAAGTCCTGCACCCTTGGACTCCCCTGGTACTAGTTTGTTAAAGTTAACCCACCACTCACACTGGTTGGTTTTAGCACCTCCAGAAATTATGGTTTCAAAGCATGATTACTTATCAAAGTATTTGAATATTGAAACCAAGCCTTCTGAAGGTGGGCCATAAAGCCGCGTCCAGGCACCAACCTCTTTATGGTCCATTCACACGCCATTCACGCACAACAAACAACCCTTTCATATCGCCAGCCACGGGCCCAATCCAATCAATCACTCAACTCACATTAACTTACCGCTGCCAGACAAGGGCCCATCACATTCACACGCCACAGAACGGAATAAGTTTGACTACATTTTACCACCTGTCAAGTAACTGCCTCCTTCTTCCTTAACATTACCAAATGCATGCGTAACAAACCTTTACTAATGACTCCTGTGACAGCCACCTGAGGCTCAGGAAGACATGTTTTTCATGCGCCTTTAACGCACTCTCTGTGCTAAATCCAACTCCTTCCAGTTTGTGGATGCAAGGTGGGGGTGTCCGAGTATGCCGTACAAAGCGATTCCTCGAACTGAGGGCCATATATATACTTTTTGACGCAAAACTGCGCTAACGCAGTTTTGCGTCAAAAAAATTAGCGCCGGCTAACGCCATTCTGAAGCGCCATGCAGGCGCCGTATTTATTCAATGATGTTAGCCGGCGTTAGCCGCCGGCGCTGCCTGGTGTGCGTGAAAAAAAACGACGTACACCAGGCAGCGCCGGCGTAGGGGGAAAATGGAGTATGGGCGTCCAAAAATGGTGCAAGTCAGGCTGAGGCAAAAAAATTGCCTCAACCCGATTTGGGCCATTTATTTTCACTCCCAACCCCCATTGAAATGACTCCTGTCTTAGCAAAGGCAGGAGTCATGCCCCCTTGCCCAATGGCCATGCCCAGGGGACTTATGTCCCCTGGGCATGGTCATTGGGCATAGTGGCATGTAGGGGGGCACAAATCAGGCCCCCCTATGCCACAATTTTTTTTTTACAAAAATACTTACCTGAACTTACCTTAATGTCCCTGGGGTGGGTCCCTCCATCCTTGGGTGTCCTCCTGGGGTGGGCAAGGGTGGCAGGGGGTGTCCCTGGGGGCAGGGGAGGGCACCTCTGGGCTCATTCTGAGCCCACAGGTCCCTTAACGCCTGCCCTGACCCAGGGGTAAAAATCCGGCGCTAATGTGGGTTTTTTAGACCCGCCCACTCCCGGGCGTCATTTTTGCCCGGGAGTATAAATATGACGCATATGCATTGGAGTCATTTTTTAAGACGGGAACGCCTACCTTGCATATCATTAACGCAAGGAAGGTGTTCACGCAAAAAAATGACGCTAACTCCATGAAAAAACGACGCAAATTCGGCGCAAACGGAGTATAAATATGCCCCTGAGCGAGCATATCTACCTTTGAAACTAAGGGAGACATACTGGGGATTTCTCATGATGTTCCCTAAAGAGAAGGTCATAGGCTATGGAAAAGGGTAGTGTTTGGAACATAGGGGAGTCCATGAGAACGTAGCATATGTCCCAGCCAACATTATGTGCAGTGATGTGACTATAATGCACTTATACAGCAAACTGAACATCTACTAAGTTCTGATGGAGGATGAACATGAAAAGCAGGTCAAACACTGACCTATGCAACTCATTCTCCTTCAGTGCTGGGATGGCACCAATGGGTTTGAATCCATAGGTGTAGATGATGTACATCTGTACTACCTTTACTATCTGCCTTCTACCTGTGCAATAACGATGTAAAGGCACTCCTACCATAAGCTTTCCTTACCCATCCATGTCCCTGTTCTCATCAGAGTCCTGGCTAATCCTGTATAATAGCCATGTGAACCTATACTAGTTTGTGGAAGCAAGTTGGGGGTTTCCAAGTATGCCCTACAAAGTGATTCCTCGAACTGAGAGAGCATATCTACCGTTGAAAGTAAGGTAGACATGCAGGTGAAGAAAGGGTACTCCGTGGCAATGTGGCATATGTTCTGTCCACTAGTATATGCAGTAGGGGGAAGAAAATGCATGTTAATTGAACAGAACACCGACCACGCCAAAAGGAAGTCCATGATGAAGTAAAATTCTGTGGCTCCTTGCCTAACGAAGCAGTGGCCCATGGACGTTCAGTATCCATGCACTGCCACTGAAAGGATTACCCAACAGCAGCTCAACCTCAATCGATTTCCCAGAACTTTGCTTTAGTATGATACAACGTAAAGCAAGTAGGGATACAGAGGTGTGGTTGTGATGGACACTGGGGACAGTAATACCGACTCTCCTGCCGCTTTCCATGCTTTGAGCACACTTTACAGCGACGACATGGACGATCCTTTTTGGGTGTTTTAGGTATGCGATCAGCAAAGTGTCGCTCCTGCAGCCTTGCCACATCCTCCAGAACATATGAGGTGGAGGCTGCTGCTTCTTCTGTAATAGCAGTGAGGCTTTCAATTACAGACAACTGGAAGTCAAGGAAAGTCATGAGTCTTCCTGTTGTTGTCTGACGGTAAACAACATACGCATTATATGTTGCCATCTGAATCAGGTGGGTAAACAGTTTCTTGTACCAAGTGCGAGTTTTACGACACGCATTGTATGGTTGAAGAACCTGGTCGTTCTTGTCCACTCCACCCATGTACTTATTGTAATCGAGTATACAGATGGGCTTGTGGACTTCGGCCATCTGACCCCAAACCGTGATGGGAGAAGTGCTCTCATCATGAATTGTATTGAGCACGTATACATCACGTCTATCTAGGAACTTGACTGCGAGCAGTTCGTTAGAACGCAATGCAGTACTCTGTGATTTCTGGAGCTTCTTGCAAACAAGCTCCTGCGGGAATCCTTTGCGGTTACAACGAACTGTACCGCAGGCGACAGTGCCAGCTTTGTAGAGCTCACTGAACAGCTCTACTCCTGTATAGAAATTGTCCACATAAAGGTAATAACCTTTGTGAAGAAGTGGCTGGACAAGTTCCCATACAATCTTATCTGTGACCTCTAACGCGGGAGGGCAACCTACAGGGTTTAGGGTAGAATCCTTCCCTGTATACACTCTCAGGCTGTACACATAGCCAGTAGAGCTCTCACACAGCATGTACAGCTTTATGCCGTAGCGAGCTCTTTTGCTCGCAATGTACTGTCTGAAAAGCAGCCGTCCTTTGTACAGTATCAAGGACTCATCGACTGCTATATTCTTTCCAGGAGTATAGATCTCTGGAAACCTGGCAGACAAATGTTCCTCGACAGGCCGAATTTTGAACAACCTGTCATGATCTGGATGGTCCCGGGGCAATGCAGCAGAATTGTAATTGAAATGCAGCATGCGCTGCAGTAGCAATAAACGATCTCTGCTCATGTATGGTGCGAAGATGGGAGTTACCCAAACCGTGCGAGTCGTCCAGTAGGACTGCAAGGTGGGTTTCTGTACTAACCCCATTTTGAGCGTAAGGCCCAAAAATATCTTCAACTCCGCCAGCGAAGTGGGAGTCCACTGGCGTGCCCTAGAACGGGGCCCTAGAGTGCCTCCGCACTCCCTCAGAAATTGGTCTGCACGCAAATTTGTTTGCTGCACAACTTTCTGAAGAAAGTCAACATCCAAAAACAGATAGATGTAGTCGACTGGCAAAAAGTTAGCTGTATCGACTTTACATCCAGCGTCACCAATAAAAGGTGGAATTTGGGGCTGAACCAAACAGGGGGGGTTTGCCAAGAGAGCCCACTCTCTGTGCTTGCGGCAGCAAGCACGTGCTCTCTGGGTTCGGCTAACCCAATGTGGTCCCGCTGCCCAGAATGTGCTTGCGAAGGGACAGCACGGATGTCGTCATTGTCTCCTTCAGACTCACTGGAAGAGGTGTCGTCAGATGGGACTCCGCCGACTGAAAAATCACTCCCAGAATCTGCCCCATTGTCCTCTCCCTCAGATGCTGTCTCAGTGTCTGCTGTCTCAGTCTCTGAGCCTACATCAGAACTGTCCTCCATAACCCGAGCTAGGGCTTGATCAGCAGTCATCCAACGAGACGCCATCTCTCCAACTGGCTAAACTGTCCCTCTAAATTACTAGCCTACGTAGAAGGCAGATAGTCACAAAATTGCTTGTGGGTATGTTTGTTGTGTACAACAGGAAATGTCGTCACCTTACCTTCGCTTCTTCTCCAATTCTGCAGATTCTCTGAAAACACTGAAAAAAAAACAAAAAAAGAATGTATTACTTCACCTTACCACACACCCTGTGCAACAGTCATTTTTGGTGCTCTGCCTCCCATTACCGCCTCTTCTAATTCCCTCAGTACTACCCAGCAAAAGTGCCACTCATATCTCCATAGTCCCCCTGGCATTACATTTGTTTTAAAGCGCAGGTAACGCTTGCCTTTACTAATCCACTCAGCTACTTTATGGCAACTGCCACTACAGAAAAGACATGCATGCATGCATATATATATATATATATATATATATATATATATATATATATATATATATTGTGTGAACAAGATTCTCACCCCACTCCACGAGGTTCAAATTGGCATCTTTTATTGCAAGCAACAGCCATGTACGCGTTTCGACTCTCAAGGATTCTTGATCACAGTAAATGAGTCCCTCTTTTCTTTCATTGTTTATACTTGCAATAAAACATGTCAATTTGAACCTCGTGGAGTGCAGTGAGATTCTTGTTCACAAAATATTTTCGAGGTTGCTCTCCTCCATCACTGAGCACCGGCAGTGGAGTGCACTGCGCAACAATCTTTTTAACCAATTTGTGTTGCATATATATATATATATATATATATATATATATATATATATATATATATATATATATATATATATATATATGTTTAGAAACAAAGTGGTTGAAGGGTTGCTGGGCGGCACACTCCACTGCCGGTGCCCAGTGACAGAGAAGACCAATCTAGAAATTATCTAATGCCGAAAAATTTCACCGCACTCCACGAAGTACAAATAAACGTATATTTTATTGCAGTCAATAACCACCAACGTGTTTCAACTCACCAAGGAGTCTTGATCACGGTCCTCGTGGAGTGCGGTGAAATTGTTCACCATTATAAAACAACACACACAAGAATAACAAGCATTTACAATGCAATGGGTCTCGCATCTGCTCGAGTTAGAGCTATTAGCGTTATAAACTCCTAACCCAACTTTTCTTGCCACATAAATTGATAATTGAAAGTTAAACTCTTTCACATAAGAGAGCCGATTCACAGCGCCACGGCCACCATGAGCATCATGTGAAGAGTTACACAAAAGGAAAAGAAGTTCGCTCGCAGTTAAACGTAACAGCAAAAGTGCAATTAGCCATGTACCAGGGGCGATGGCCAAGGCGGTAACAAAACCTCCCCAAGGAGGGACAAAGGTAAATAATTTTCCAATGTCATCAAAGGATTTTTGAAGGGCAAGCCCACGAACGAGTGGTAGTGATGGGCGTGAGGTGGGCGTTGTTAGAAGCCCAGATACACACCAACAAGTCAGAAAAGCAGCACATGGATGCTGCAATGCTTGTCCTGAAAAAAAAAATATATATATATACATATCTATATTTATAAATATATATATAGATATATATATATATGTGTATACATATATACACATATATATGAGAGAGAGAGAGAGAAAGAAAACAAGACACTCATGTCACAAACCTTTTTTTTTTTTTATACATGTGTGCTTGCCCTTGGCAAAGCACACATGTATAAAAAAAAAATGGCCCCATTGATGGCTAAGGGCTGACCACCAACAATTTTTTTTTTTTTTACCCTGGGGCGATCGGCCCCCCCAGGCAAAACTACATGTTCCCTACATGTTTTTTGTTCCCCCCTGGGGTCGGCCCGTGTTCCAAGGGCCGACCCCGCCATTTTTTTTTCTTTTTTTTTATATTGTGGGGGGCGCGATCGCCCCCCAAAACTGTGTAAATAAATAAATATTGCCCCGGGGGGGCGGCCCTTTTACGAGGGGGCCGACCCCCCCAAAGAAGATCCCTGGTGCCTAGGGGCGTTTCCTGGCCGTGGATCGCAGCCGCGCTGCGATCCACGGCCAGGAAACGGTGCCAGGGAGGCATTGATGGAAAGGGGAGAGCCTCCCCTTTCCATCGAGGCCTCCCTGGCATCTGGGGAGGCCGTTTTGGCCTTTTTTTCCCCACCTTTTTCACCAGTATCTTTTGGAATAGAGGATGTGACATATTGCTCAATGAAAGATAGGACAGACTAATCACTATCTGTTTCAAATGTAGGTGCATCTTTAATCCATAACATCATGTGAATATGAGGAGCACTCTTGCTTGGTACTCTTTACACCAAAAGAAATGTCACTTCACCAAGAGGAGAGTTTGTCTTGTTGCAGATGAAAGGCATCATAGCTTGAAAGCGATGGTTAAAGTATTTGCTAACATTAGCAGGATCCAGGGAACAGAGTTCTCCTGCTATCTTCAGATCAATATCTTTAATATTAGAGTTTGATTCTCTCAAAAATTCAAGATCATCCCACGCATACTCAGCACAACTGTCAGGAACCAAATAGGCATGAATATGTTTCCTAACATACATTTTAGCTCACCATGACGATGGTACCAATACTCACTGTTACCACATTGGCAAGACATCAGATTTGTAAAGCTGCCCTCCAACTTTTCATCCTTTCCATTAACTTTTTCAACAAACTCCTTAGCGGAAAGGTTTTGAAGATTTACTCCTGTCTTCAATATATGATTTACAGCGTATGAAAGTCCAGACAAGTGACACTCAAAGAAAAGATGAAATATATACATGGAATACACTGGCAAAATCTAGGATCTTCTGAATATAATCTTGTTGAGCGGTATTCAAGCTGCTGGTATCTGTACAGGGCGGTCATCTTAGTGTCCACCTTCTCCAGTGGGAAAAAGTTATGGAAAACAGCGAGCCCCTTAACCTTTAGGGAGCTCCTTTAGATTGCTTCCTTTGAAAAAGGTCAATTGCATCATCAATAACTTCTTTAGAATGAAGAGGATGAATACTGTAATGTTAATAATGTTCTTTTGATCTAGATCAATCAACCTTTTCAATTTGACTACTTGACTGTAATGTCTCATCTTCTATATCTTGAAGAACATTAGCATTTTTGTAATAAGTGTTGTTTTGTAACAGGTATTATGTTGCTTTTTTACCTTATTAACATTTACTAATTCTTCTCATATCTTTTTGCTCTGTGTAGGGACACATTTACCAAAATAATAAGTGCATCTTCAAAATCTCTCTGTACCCTTATAGTTTCAATAATCTTTTTGAAATCTAATGACAAGTACACAATTCTATCCTTAACAGCTTTCTGAAGTTCTGTTGGAGATAACTTACCTGTTTTAGGTCCTTGTAAATTTGTGTACTTCCTTACTTTGCATGGATCTAATCCTTGCAATATACATGTTTTCTTTTTTAAACTTTTGCAGATAAATGTACGAAGGAAAGTTCTTAATATATCAATAGATTCCTGCCACAAACTGCATATACTGCTGCAGTTCCATTTGTACACAGGTGCTTGTTTATGCTTTCACTGTATCTATTCAGCTACTACTTCTTCTACATTTCCAGTTACCACCTCCTCTTTTGGAATGTGAGTCCCATCTTTCATCTTATAACATCGTCCAGATGTTTCAACTGCATGTAGTAATGTGTTCTCCTGGAAGTAGCTTTCGTCTTTAAAATAAGGCTCAGTACTGGATGTATGCTTCCATTTGCCACTGAAAATTTTGCAGAAGTTACTTCTATTCACAAGTCTTTTGATTTGACTTCTTTTCCTCATAGACAACACTATTTTATCCAGTGTTCTAATTGTGGTCAGAATCAAAATAAATAGCTTTCTCTTGAGGGCAAAGGCCTTATCAACTAAAGATTCAACACATTCCTTTAGTTTCACTACTTCTCTTCTCCTTTTATACTGCTTCACAGTTCTTATTAGATTCTGAATTACCCTACTGTGAAACATTCTAATTCTACTCTCCTTAAAATGCTTCTGTCATCTTAAACTTTTTTCTATCTTCTTCCATTTTTACTCTTAATGTCATGTAGTTTATGTCCTTTCTTAGCTGATTTAAAACTTTCATGTTTTACTTTACCTGATCATGCTCACTTTGCAGCTTCTCACACAGAATTTTAAGAAATGTGTTTGCTTTCTTACCAGCAGCTCTTTTTTCTTTCATCACATTCAACTTTTTTTGCTCCTATTCTTTCTCTGTTGTGGGGAGATAGTAGCATTTCTTCCCTTTCTTTCTTCTTTGAGTTTTTGTAGGCATTTTCGTTCTGTTAAGTATTAGTAGATGTATGCAAATAGAAAATAAATGATTATATTTACCTTACTTTGATACATTTAAAAAAACATTTAACTGATGTATGCACTCACAAATTCACTGAAATACTCTCACAGATACTTAATAATGCGGTTACAAACTAATACATGCACCAATGGACTCAGAGACTGGTGCACTCAGTCACAGACCCAGTACGGTACTCATACACACACTCAGAGACCCACTCAGATACTGATGTATGCATTCATAGACTAAGAGACTCATGCTCTATGTTCATATATTCTGTATCTATGTATCATGCTTCTGAAGGACGTCTCACTTGTTTATCACATAGCACCATACTCCAAGCACTACCTACAGCCTTTAGTAAATGCTCAGTTTAACAGCTGTGAAGCAGGTTTTATAGTGCTAAGTCAAGTTGATGTTTAAAACTACACACTTAGGCTCAGCAGTAGGAGGCCCGACCTATGTTTAAGGGATTGCTTCTCTGGATGGGAGACTAGGCTGTGTCAGTAGTTACCTATGTATGTGAGTGATAGCAACTGGTTCTGATACTGCAGTATGCATAGCTGCTCTTGGGATGTGTGCATGAAGGTATGAATGTCTCTTCCAGTGTCTGACTGTGTGTCTGAGGGCTTCTATTCTCTTATGAGTAGGTATGAGAATTGCAGTATTGGTGGAACTCTGCATCTAGAACTGGGCACAAAGTTCTAGCAGTGCACGTGTAGGTCAATGAAACTCTCAAGGACATGCTTTACCTTTTAAACACATAGCACCATGTACCATGGTCTACCTGCAGACTAGGGGCCATATTTATACTTTTTGATGCAAAACTGAGCCCACGCAGTTTTACGTCAAAAAGTTAAATGCCGGCTAACAGCATTTCTTTGCGCCACCCAGGTGTCAGATTTATACTTTGACACTCTGTGGCGCAAACCACGGGTTAGAGTCATGTTTTTTTACTCTAACCATTGCACCACGTCGTAAAGCAAAACGAAGTTAACGCAGAGAAAATGACTTTAATCCGGTTTAGGACATCGCAAACCGGATATGCACCATTTTTCCCCGCAATAGCGTCAAAAAGCAGCACAAACACAGCAAAATGTGCTAAGGAGCCCAGAAGCCAGGAGAGACCCCAGGAAGACCTCAGTCGACCAGGAACCAGCCAGGAGGACCCAGACAAGACCCAGGAGAGGGAGAAGAAGAAACAGAAGTGTTGTTTCAGTGCAGAGGAGCAGGAAATACTGCTGAAAGAGGTGACGGAACACCAGCATCAGCTTTTTGTCACCTCAAAATTGCCAAATGGGAGGAGAGAGGCAATTTGGCAACAAATTGTCGACAAGATAAACAGTGTGGCAGAACTACGGAGAACAGTCACTGAGTGCAAGAAACACTGGCATGACTGCAAGCGCAGGACCAAGGAAAAAATGGCAAGGAACAGGGAGGTAGCACTGCAGACTGGAGGTGGGAGACCAGCACCGCAGGAGGCCCTGGACCAGATGGAGGAGGTGGTGGCAGCCGTCATCCCAGAGGAGATCGTCACAGGGATTCAACGACAGGACAGCGCAGACTACCAGGAAACAACACAGATGCACGGTAAATTGCATGGGGGACAAAAATGCCTCAATGTTACCTGCAAGGAGGGGGAGGGACATACCTACTACACAATGCATGTCAGTCACGGAAATCAGGCAGTGGCAAGGCAAAGGGGCACGGCACGGGTGCATGGGCTGTGCAGGGGAAACCAGGGGCACTGCACAACACTACACCAACAACCTTTGCATGGGAGTACTCTGCCATGCCAAGGCTGTTGGAAAGGCCAAGCCAGTCCAGGAGGGTATGGTAGAACATAAAACTAGCCTGCTGTCACAGGACAGCTGGTATTGTCACAACATGAACTAGGGCTCAATTTCCAGTCTCAGGCCATATCCGTGAGTGGCATATACCATTGACAACAGTTGCCACTACCACCTGTGCTGTGTGTGCTGGTCAAGTAGCAAATGGCAGTTAGGTGCCCATGGATCAAACACACCCAAAATAGAGGGTTCAGGATGACAACGTTATCAATCCCCTGTAATTCCTACCAAAGTGTAAATCCTGTCAAATGCTCATGTTTATGGGTGCAATGAACATCAGGTATTGTTACTTACATTATGAAGTACACAGCAGTAATGTCATACCCATGCTGCACATTCCAGGGTCTATCCCGTGCCTATGTTACAATAGCTGCAATGCCACCTTGAAATATCCCAACTGTCATACTGTTAAGACACAGCATTGAGGGGGAGGACATATGTGTCTAGCTAGTTAAACACCCCCGCACAGTCATAAGAAGAAATGGAACACTGCCAGGCCCATCAGTGCAATCCAATGTAGCACACATTTGCCAACATCAACATGAAACACTACCAATGCTGACACCTGTATCATGCCAATGCTATACATAGTATGTGCTTGGTCTCAGCAACATATAGTTGTATGTGAAATATCAGAGCCTGGGTCAGTCCCATATTGTTAAGTGTGGTGCAAGTGGCATCAGAACACCCAAAGCCATTGCAAGGCCTCACCATGCTAATGGAAGTAGAGGGAGGGTTGAGTAGGACAAGAAGGTAGCAACATACAATTTGGACAGAACCTATACCTAGCGGATGTGACGCAAACAGTTCCCCAAACTGCCAATATTACATGTGACATGCAGGTGGGGCATAGGCCTGTGAGAATGCTAATATTAATGAAAGGAACAATGAACAGGAACCAAGATTACAATGTCTCACTAATAGGAAGTCAGTGACATCACATTTCAACTGTCACAACACAGACACACTAATTGTACAATATCTCATTACAGAGGACGATGGCTCTCCTGTGGATATGCCTGTCCTGGACTTCCCTGATGACATAGATGACGAGCTGACAAACATTAGCCAGCAGACCCTCCAAGATGTTCTTGGAACCCTTCAGACCCCAGCTTCAGTCGCAAGTAGGAGTACACTTGCAGCAGCCATCACAGAGGACCAACCCACCACCCCAATAGTACGACCTGCCAGCTCCATCCCGGCTGAGGACTCTGAGGACACTGGTCCCACCTTTGAGAGGACAGTAGTGGAAGTGCAGCGCGAGCTGGCCAAGGAGGTGCGGGTGGGGATACAAAATATGGCAGCCAGTCTTGAGGGGATGCGCATGTGCATGATGTCATCTGCAGAACAGTCAGCAGCCATGCAAGGGCTATCATCCCTCCTGAAAGGACTACAACAATGTGTGAGGGATTTCACCAAAGCAGTTAGGGAGTTGCCACAACACCTGGCATCCCAAACCTTTCACTGCTTGCACAAATGCAATCATGACCCCCTCAGGGCCGACCTGGCTGCCTACCACAGTGATGTATCCGCTATACTCAAGAACCTGCAGCTCCTCCTTGCTGCAGTAATTCCCTTAAAATCCCCACAGTTGGCAGCTAATGGGAATTCTGACTCCACGTCTTCAAATACTGAAGGGTGTATTGCCCCTTCAAACCCACCACCACCAAGGCCAGAGGAGACAACACACACATCAGAAGATGAAGACGTGGAACAGATCACCTTCACCCGTAGGAGTACCCGGTAGCACAATTCCATGCCACATGGGCACTGATTTCCTAGGTCCTGTGCTTGTTAACATGCCAGTCTTGCTAAAGTTGGTAATATGCACTGTTCTCCAGCACACTGTTTACCTTACCACTATGTACTGCAATTGTCTCTCACTACCTCATTGGCAATTCATGTTCCTCTGCACTGAATGACACTTCACCACAGCATGTCCAATGACACGTCCCTCACCATTGTACTTGTGTTGCATCACAATAGAAGGTGTCACACTAATGGACTTACAATCCTGGACTGTGTAAATATTGCACTACAGCACTTTAAAATAAATAGCACTTATACAACCACTTTGTCTCTGTGTAATGTGACACATCAACTGTGTAGGAGATTTGTGATGTATGTAACATGTCAATGGCCATAGAAAGTCAATACACCAGTGTAGAAAGAATGTGGTCTGATAACTATGCACTGGGGTCTGGATTTTATCATCATCACAGATGCTTATTTCTGAAGTTAAAAGATAACAAACAGTATAATGCTGTGCAGAACTTAAAAAGTCTGCTCCAAAGTATGTATAAGATGAATCTCAATGTGGCCAACATTCCCTTCAAAACAATCTTTATGTATGTGACATCTGAATATAAACTTTAATCACACACACACCATACAGGAGGAATGGATGTGCACAAGTGTATGAACACATTGGGAACCATAGTTACCTTGAGTGGTGGGTGCAATGGATGGCAGATGCATAGAGAAGTAGCTTTGTTGTAACTGCCAAATGTGACAGCTCATTTGGAATTGGGAATAACCATGTCAATAATGGGATTCTGATGCAGGATGGAACACAAATGCAAATACTAAATTGGCACTGCACACCCATGGAAAGGCCCTGATCCCCAAGCATGTGACACATACTGTAAAGGAGTACCTAAAACTTTATTTTACAGTAAGAAACCTTAACTAACCTAACCTATCCCAACTATACATTACCCACAACTGGCCCTAACTACCCTAAGCTAAACTCACTTACCACATTTAACTAAACATCAATTCCCCACCCCCCTTATATGACGGGACACATGTAGGACAACATATACTAACTTAAACACATACTAACTTATCCTAAACAAATATATATATATATATATTTTTTTTTTGTGTGTATTTTTTACACACATAAACCCCAACATCATCTCCCACCCACCCACCCACAAAAAACATGTAATAATATAACACCCTCCACCCCCAACCCACTTATACTAACTAAACTAACAGCCTACTCTAACCTAACACTAAGCCCCCTAAACCCACCAAAGAAAAGAACGAGGAAAGAGGAGGCAGGGGAGGGAATCATGGGTGAGGATCCAAAAGTCACAAATTGATCTTCTTAATACCCCACAGTCTCCTGCTATTGCGGGACACCTCCTGCTGCAGCCTGTCCATCCTGCGCAACATTCGTTGCATGTCACGTTTTAGTGTCTGTAAATCCTGATTGTCCACTACAGAAGCTCGGGTTGTCTGGGTCCCACTTGTAGAAGCTGTTGCTGGTGCCAGTGCCATGGTTAGAGGGGTAGGTGCAGGAGGTGCTGCTTGTGGGCCCTGGGCTGACGAAGTTGAGGGACCTGCTGCAGTGGCTGTCATCCCTGGGGCCACTGTGGTCGGACCTGTGGTGGTGGTGGCAGTTGTGGGCAATGCTGCCCCCCCCCCTTGGGCAAATACCCTCCATACCCCTGTGGCTCACTCATGGTAATATCTACGTGCCATATTGCAGAACCCAGCCTCCACATCGAGTATATGGTGGTAACGCACTGCCTGCCTCTGGAATTCCCGTATCACCTGGGCATTTATGTTGGCAGCTGTAAAAATAGAGTAAGCCAAACATTAGTGACATCATTGTGTGATACATCTACAGATGATATTCTAACACTTCATCAAAAATAGTACATACAGTCCAAATCACAGTACAGATCATAGAATGTCCCTGAGGAATGACATGCCAACGCAGCCTACCCATCAACTATCTAACAGCACAGCAATGCACAACATGGAATGTACTTAATTAAATGATCTGTGCATCTTTATACTGCTATTAGTCACATAACAAATGCTGCAAGTACTCCACATGTGCCAGGCCGACTAATAACTATCTTCAGGATCACAATCAAGGCACACAAGACCTGTGATTTGTATATGGAACTGCCAGGACGGCATGTAGTTGGTAAGCATTAGGGGGCATTGTAGTTTGGAACACATGAATGTTAGAATTACATGTCTGTCATCTACACTGGGACACAAATTTTCCAGCCCTAACCCTGTGCCTCGGGGGGGATGGACATGCAACACATACTTTCAAACATCAAGGACAACCACAAAGCTCTGGACAGCTGTCCATTAGTTTAGTCAGTCCACCACAGGTAAGGAGGGCTGCCAACTAGGATTAAGTCAACCATTGGACAATCACATCTACATTTATTTTTCTAATTGAGTACAATTGTCAACATCATAAGACCTCAATGACACCTTTCCAAAATCAAGGACATTGATACAAGCACCCATCTGGCCTTGACCTGCATGCAGGCCTGTGACACTTCACTCAAGTGCCACATAAATGGAGCACAACATGTGGAGCTAGGTGCTGCCGGAAAGTCACACATACAGTCCTACATGTTCATTACTTAACAGGGATGCTCAAGTCTGTGTGTAATACTTATGCATCACTGGTCTGTGTGAATCAGGGTATGACTTGCTGACTAAATTATGACACTGGCCACCTCCAAATTAATTATTGGCATACATGTAGCAACAAATCACCCAGTTCACCTGCCCATGCCTATAGCGCAGCACTCGACTTCCAATATATGACTCTTTGCCGCAGAATGTCTAACTCTAACACGGAACAAAATGGCAACCTCAAGTCAAGTCACATATCAGATCACGTGCCAGCACATCATACCTTGCAATGAGTCCAACACACAGGAGTCATTCACACAACAGCTGCAAACACAACACAGGACAAACATATTAACACTTACTGGATACGTCTGGGTCCGCAAATCGAGCCACTTCACCAACTGAATAGGGGGCGGGTCCACCTGTAAAACATGGAAGGGTGATATATGCTCAATGTCTGCTCACTGTAAAAAACTTGGAACAACAAATTAGTGTGTGTGACATTTTATATGATAGAGCTGCACATCAGGCATGAAGACACACCAACGGCCATAGTACTGCAAACATGCATTGACACTGTCACTCCAGTGAGTGATAGACACACATGTGCACACATGCACTGGCCCTAACAATCATGTGGTGCCAAACACGATTATTAAATTTTGTGCTTAATTTATTCTAGAGGTTAATCATTTCATCATTTGTAATTATGAGAGACATGCAATGCCACATTCCTGGTGCACTGCAATACCAGTGACTCAGGTATTGTGGCTTGTGCATCAAGGGACAATGAGTTACTGTGTGATGCTCATGTGGATTGATTTGCGTTCAGGAATTATTGTGCTTTCAATGGTCCATTATTGTGTGCCAGTGTTGTATGTAGGTTACATATGCCACATTGGCAGTGTACCCAGAGCCATATATGCCCCCTATGACAACATGATGGCAGGGATCCTGTGTGTTACTTGATGACAATGTTACGCTAAACATGGATTGGCCATTTATCTGATTCAAAACAACAAAAAGATGTATGCTGACAGTGTCTAATTTGATCATCCGTGACAGAATGCATAGGCACAGGTGTCGTCATTGCATCTGCAATGTATTACTCTGGGCCCTCTGTACCTATATCAGGTATTGTAAATCACACTTTGCCACATTCATTAACTTAGAATTGCCAAGTTGGGTGATCTGTGGTAATAGAACCGAACTGACACTGTCTGCTAATTAAAACATGGGTTAGCAAATGTCCTACTTCTGCAATCTAGATGAGGTAGGTCTCTATTTGAAAGCACCTTGGAAATGGTCGCACTCACAGGATTGCTGGCCTGCTGATCTTAGCATACCACCATGTCTGTGATAGCCTTCATACTGAGAAGTTAATAATTGTACATATGCTGCACTATATCAGCAGGGATGTACCAAAAGTAAAATAACAACCTATTTTGTCACTTAAATTGTATAATGGAAGCAGTCAGTGGTCCCTTGCACAACATCATGCAAATAAATAGTTTGAGACCATGCATTCACAAAGAGCAGGGATCCCATGACGACCCATTCACTTTACAAATTTTTTTTGTCTATAAAGTGACACAGATGGTAACTGCACCAGCTCTGTACCACCAATTGCACCCCAGGCAAAAATGTTGTTGGGCCATGCTACTCAATGATAGGATTTCAACACCTACTCTGAAAATCCACGAGATGAACCTGTTTTGTGCTACTGCAATCTGGTAGCATCCTGGCACAATTGGGTTTGGCCATGTGAAAGATTATCTGTCAAGATGTAAACACACAGAAACATTTGCCTCATTTGTTTACGCTACAGCTATGGAAATCAGCACAAAATAATTTGATTGTAGCAAGTGTGCTATACTTCGGCATCCAGAAATAATGCAAATGCTGCACAAACAAAGTGGAAATATCGGCCTAAGATATTAGCAGAAGTTAGGAAGAGCTTTGTATGTATGGCCATGAATACTGTTCAGACATGGTTTAAAAAATCTGGGGACTACATTGGTTCCTTGTATTAGCATGTGAAATACATCCCATTCCTGGTACACTCACACGCCCTGAATCATAAATTTGTTTGTGCTGCATTACCATCATGACTTGACACCAAAGCGGCACTAACTTACAACATAAAGTTGTCTTTTGTAAGTTTGTGCAGCTTTAGCGTCAACAAATGACAGTAATGTGTTGCAAAAATTTGTATAAATCAGGGCCACAGTTTGTTCAACTTGCATTCCACATGTCCACAAACATTGCATGCACCATGTCACATAATCTGCTACTGTCACTCCAAAGCATTGTACTGTACACATTAGTCAAATTTGTACTCACCAACAGGGCCACCAATCACCACACCCGGGTGGTCCAGCAGGTCCTGCTCTCGGGCCACCAGGTCAGCCTGGCGATGTTTCAATTGGTGGTAGTTGCGCTGGCTGTTGAAGATCCTTCTTAGGTGGAACAGCACCTCTGCCCACATGAGCCTCCTTGCCTCCGGGTGATACCCCTGTATCACCCGGCACCCAGCCTCCAACATCAGGGGGAGGAAGTGGCACACCAGCCACCCAAAAGCCCCTAGCTCCTCCTCACCCCTTCACCCCAGACGTGGCCGTCCCAACATCTCAAACAAAATAGGATAGGAAAGGGTAAAGAGGGAAAAACAGGGGAAGGAGGTATGAAAAGGACACTTATCTAATGTAATCCACAGACAGCCCAACAATACCCCAGCTAACAATACCCACAAACACACTCCCAACAGTACAAAGACAAATCTAATCACAATAAATGACAAAAAAACACTTATACAGATTAACACAGACACTTACAAAACAACAGAATACAATAGCAATAGCACACAGGAGACAAAAGCACAATATTCACAGAGACAACTCAAGACACAGCCACACAGTTTAGAATAATCACAGACTGCAAAGTGAAAGTGAAAGTACACACATTGTACCATTTCTGTAAACAGGATATCCTAATGCATCACTTCCTGTCTCAATTGCGGGGTGTTTTTTTTATATTGCGTGTAATTTTATGACGCTTACGGGGTTTCCGTCAATATTTTTTTACGCATACGCATGAAAATTCCCCCGCATTCAAGGATCAATACGTTTTTAAAGGATAACTGTTCGAAATTGGGTTTTTGGTTGGCAGTCAGGTTACCCCCTGTCCAAGCAAAAGCCCTCACTCTAGTCAGGGTAAGTCACACACAATCCAAGATTATCCTGTGCCCACCCTCTGGTAGCTTGGCACGAGCAGTCAGGCTTAACTTAGAAGGCAATGTGTAAAGTATTTGTGCAATAAATCATACAATACCACCATATAGCACCACAAAAATACACCACACAGTGTTTAGAAAAATATATAATATTTATCAGGATAATTGTAGGTCAAAAAGAATAAAGTTGCAATGGGAAATTGTAGAGATATCACTGAAAAGTGATATAAAGTGTCTTAAGTCTTTAGAATATAAACAAAGTCTCTTTCAAGCACAAGTACCTGGTTTGGAGTGGAAAAATCTCCTCAGAGGGCCACAAAAGAAGAGGTGCGTGGAAAAAGGGTGTGAGCGTCGATTTCTCCCCAGCACACAAGGACTTGCGTCGTTATTTTCCACGCGGGGAAGTCGTGCGTCGTTTACCGGTGCGTGGACAGTCTCTTTCTGTGGATCGCGGGGATTACCAGATGGCCCGTGTCTGTGCGTGGATTTTCCTGCTTGTTTCCGGCTGCGCTTCGTTCTGCGGGGCTGCGCATCAAAATTACGATCTCACGGCAGGCGTCGCGTCGATTTCTGCTCTCGAGGTCGGGCGGCGTTGTCCTTGCAAAGCCGTGCGTCGGATTTCTGGTCGTCCCAAGAGTGTCGCGTCGATCAGCATCGGTGTGCAGCGTTTTTCTCACCGCGGAACAAGCTGTGCGTCGAAATTTTCACCGCACGGAGCGTCCAAGTGAAAAAGAGAAGTCTTTTTGGTCCTGAGACTTCAGGGAACAGGAGGCAAGCTCTATCCAAGCCCTTAGAGAGCACTTTCACAGCCAGACAAGAGTTCAGCAAGGCAGCAGGCCAACAGCAAGGCAGCAGTCCTTTGTAGAAAGCAGACAGGTGAGTCCTTTGAGCAGCCAGGCAGTTCTTCTTGGCAGGATGTAGTTTCTGGTTCAGGTTTCTTCTCCAGCAAGTGTCTGATGATGTAGGTCAGAGGCCCTGTTTTATACCCAAATGTGCCTTTGAAGTGGGGGAGACTTCAAAGAGTGGCTAAGAAGTGCACCAGGTCCCCTTTCAGTCCAATCCTGTCTGCCAGGGTCCCAGTAGGGGGTGTGGCAGTCCTTTGTGTGAGAGCAGGCCCTCCACCCTCCCAGCCCAGGAAGACCCATTCAAAATGCAGATGTATGCAAGTGAGGCTGAGTACCCTGTGTTTGGGGTGTGTCTGAGTGGATGCACAAGGAGCTGTCAACTAAGCCCAGCCAGACGTGGATTGTAAGGCACAGAAAGATTTAAGTGCAAAGAAATGCTCACTTTCTAAAAGTGGCATTTCTAGAATAGTAATATTAAATCCAACTTCACCAGTCAGCAGGATTTTATATTACCATTCTGGCCATACTAAATATGACCTTCCTACTCCTTTCAGATCAGCAGCTACCACTTCAATACTGTATTAGGGCAGCCCCAATGTTAACCTATGAAGGGAGCAGGCCTCACAGTAGTGCTAAAACGAATTTAGGAGTTTTACACTACCAGGACAGGTAAACTACACAGGTACATGTCCTGCCTTTCACCCACACAGCACCCTGCTCTAGGGGTTACCTAGGGCACACATTAGAGGTTACTTATATGTGGAGAAAGGGGAGGTTTAGGCTTGGCAAGTACTTTTAAATGCCAAGTCGAGGTGACAGTGAAACTGCACACACAGGCCTTGCAATGGCAGGCCTGAGACAAGGAAAAGGGGCTACTTAAGTGGTTGGCACAACCAGTGCTGCAGGCCCACTAGTAGCATTTAATCTACCAGCCCTGCACTTTAGCACTGGTTAGCAGTGGTCAAGTGCGCAGAGTCAAAAACCAGCAAAAACAGTGTCCAAAAAGTGGAGGGAGGCAGGCAAAAAGTTAGGGGTGACTACCCTAAGGCTGTCAGGTCTAACAATAACCTATTTCCTGGGGTGCAGTGTTGGAATTAACGCTAGGGACCAATCGATGTACCATGGGTGGGAGCGTCATTTTTTAAAGCATATGCGTTATTTTTTTAATAATATATTGGGGGTCATTCTAAGTCTGGCGGGCGGCGGAGGCCGCCCGCCAGACTTCCCCCACCAAAATACCGCTCCGCGGTCGAAAGACCGCTGAGGGTATTTTGGGATTTGCCCTGGGCTGGCGGGCGACCGCCAAAAGGCCGCCCGCCAGCCGAGGGCAAATCAACCTTCCCACGAGGACGCCGGCTCAGAATTGAGCCGGCGGAGTGGGAAGGTGCGACGGGTGCAGTGGCACCCGTCGCGTGTTTCAGTGTCTGCAAAGCAGACACTGAAATACAAAGTGGGGCCCTCTTACGGGGGCCCCTGCAGTGCCCATGCCATTGGCATGGGCACTGCAGGGGCCCCCAGGGGCCCCCAGGGGCCCCGCGGCACCCCCTACGGCCATCCTGTTCCTGGCGGAGACCCGCAAGGAACAGGATGGCGGTAGGGGGTGTCAGAATCCCCATGGCGGCGGAGCGCGCTCCGCCGCGATGGAGGATTCTCAAGGGCAGCGGAAAACCGTCGGGAGACCGCCGGTTTTCCGAATCTGACTGCGGCCAAACCGCCACGGTCAGAATGCCCTGCGGGGCACCGCCGGCATGTCGGCGGTGCTCCCGCCGACCCTGGCCCCGGCGGTCAGGGCCATTGTATTTTGTTGTTGTGCCTCTGTGGGAACGTCACAAGAACATTTTGGCGTAATGTGCATGCATGAATGTGTTATAATTGTGTATAACCATCAGATGCCATTCATTGAGGGACATCAGTCATGATATGTGTTTGTTATATCTGTTGCCTCGTATGGTGTGTGTACTTCCTTGACTTTGGGGACATAACATTTTCCATGACGAACTGTACACAGGATAGATAAAGGATGGTTGATAATGGCTATGTCAGATATGTAACCCATCACATGTAATGAAATGTTGAATACCACTTCATGGTCACTTGTGTGTATATTACCCAGGAGTACATCATTCAAACATGCTGGGTAACTATAGTGTTTGTGACACAGAGTCTCAAATTCAATCCTAAAATTGTTATGCACACCACAGTTTGAGTCATGTAAATGACCTATGTTTCTCCTGTGGCTGTGGAGGACCAGCAGACCATGCTGCAGGTGTTCACATATTTCCAGTGGTTCATTGCACAAAGGTGTACAGGTCAAGTGTGTGGCCATGTGTACCTTGTGTCAGTATTGGCCTCCATGTTGTCACATTTACGTGCAGGTCTAGTCATGAGTCTGTGGAGCCAATCCTTGAATTAAGAGAGTATCCTTCAAATCAGAATTGACCTAAAGCCAAAGATCAACTAACAACACATAGTCCAGCTATGGCACTGCAGAACCTTTATAAGGCTGACGACAGAGCAACCTTGGTGTGCTCAAAAACGTTATGGATCAGTAATAGGAAACAGGCAGGTTTCATCACAACATTTGTACACAGTGTGGGCTCTACAATTCCCACTGCAACAGGGAACATCCGTGCCTCTGTGCTGATTAATCTCACAGCTACTCACCACGCAAGCACCATCAAAAGGTGGCGGCAGAAGTGAATCTGTGTGTGGACCGTCAGGGCACAAAGATGTTTTGTCCTTACATACACATTAGCAACCCTTGTTTGTTGTGCTGTAGGCACTGTACCGAATCCATGCATACAGCCATTGCACACTGTCACTGTTTGGCACTAATGAATACATGTAAAACCAGACAAGGGATGGGGGCTGGATTAGGCCATTCAAATACATGTCCCAGAACAGAATCCAATAAGTAAACTGATTAAACTATACTATACATTTGAGGATTCATCGTAGACCTACCAGACACAATACCCCAGGAGGAAACAGAGGGCATGGAAAGGAACTATGAGACAAATGTAGCCAGAGGGAACCTCTATGTTGAACGCAAAGACTGGAACCAGTCTGGCTAACATGATACAGGCTCTGTCAGGAACAAACAGGAACAAGGCAAATACACAGTCAGCAGACTCTGACTGGGACAAGCAGGAACAACACTGTGGGAACTAAAAACAGTTTGTGCTGTGGTCTGCAACGTTACACAATCCCCCAAGGGCTCTGGTACACAAGTGATTTGTACGCTGAAGCACAAGGAGAGTCAGAAAATGGCAGCTTCTAAGCAGTTCCAGGCAGCAGCAAGGGCAGGGCAGGTTGAAATGGCTGGTATGCATGGAAGTGCTCACAGGTGTGTGCACCTTCAGTCTCTCACAAGTCCTGGAGTTGAGAATCAATTTCAAAGGGCCAACTGGACCTTTCACATGGGAAGCAATGGACAGCTGATTACCGGTCCTACCGACTACCAGGCAGTGCATTATCGGACCTGAAGTCTATGCAGACTGATGAATTATGACTATAACATGCCATACTGAAGAGAGAAGCACACAGGAGTCAGAATGGGAGTCTAAGTGTGTGTAGATGAAGATTCTCAGGGTACAGATAGCCCATTTACAGATCCCCCTAGAAAAGGGTGGGCAGAGACTTTAAACATGGCAGTGGCAGGACTTATTACCTGGGATGGACTGTGCAGGGCATGTCTTGTGAGCAATGCTTGTCATACCTGGGGCACTTGTGCTATCCATTTTCAGGTTTGATGCACTTCTTGTCACACATGTTCCCTGCAGAGATAGCTGATGTCACACTTACTGCTGTCAGGGGTATGGTCATACATTCCTGTTACCAATGCAATTGCACATCCACTGCCTCATGTATGATGCACTTTTTTACCTTGTGATTGATGGCGTCTTAGTTGGGTGTCATATGCTGCAATGGAACATGTTGGCAACATGGATGTGTCTCATAGCTGTGGTCCTCTATTGCCCTTCAAATGTGAAATGGACAGGATATATGTCATTAACAGTGTGTGTGATGTTTGTTGTACATTCATACCCATCAAATGTGATGTGGCTTTTTCAGTATGCAAATTTGTATTTCTGCAATGCTCCATGAGCCAAAACTCTGATTATGATTCCTAGAGATCATGTGATGCATAAATAATTACCCAGAGCATGATTGAGTGATGAAGTGAGGTGTTTAATTACATATGTTAACAAAGTGGTGATGGTGTCTATAGATAGAAGAAGTTTTGTACGATGTGTTGTCTCCGACACAATCCTGCAGCTGTGTTTGGATGTTCCCCCTCATTTTCACGGACAGCATCCTCCTCTTCCTCCTCTTCAGGCATTTGTTGATCCGGTTCATAGAGGGGAATGTTCCTTCTCACACAAGTATTGTGCAGGATGGCACAGGTCAAAATGATCTTGCAAACCATTTCAGAGGAATATAGGAGGCTGCCTCCGGTGATGTCCAGGCACCTGAATCTGGACTTCAGGATGCCAAAAGTTCTCTCAACTATAGCACGTGTCCTACGATGTGCCTCATTATAGACACGCTCTACTGATGTGCTTGGGTAGGCAATTGGTGTCATGATCCATGGCTGGATCCCGTAACCCTAATCAGTTGAAATAGAAAATGAGGGTACGTATTTGTTTGTTGGTTGCACCTTGATTGTCACTTTGCATGGTAGTTGTTATCTTGTGTCGTCTGTGACTCATCTGTGTTTGTGGTATTGTGTGGGATCCTAGTCTTCAGTGATGTTATTTCTGCATTGGCTTGTTTACCTATCAAAACTGGTGTTTGGCTGATTGACATGAAATCAGTGGTATATTTAGAAACTTGCAGTTCAGTGTGTGTCTCCCATGGGTTATGTAATGTGAAAGAAGTGTCCGTGGGCCTTCACTGGAGGTGACATGATACTTCCACACACACAATCGATTCCACTGTGGTGGTAACATGGTTGCACTATATGGCCTGAACATCCCATCCAATTCCACATATATAATTGAAGGTGAAATGCAACAGTGAGGCCCTTTGATTTGGCTAGGTGACAATGCACAACACATCTCCATAAGTTGGCAGCATTGAAGTGTTCACAATTGACAATGCACAGTTATCCCATGTGTGACAAGTTCTATGCCAACCTATTTTTGTGCCCTCACCGAGCTGGCTCATCTGCAAATGTGTACCTACACTACTGAACTTGCTCCAGGTAAGCTGGCTAACTTGGTTGTGGGGTGAAGGTTTTAGTGTCGGAAGGTACATCTGCCTGTACATCTGTTCTGTTTATGGGGAATTGTCTCAATCCGTATGTGTAGCAGTGTGCACTTTGCATTAGTGTTACATCCACATGTTTTCATAACACAGTCCACTTCCTTATGTGAGATGTTGGTACTGCCTCAATGATTCCATGTCACCTTCATTAGAGTCAGCGTCATCATGCTATGTGTCTCATGGTGTTTGACCTGCAGCAACACATATTACACACCCCTTACACAGGACATATTGCTTGGAAGGGTGTGGAATTGAGTGTTATTGATGTGATATTGAAAGGTTCATCTTCCAAGTTGTACTGCCAGTTAAGGCCATGTCATTGTCACTGTGTGGTTTTAAATTGGTCCTGTGTGGCTCTAAAGTGGCATCTCTTGTTATTTGCATCCGTCATGTGTCCATAAGTGTGTATCCCATTGGGTCAGGATATCAAACATGACTACCAGTGTCACACCTCAGTGTCTTCCTGGCCACGTGTCAATGTAGTGGTGTATGTGTTGGGTGTCCTACAGGGTTGCTGTGTTGTGTGTAAATAACTAGTTTTCTGTATTTACCAACAAGTAGGCTATTGACATATCGTCCATCTTGGAAGTGCCGATTGATGGTGCTGTGGCGAAAGATGAATGAATCATTTACACTCCCAGGATAATTTGCCATGATGTTGGTGAACAATCCACGGTTATCCACAATGGCCTGCACATTGATGGAGTATGTGTGCTTCCTTTTGCGGTATAGGTGCTCAGTTGCAGCAGGTGGCACAATCCGAACATGTGTGCAGTCAATGGCACCAAGCACGCGCGGGAAGCCATGAATTTGATAGAACTCCTGTTTGGTCTCCTGCTGCTTCTGCTGTGTGTTGGGGAAGCTGATGTGGCGGGGTGTGAGGGAGATGATGGCATCAAGTACTGTAGTGTGGTCAGTTTTACGTATATTTTGCGCATTAGCTTCAGGCCTTAGGCCTCTGTGCACTTTGCCCTAAATCATTTGCTAACAGCTTAGAGCCTCTGTGCACTTTACTCTAAATGCTTTCTATTAGGCTTCGTACTGTTATTTTACAGAATAGCCAGTTCTACAGTGTTGTTTTTTATTCATATCACACTGTTTTGCCTACTTCAGCACTGGAGTTCTTCATAACATATTCACTCTGTGCTTTAGTCAAGGATACAGTCTGGTACATTGCCGATAGACGTGGTAGGAGTCTAGACTTGCCATTCCTGCGTAGGAACATTTTGTGATCACGATGACATGTTAGTTATAAAATCACTTCCTTGTCCCAATACATGCAAGAGGGAGATTCCGACCAGGGAACCACAACTAGACGCTGACTGCCTCGTTGCAGATGCTGAACCAGATCACAGGCCTTTGCTCAGGTATGAGTGTGTCCGTCTCCCTAGTGATACAGAAAGGCAAGCTGAAAGCTTAACATGCTGTGCTCTAAATAGAACAAGCAGAGGGAGAGTAGAAACGGTTAGGAATTATGATAGCTTTATTTCTATGTTTTACTCTCCTGGTTACTATATCAATCCTACTATGTTGTATTGTTCTGGTTATTGCGGCTCACGCCTTAATATCTAAAATACAGTTGTTTTATTAAAACATTATATAAAACTTATACTGTCTTTGTTATTTGTATATGAGACCATATTGTGAATGAGAGAGTTGGTTTGGATCTGAGTGACCACGACTTCCCTGAGAAGTTCCAAAGATGTCATGCGCTCGGCTGCCCAATCATTTCTTCCCCGTGGGAGAAATGAGGCACTGCTAGTTAGCCGGAGCAACAACCGGATTTAGGGTGACAGAGTTCCTTACACGTGGGTCAGACTCAGTCCCCCACACCATTATCGATCCTGCTGCCTAGAAATCCAGTAGTCTCATTTAGGATAATGAGAGCCCACGCGACAGTACCTTGGGAAGGAAGGCAGACAATCAGGGCTGTGAGATCCATCAACCAGAGCACCAGTGGTTTAAAAAGAGGCACTTGCCAACATTTTCAGGACAGCTTGGTCTCCAGTGGAATGATGTGGGGTGTCTGCAAGCTGGGTACCAACTGTGGCTCCATGTGGCGGAACAGCTGCTGTATGGCTTGCCAGTTTAGTCTGTACCTCTGGATGATGTCATGTTCCCTGAGGTCCTGAAGGGCTGTCCTGGTCCTGAATATCCTCTCCTGCCTTCTGCTTTGCTTTTGGGGTCCATGTTGGTGTGGTTGTAGCTGCTGCTGTTTCTCCTGTGCTCTGCGTCTTCATGCATGCTGCATGAGTATCACCTCCATGTCTTTCTTTTTGAGCTATGATGTTGCTTGTGTGAGTTTTCCTTAAGTAGTGCTGTGTTTTCCCCATTTTAATGTCTGCCCTGACCGAGGCGTTACATTTTGGTGCAAATCCCAATTTGCGCCATTTTCCGTCTCCGTCTCCCAGCCATGCGCCATTTTTGCCCAGTTGGATAAATATGGCGCACGGGTGTTTAAGTCATTTTTTAGACGGGAACGCCTACCTTGCATCTCATTGACGCAAAGCAGTTTTATGCATCCAGAAAATGGCACATACTGGGATATTTTGACGTTAGACTGGTCTAGCATCAAAGTACAAACATGGTGTAAAGTTTGTACCGAATTAGCGTAAATAAATATGACGCTAATCCGGCACACAGGAGTATAAATATGGGCCTCGGTGAGGTGTGGCTTTTCTTAAGTAAATGCTCAGTTTAAGAGCTGTCAAGCCGATTTTCTAGGGCCAAGTGGAGCTGACGTTTAAAACTACATACTCAGGTCCAGCAGTAGTAGGCCCAACCAATGTTTAGAGCATTACTTCTCTTGATGGGAGACTAGGTTATCTCGGTAGTTGCCTAAATATGTGAGAAGTTTTATCAGTTAGCACCTGGTTCTGATTCTGCAGTATGCACAGGTGTTATTGGGATGTGTGCAGGATTGTATGAGTGTCTCTTTCAGTGTCTGGCTGCATGTGTGAATGGTTCTATCATCTTATAAGTAGGTACATGAGTTGCAATATGGTTTAGACTCCGCATATATAACTGGGAATATGGGTCTGCCAATGCACATCTAAGTCAGTGAAACTATTAAGGTCATCATATAGCACCATGGTCCTTGGCCTAACTACAGCCTAGGTGAAGGGTGACTTTTCTGTAGTAAACGCACAGTTCTCAAGCAGATTTTCTAGTGCTAAGTCAAGCTAATGTACAAAACTGCATACCCAGGCTCAGTAGTAGTAGGCCTGACCCATTTTTAAAACACTGCTTCTGTAACATACCTACATCATGACTAAGGGGTGTCTAGTGCATAGCTGATAACCTTTACAAGTAAATGTGTGATATAGTGTTGCAGTGTACTATTTTGACTATAAATTGTGGGACTTGTAATATTCATTTATAATGGAATTAAGAAGTCCACAAGTGCCAACATTTATGTACATAAGCACATCTGTGATGCTATTAATTGTGTTTGACAAATGACTTTGTGTTTTACCACTGCGCATATTAGTTGCTCAATGTTCACTAGTAGCACATTATATGTTTTGTTCAGTTTAGCTGCCTATTGGCTTTAACATTGAGTTAGCCATTACATTCTGTATTCAGTTTAGCCGCCTATTGGGCTTTGACATGGCATTAGCCATTACATTTTGTATTCAGCTCAGCTGCCTATTGGCTTTGACGTGGCATTAGCCATTACTTTCTGTATTCAGTTTAGCCGCCTATTGGCTTTGACATGGCATTAGCCATTACTTTCTGTATTCAGTTTAGCCGCCTATTGGCTTTGACATGGCATTAGACATTACATTCTGTATTTAGCTTAGCTGCCTATTGGCTTTGACATGGCATTAGCCATTACATTCTGTATTCAGTTTAGCTGCCTATTGGCTTTGACATGATATTAGACATTACATTTGATATTTAGGTTAGCTGCCTATTGGCTTTGACATGACATTAGCAGCTTAGCTGCCTATTGGCTTTGACATGACATTAGACATTACATTTGATATTTAGGTTAGCTGCCTATTGGCTTTAACGTGGGGTTAGACATTGCAGTTGAGACATTACGGATGTCTGTGTTTTTCCAAGCTGTATTTTTCCACAAGATGAACCAAGCTGTTTTCTACACACCAGACCTTAGCTGATTAAAGCACGTAGATTTTGTGTTTACCTCGAAATCCAGTCTGAGAGCGGAATTGCTCAGGAGAACTGGCCCCTCTCCAAGGTTGTTCGGATCTCACACTGAGTTTGCTTTTAAGGCTGACTCTGGGCTACAGTGAGTTAGATTTGAATCTGCTTGACTTCAGGTTGGAGCTAGACGTCAGTTGGCAGTCTCCCGTTTGGGTAGATAATCTCTTGCAGTTGACCGGAGTCATCAACTTGCAGACCCCAGAAAGATGAAGCTTTAGGCCCTACCGCCTTGCCCATACGGTGATGAATTTGACTTTTATGCTTTGCTTTGCAGTTATGTTATATATATTTGCTGTGTATATTGCAACTGAGAAGTACTGTGATATATTTTGCTTTCATTGCTGCAACTACTTTTAAACGTGTGCTTGAAATCTACTAATTTCGTCTCTCAGGAACTTGTGGGTGGGGGAGAATTAACAACAATAAAGGTCTTCTTTGAACTCAGAAGTGCATTCCAGAGAGGTTCTGTAAGCTTCGATAGGATATAAGTGGGAAAGCAGAACAACATCTCACATATCTCTGTGAAATGTATGAAAAGAGTCAGAAATGCCTAAAATACTATTGCACTCTGCTATTTCTACTAAGAATTCTGGTACGTAGTATTGATTTACAAAGGAATGAAGAATTCTACAACTGCTAAGATGTAAAAAAATATTTCTGTGACTTATGCACATCACACATATATCTGTGAAATATATAACACGAGGCACGCAACACAAAACAGATCCCCATATTTCACAGAAATTGTTGTACGCCTGGGACACATTTTAAATTGCATTTTTTTATACTTTAATCTAATTTAAATACCTGTAAATTGATTTAGTTGGCCAAATTATTTCTTTTTCTATTCTTATTAGGTAGTTTCAAATCACTCAGAAAATATTAAAACTCAGCATAAGAATGGTATACCACTATCACACAAAGCAACCATTAATGGAACCTTTTCAACTTTGCACTCTATGATAGTGCTAAAGGAAGTGAATCAAAAGATGCCTTCCATTTTATCTTTCTTTACTGCACTTGTGAATGGCTATTGTTTCTTAACTCTTTCTTCATTTCTATGACAAACTTAAAATGAAAGGCTATTCATGATTATTTGCGAATTGTTCAGCAAGACCCCTGTGTAATTTTGCGACAAATTTGCAAACGTTTACGGGGTTCAAAAGGTTGTATGACACAACTACACATGCAAAAATAATGCATGCCTGAACAACATGGTCAGAACCACAACTGCATCTTTGCCATGCATGGCTTTACCACCCATGCCTCTACAACAAATTTTGTTGTCAAAACATATGCAGTAAAGAAGTATGCATGGTACATTACCCCCCTGCCCTGCACCCTAACATGCCCCTGTACTTAAAAATACCCTGCCCTCTGCCCTGAGCCCTAAACCTAAAAAACTATCCTGAACCCCTGACCTCCCCTGTTCTTAAAACGACCCCAAGGCCTAAATCCACAAAACTACCCCAATTGCCCAACCCTCCTACCCTTAAAATCTACCTACACCCCCACGCCCTGAGCCCTAAAACACACCAGCAATTCACCTTTCCCCTGCCCATACAACTGCCCCGCCCAAATCCACAAAACTATTCCTACCCCCACCCCCAAATCTACCCCGACCACCCAACCCTGAGCCCTAAATTCCAAATACTACCCAAACCCCGCCTTGAGCCCTAAAAAACCCCATGCACCCCTCAGTACCTCCCCAAACTACCCTAACCCCTCCACCCCACCCTGAGGCCTATATTTCCAAAAACTACCCTGCCCTGAGCCCTAAAAGCCCCCCATGTACCCATAAAAATTGTCTGACCCCCCACCCCTGCCTGGAGGCCTAAATCCATCCAAATCTCCCTGACTCCTCCAGCCCGCCTATGCTTAAATCTAACCCAAAACCTCCCTGAGCCCTAAACCTCCCCCCACGCACCCCTAAAATTAAAAAAATCCCCAACCCTAAAAACAACCCTAGCCTCACTTACCTCCACCCATCCTTCTTCCTGTTTGCCTGCCCATCCTCCACCACCCTGAGCCCTAAACCCCCCATGTACACCGTAAAAACCTCCTCCCAGCCCCCTGCCCTTTAATCTACCCCAACACCCCATCCCTGACATCTACTAAACTATCCCGACCCCCACCTGACACCCAGCCCTTTCATCTACCCAAAACCCCCCAACATCCACCAAACTACCCGACTCCCCAAGTCCTCCTGCCCTTTAATCTACTCCTCCCCCTCCCCCAGTGCTGAGCCCTATACCCCCACCCATGCTCCCCTAAAATAAAATAAAACATTCCCCTTCCCCATTTATCTCGACCAATCTGCCTTTCTGCTCCTTTCTGCTTTTCCACCCATCCGCACAGCTAGTCTGCTTCCAGAACAACGCATATGCGGCCTGCCTTAACCACACAAATGCGTAGATACAACATGTTGGTTGTTCAGGGAAGTGCTGTTTAGCTTGCAGCCTTCTACTACACATGGCTATGCCTGCATAGTTTAGGCCGTTTCCCGGGTCAAAAACATACCAAGATTACTTTTAGAAACAATTATACATCTATTTTACACTTCAAAAAGAACTATTTATTATGAAAACACAATCATTCTGACAAAAAACTGAAAAGACATCTAATTTCAGTTAAATCTAGTACTACCTCTTTAGTAGCCTTTCTGCAACATTCCTTTGGAAGGGTATCCATAGCAACCCCCTGGAATCTCTAGGTCAAAAGTTGAGCTTATGTTTTACAAAATGCACATTACTGTTACCATATCTAAGAATTCATTACTTTTTTTATTTAAAGCACACCAAATCACAGACGTGCTAACTTACTTTAAAAAATCACAACTATTTTGTTAAGTATCTGCATAGTAAAGCCATCCAATGAAATGTATCCTTTTTTCAAACAACTGCTGCCCTCCATTTTAAATGCTTTTCATTTTTTAAATATCTCAATTGTGTGTAGGTTTCATCTGTGAGCTATTCCTGCTTGCCTTTAGAATGCTCAGAGTGTGGATTGTAGGTCACAGCTTTTGTGTTTTGGGCAAGTGAGTATCCTAGAAAGAGTGGCATTGACAGGGACCTTGGTTTGTCAAATGTGGAGATAAGATGATTTGGGCAGAAAGGTTTAAAGTGATATCAGTTGCTGCATTTGGTAAAAAAAAGCATCAGGGATTGCTACCCCCTTACCTCTTGATAGTGCACTGTTGAAGCAATGACCTGAGCACACTTACTTGGGTAGGATTGAAAATCCTAATAAAGAATACCTATGCACAATTGACAGTACTCTTTCCTCACACTGAATTGGTATACTATAACATATGTCAAAGGCAGAAATGGAAATGGTCAACCAAATTCTGTCCACAGATAGGCAAAGCCATGAAACATGTCTATAAAACTGTTTGAGCATTTCTCAGGGACCACAACATGGGCTCTATCTATGTAACAACCTCAGCTTTGACATGGATGAAATTTATAGAAGCTACGGAGTTCACGTCATAGACGTTCACTAACTTGAAAAAGGGCATCCTATATTATGTGTAGTCCACTGCACAATAAAAACGCTTTTTAGAGCCATCCTATTTCCCAAACTCTAGTTATTTTTCATTGCAAAATGTATTTTTTTACTTTTTAAAAATGTGCAAATACATTGCGAATGTACAAAATAAAAGCAGACATTCAATGCACACCACCACATTTAAAATTTACAAGTACTTAAGTGATTGTGATTATCAGAACAGGTGAATCAACTCTGAATTAGTCTATCTTAGTATCTAAGAGGGCCTTTGAGTAGGTGCATGAGTGTCTTAGTGGGTCTGTGAGTGGGTTAATGAGTGTCTAAGTTGGTCTGTGAGTTGTGTGCATGAGTACCTCACTGGTCCTCTGAGCACATGAATGAGTCTCTGAGCGGGGCTGTGAGGGAGTGCATGAGCCTCTGAGTCTGAGTGTGTGCATGAGTCTCTGTGTGGTCTATGAGTTTGTGCATGTGTACCTGTGTGGGTGTGTGAGTGGGTGTGCAAGTGCCTGAGTGGGTCTTTGAGTGGGTGCATGAATGTCTGAGTGAGTCTTTGAGTGGGTGCACCTCAGTAGGTGTGTGAGTGAGTGCATGAGTCTCTGTGTCAATGAGTACATGCACAAGTCTCGGAGTGGGTCTATGAGTGTGTGCATGAGTACCTCTGTAGCTATGTGAGTGGATGAACCAGTATCTGAGAGGGTCTCTAAGTGGGTACATGAGTGTCTGAGTGAGTCACTGAGTGGTTGCATGAGTACCTCATTGTGAGTGGGTGCATGAGTCTCTGAGTGGATCTGTGAGTGAGTTATGAGTCTATGAGTGTGGGCATGAGTCTTTGAGTGTGTCTATAAGTATGTGCATGAGTACTTTTGTGGGTCTGTGAGTGGGTTAATGAGTGTCTAAGTTGGTCTGTGAGTTGTGTGCATGAGTACCTCACTGGTCCTCTGAGCACATGAATGAGTCTCTGAGCGGGCTGTGAGGGAGTGCATGAGCCTCTGAGTCTGAGTGTGTGCATGAGTCTCTGTGTGGTCTATGAGTTTGTGCATGTGTACCTGTGTGGGTGTGTGAGTGGGTGTGCAAGTGCCTGAGTGGGTCTTTGAGTGGGTGCATGAATGTCTGAGTGAGTCTTTGAGTGGGTGCACCTCAGTAGGTGTGTGAGTGAGTGCATGAGTCTCTGTGTCAATGAGTACATGCACAAGTCTCTGAGTGGGTCTATGAGTGTGTGCATGAGTACCTCTGTAGGTATGTGAGTGGATGAACCAGTATCTGAGAGGGTCTCTAAGTGGGTACATGAGTGTCTGAGTGAGTCACTGAGTGGTTGCATGAGTACCTCATTGTGAGTGGGTGCATGAGTCTCTGAGTGGATCTGTGAGTGAGTTATGAGTCTATGAGTGTGGGCATGAGTCTTTGAGTGTGTCTATGAGTATGTGCATGAGTACTTTTGTGGGTGTGTGAGTGGGTGAATGAGTGTCTGAGTGGCTTTGTGACTGTCCGAGTGGGTCTCTCAGTGGGTGCATAAGTGCCTGAGTGAGTGTCTGAGTGGCCAAATGATTCCTCATCAGGTGTGTGAGTGGGTGCATGAGTCTTTGAGTGGGTCTGTGAGTGGATGCATGACTCTCTGTGTCTATGAGTGCATCTCATGAGTGTCTGAGTGGGTTGGTGAGTGTGTCAATGTCTTTTTTAAAATGTTTTTGCAGATACTCTTGCAAATTCTTCGCAACACTGCACAGGGGCCGCGCTGAGCATCACAAAGGATTCGCAAATACCCATGACATGAAAAAAAAGCATCTTCCCATTTTTTAAACACATAACCTGTCACAAAAACACTCTTCTGTTTCACCAACGGGGTCGGGGGGCCTCCACCCTGTCCCCTAATGCCCCCTTACACATTTTTTACAACCTCATTTGAGCTCCAGAGACCATTTCCCAATATAGAAAATGGTGGCTGCAACTTTCCGATCAGGTTGTGCCCAGCCAATGAGAGCGCTCTTGTGGCTCGAGGGATCTCAAATACACCGCAAGTGAATTTGCGAAGGGTTCACAACTCCAGATATACACATTTGGTTTTCTTTAAATATCTCAAAAACTATTGAACAGATTTACACCAAATAAGAAAAAAGGCACTTTTTGTACGGAGAGCTACTTTTCTGCCAAAATTTGGTGTAATTCTGTCCAGTGGTTCGGGCTGTAGTCATGTCTAAAATCTCTATGCACTTTTTTTTATCCCCCTTTTTCTCTGCCTCTGATTGACGGATCACCCCAAAACTTCCCATGCACAACAAGACTCTCTGGCACACTTTTTTTTTTAAATTTCATGAAGATTCGTAAAAGGGTGTCAAAGATATAGGCAAGTAAAAAAAAATCTTTTCCTATGGAAAGGAGCCTCATTACGACTTTGGTGGATGGGATACTCCATCACAAATGTGAACAATGTCCCACCCCCCATTTTACAAGTTCCATAGGATATAATAGACTATGGTGGATGAGATATCCATCACATTTGTGATGGAGTATCCCATCTGCCAAGGTCGGAATCAGGCCCTAGGTCCTAACTATAACTACCTACTGGTGACCACTAGGTAATATATATTATAACTCTTGCCCTCGCCATGCACTACTAATTACCCCACAAATTACAGCACTCATGACATCTTTGATAACATCATTGATAATAGCAATGTAATATTTGCAGTAATTTTTTTAAAGAAAAAATGTGCATGTCATGGGCACAAGTTATAGTGACCTTAGGGCATGAGGTATAGCTACTTGAGATAACGCTAACAGGTGAATTTCTGTGGCTTTGTATGTTTAAAATGTCAGCCTAATTATATTGTAACTTTTGTTTTTTTAAATGAATATATATATATATATATATATATATATATATATATATATATATATATATACCACCTTCATTTTCTTGATTCCCGGTTCCTGATCGCGGCAGGTCATAAGGGGGTAGCGACTCCCCTTTTATCCACAACTCCGTTTCTCAATGCGATGCCAAGAAAACAGTCATGAGCACCAACTCATCATTTCAGTGGCAATTTATTTTCATAAACTTATGACAGCCATTGTAACGCCCGACCCATTTTGGAGATTCAATCTCCTTGATCACCACCCTTGTGCATAGCAACAAAAAGAACGGACTAAAAATCTTTGCTTAGCTCCTAAATACATACACCGTGGCCACCATCTTTAAATGTCATCACTCTCCAGAACATTTATAAATATTGTACTTTCGTATTTACATTTATATCAATGAAATTCATATAAATTCTCAAACAATTAATTATTCTAATTAATAAGTCCAAGTGGGCACCATTTCGTGTATACACTTATATCAATGAAATGTATATAAAATATTAACCAATTCCCCATTCGATTTATTGAGCCCAAGTGGGCATCATTTACTGTTCACATTTATATCAATTATATAATTTACATAAATTCTCAGCCACTTCATTATTCCACTTATTAATTCCAAGTGGGCACAAAAGGATACAATAGCTCTTTTGAGATAAGGGAAAAATTCCCTTAGCTTCACATCAGTGGGCATCCCCACTCTCAATATATATTCATAAAATATCCAAAAATAAAAATAGAAAAGGTGAAAACATAAATGTAAGATTAGAATCCAATAATATATACTTTTAAATCCACCATAACACTAATTACAATCATGTCAAGAGGCAATTGTCTATAAATCCTGATTTTAAATCCCACATCCTTCTCATCGCGAAGTCCCACCTTTATTTTCTGTTTTTACAAACCTTATCATTATTATACTCTACCTACATGAACTATCAATTCTTCGTTCAGATTTAAACATATGGGATGCATGGTCTGATACCCTACAATTATTCTTGACTCAACTTTTCTCAATTCAAGTGTCCTATCGCCCCCTCTCTCTTTTGGAGGAAACTGCTCTAGTACTATAAATTGCAGAAGATCTTCCCTTTTCTCTTGGTATTCTTGGTATCAGGTATGCCTTGTTATCATGTTTTATAGCTCTGAAGTTCTAATACTCTCTTTTTCACCTTACTCATGGTACTTCCCACATAATATTTATTACATGGGCATCATAGTGCATAAACACTATAGTCCGAATTACATGTTAGATGTTTTTTAATCACAAATGGTTTTTGTATCATTGGAAAGATACCCTTTTTACAGTTCTTACTGTATCTGCATGCCCTACATTTCCCACAGATATAGAATCATTCTACCATTTCTCCTTTATTTTGCTGTGGTATCATACTCTGACTCAAAGAATCTTTCAAGGAGGCACTGTTTCGAAAAGTTATCTGTGGGCCTTCCAAATTTCTCTCAAACTCATCTGTCTTTAAAATTGGCCAGGACTTACGCAGAATTTTCCTCATTGCTCCTGACTGACTATGATACTTGGTGACAAACCGTACTGTTTCATCTTCAGTCCTCTGTCTTTTTGTCGATACTAGTAGGTCCTCTCGCTTTACCTGTATTACCTTTTTCAAGGCATTTTTGATAATCTTCTCAGCGTACTCTGCTTCCTTAAATCTTTTTGACATTATCTGTCCTTCAATTCCGAAGGCTCCCTCACAACTACAATTCCGTCTTGCTCTCAAAAATTCTCCAAAGGGGATACTATTGATAAGGCTCACTGGATGGCAACTCTTTGCATGCACCAAACTGTATCCTTCGTATATAACCTTGTCTCAAGTCTACTGTTTTTACGCATACTTCAACATCTAAGAATTCTATTCTTTTGACATCAATATTGTTCATCAATTCCAAGTTCAGGTCATTATCATACAAATTTTCCACAAATGTTAATGCTGAGTTTCTATCTCCTTTCCAAATACGAAAGATATCATCTATAAAGCGTAACAAGAGGACCACATGTCTATTCACAAGGTCAATGTTTCCAACCACCTGCTCCTCTCACCCGCCCTGGAATAAACCAGCGTAGCTGGGGCGAAGCAGGTGCCCATCGCCGTCCCCTGGGTTTGATGATAAATTTCCCATTTAAAAATAAATAAATTAAACACATTCTTATCATTTCCAAAATCATTTTGTTGAGAAACAGATTTGTGTATATATATCTATATCTATATCTATATATATATATATATATATATTTATATATATATATCATTCAAAAGATGGGACGCACTCCAGTAGCAGATAAATTGTGATCAAGACCTTGTCGGTCGAAACGTGTAGGCTGTTTATAGTGTAATTAACAGTATTTTCTCTGCTACTGGAGTGCATCCCGTCTTTTGTATGTTTAAGATTTATGTGGTGGTCCAACCTCGTGGCAGCACCGGCATGAATGATGCAATACATGTGTACTGCATTGATGAAAAAAATAATATATATATATACACACACACATATATATATATATATATATATATACATATATATATATCTCCCAAAGGTGGACACCTCAGAAGGGGCAGCTCCGGGGGGTGGCAGCTTCCAGGGCTACATATAGCTCCATGAGGGGGGTACCCGACCCCCCTCCATCTTTTAAATTTAGCCTCGGGGAGGTGGTGGTCCCCGGGGCCAGGGGTCTGCGACAGACCCCATCCTTCAATGTTATGATAGCCCTGGGGGTTGGCTGTCCCTAGGGCCTGTTCCACTGAGAGTTGGTGTGATCTTACACGATAAAGTTACTTATTGTGTTGCATGACAGCTTAATCCCTCCTATTTTTTTCAGACAATGCCCCCGGGACCTGGCCTATGCAGGGGCAAAGCATTTAGAATGCAGGAGACTGTTTTGTTTCTTTAAATCACAGCAAATTCCGGGGATCCAGCCTCAGATTTTTCCGTGATCTTTAATAAAATGCTTATAAGTCTGGGGTAGGTGTAAGGGGTTAGGGTGTGTGTATATATATCTATATATATATATATATATAGATATATATATATATATCTATATATATATATATATATATATACTCTGTCCTGTTTTATGTTTACATTTTTTGGGGGGGACTCAGCTGAAGTCAGGTCACAAAATGTTTGTCACCACGTCTTGTTTGAAGTGTTGGCAGCCAATCAGATCTCAGCAAGAGATCTCTCTGGGACTGCGAAACAAGATTTACAAATTTTCTTTCCTTTTAATATCTCAAAAACTACTGAATGGATTTACTCCAAATAAAAAACAGGCAATCTGTGGACCAAAAGCTACCTTATTCCCAAATATGGTGTAATGCTGTCCAGTAGTTTGGGCTGCTGGCGTACCTAAAGAGCTATGGGAATTAACATAGGAAATTCACTTTTTTGCCCCTCCCCTTATGCCTGGCCCCACCTGACGAATCATTCGAGAATTTTCCATACACAATAAGACCCAAGTTAAAAAAAATCTTGGAAAATTTTGTGAAGATTCGTCAAATGGCGGCAACAATATAGGCAAGTCAGAAAACTCTTTTTCTATCGATAGAAACCCTTCCCTAACAATAACTACCTCCTACGGCCCTAACAATAACTACCTGCTACTGGTATAATTTCATCTTCAGAAGGGCCTCCAACCCAGGGAAATATAGTTCTTCCCTCCTTATTTGCAGAACGTTTATAAAGCTGCTTGCAAAATTGCCATCTCCTACCCCCTTTGACTGAACCTGAGAGAAGAACTACTTGTCCCCAGAAAACAGACAGAGGAGACTACAGGTGGTATTGTGAGATCCTTCATCACATACAAAAAGAGGGTGTGGGAGGTGAAGAAGATCCTCAGGAAACACTTGTCCATTCTCTCAATTGAGGGTAGCCTAGAGGACTGAATTGGTGATCATCTTAGTATCACATTTAGAAGGGGCCCCTCTCCCAGAGATAAACTGAGCCGGAGTGACATCACAGACAAACCCACCAATAAGATACAGGCTACTGAGGGATTTTTTCTATGTCTTAAGTGTAAGGCAAGCAAATACAGTACTATGGTCACAAGTTATCTGTCTCCTCTCACTAGCAGGAGGAAAAGGATAATTGAATATTTAGCCTGTTCTATAGAATTTACCATTCATGTTCTGATATGTCCCTGTGGTATGCAATATGTGGCTAGTACTATTCATCTTACAAAGAAGCGTGTTCTAGAGCACATGAGGATTATTAGACACATGGACCAGCAATGTCCTATAGCACTCCATTTTAGTGAATTACATAACAGGGATAGCACTAGATTGAGCTTTTATATAACTGATTGAGTAGAGGTACAGATGAGACAGGGGACAGAATGCGTAGATGGAGTCAGCTGGAATCAAGGTACATAGTGGAATTGAACGCCAAGATCCCAAATGGGTTAAACACGGATAAGCAATTACATATTAATTTGGGATAAGATCAGTTGTGGCTTGCAGGGTCTGGAAGGGAAGGGGCGGCACGCGAAGGGGGGGAATAAACATTAAATTATTTTAAAAAACACTTACCTGAATGCCGCACACTGCTCCTCCATCTCCTTTGCCTCATTGCTGCGGGCACAGGTTCCCAGCCTGCCCTGTGGCCAATCCTGCTGCTGCTCAGAGCAGAGTCTGGATTGGCTGGGAGCGCCCAGCCAGGGTGCTCCCAGGCAGACTAGGAGCCTGTGCATGCTCTCTCCAGCCCGGCAACTGTGTTGCTGGGCTGGAGAGAGCCTACTGCATATGTATGTTTGCCCGGCCCGGGACAGCCGACCAAACGTATATGCACAGTGAGGGTGATTGCTGTGCACTCCCCCTCACTTCTCCTCACCCCTGTGGCCCCGCCTTTTTATCAGAAAGTGATAATAAACTCAGTTCTTTTTTGTTTTCTGGGAAAGGCTTTGCAGCTGCCGCTGCTGGCGGGGGGGCAACACTGCTCTGTCCTAATGGAGGAGCCGTCAGTGGTTAAGATGGCAGTTTCCACCTCATGAATTGTAGTTTGCGTCAGTTTTTTTTTGTTCCAGATATTAATAAGGATGTATAATATTCTAGTAACAGTATATACGTTTTGTTCAGAGTCTCTGTTGAGTTGTTGCTGTTTTAATTGTCCTAGGATATTTTTGGGGTATTAGCTGGGTTCTTTCTTAACAGTGTTTTTACTTCTCTTTCCAGGACAACAGAATGCGAGTATGATGTTTCTGATTGTATGATGTCGGTCACTGAGCTAAGGATTTTATATATGATTTGAAATGTGTTGTTTGCTCATGAATTTTTCTCTATGAGTTATTGAGATGATTGTGGTTAATTGAGAGGATGTGGTAGTTTTGCCCATGTGGGCGTGTTATTTTCTTTTCTTTTTGAATGCTGGGTCTGATCTGTGGAATTATGCTATTGAGGGGTGGAGGTGGGCTTTTTGATGATGGAAAAGCAAGACAGGAATTATTGTGCTGCATGATTATTTAATCAATTTATTAACAATTCATTTTGTTCCCTGGAGATATGAGTTAAGCAATGTTTCGGTCAGACCCTTGCCCAACAATTTCTGTCAATCATGTAATGTTTAATTTTTGATTTCAAAGTATTTATTGATTACATAGTTGTTTTTGATTTGATATTTTGATTAAATGTTGTCATTTATATGGTTATTTAGATCGCATGTTAACTAGGGATACAGTGAAAAATTTGATGTATTGACAGATCTAATAGATAGTACAAAATGGCTGCCACTTTAGAATTCCTTTGCACTCTATATAGTAGCCCTTTTAATTGTTCTATAAATGAGGTTGGTGTGTGCCCTTTACAGGGGTGAAAAAATTGACTTTCACCTGTGCTTAAGGCGCCTGGCGTGCCAAAACGCGTAGTGTGGTTTTTCTTAGCGGACGCTGAAGTATGAAAAGAATGGCAAATAAACTTTGTATATGCAATTCTGTTTGGAGTGCACGTGATCCTGTGCAGGACTGGTGTTGGAGGAAGAATTTTATATATATTCTTTTAAATTATGTACCCCTCGAGAGGTGGTGGTCTCTGGGGCCTGGAGGGGTCCTTTCGCCCCGTATATTTTCAAAGTAGGGCCCCATGTGCCCCCTTGGTTATAAATGAAATTGGCCATGCCCCCTGGACATCACCCAGCTGGGGGCAACATTAAAAAGAAGCACAGGCGACTGCCCTTTTTAAACTTTTATGCAGAATCTGGAAATCTACATGCAGCTATTGCCAATAATTTTAAAAAAAAAACTTTTGAGCACTGGTGGTGTCCCAGGGGGAACCCAGAACCACGGCAAAGGTGTTACGGTAATTGTACCAAGCCCCCTTTTTTATGGTGCATCACAAAGACTGTGCATAGTGCGGGGTTGGGTGGTTATAGGGGTTGGACACAGGGCCTGGCAGCAGGCCAAACCCTGCAGCCTATGGCTAGTTTGGAGTTGGGTGGTTGTAAGGGGTTGGCCACTAATTTCCCCACATTTTACATCACTCATGACATCTTTGAAAACCTAATTGATAAAATCAATGTAACATTTGCAGTTAATTTATTGAGAAGAAAACTGCATGATGGGGGTAAGAGTTAAAGTAACCTTAGGACACAGGTTATAGTTACTTGAGCTAACCATAAATATAACTGCAGAATTTGTTTTGGTTTTTGTTTTCGGATGATTTCATGAAGTAGTGTAATTTTGTGTTTCTCAGTTTCTCATTGTCACACCACTCTCCATTTGATAAAATTTGATAAAACTTATTTTTCCATTATTTTTCACTTATTTTTTTCATTGCACATTGAGTAGTGTGCAAACGGCAAAGAATTTATTAATTTGACCTGTTCAGCCCCCAAGCACTTTATATATGTAAAGACTGTTTGAGACATATGCAATATCTAGAAAGATTGTAATCTTGATCTGATTAATGGACTATGTCAAATGGCTAAAAATATTAATGTAATCCTGTTTATGTATTAAGCAATGGAAATGACTAACAATTGAATGGATAAAAAAATGAATTTAGTTCTGCTGATGTAACAAGCAATGAAAAAACACGGATTGTTTCCATGGCATTGATCCATGCAACACAAAATGCAATACAGGTTTACAGTATTCTTTAGTGTCTATGAGCATGAAAACGTACTATGTAAATATGCCATCCCGAGGAGCGGTAACTTTTGATGTGATTAAGGCTGTTTGCTGAGCCAAAACACGTTGTCAACAAAGTCTCATGCAATAAATGCTTTGAAGAAAGTTTGAATCCGTTGTTGTTGTGTAAATGGTGAAAACCATGACTCATATATATAAATATATATATATATATAAATATATGTATATATATATATATATGGAACCGTTTATTTATTCTATCTATACGAAAACAAACTTGAACAACACCAACATTAGAAATGCTAAATTTATAGTTGTACGTTACATTTACAATTAATGCACCACCTTTAAATTACTGTAACTTTATTAATTCTTTCTATACAAACAAAACTTAAACTACACAAATTTTAGAAATTTTAAATTTATACCTTGCATTTATAAACACAACACCTTCAAATTACTATAAGTCATGCACCTCAGTACACAGTGTTGTCACCTCACTCACCATACTATATTAACATTAGTTGTAAGTTAATAATAAGTTTAAGGTATAGCTATAACTTTAGCACATTTTTAATATTTCTGTAGTTTAAGTTTGATTTGTTTAGAAAGAATAAATAAATGTTTCCCAACTATAACAAAGGTTTAACCTTTTATTAATTGAAGTTGATTTTTGTAATAAAAAATGTGTTTCAAATCGTAGAGTCCAGTGTCATCAAGTGGAGTGTCGTTAAGTGGAGTGTTGCACAGTAGAATGGAGGACAGTGTTGTAAATTGTAGTGTTGCACAGTGTAGTCTCATAAAGTGGAGTGGCATTGCGAACAGTTGAGTAGAGTGCAGTGGTGTGTTGTATAGTACAGTGTGGAGTGCTCTAGAGTGGCCAAGTGTGGCATAGAGTAAAGTAAAGTGTTATAACTGGAGTGGCGTGTTGTAAAGTACAGCAGAGTGCTGTGTTGGAAAGTGTTGGAAAGTATCGCACAGTGGAGTAGAGTGTTGTACGTTGGAGGGTAGCGCATTAGAGTGGAGTAGAGGGTTCTACAGTTGAGATATTACCAGTCAAATACGTTTGTATGTCTAGGGCTATGGATCCTTCACGACGCTTTCGCGGCGGTCACAGTGAATTTGTGAATGCACAAGACAACAGGAATGCTGTGAATGGCTGGCATCAGCTTGACTAGAAAGTTGCAGCCATCATCCTAGGGAACAGGACATGGTGCCCAGAGCTAAACTTTCTTATGAAAAGTACTATAAGGGTGAGGGTGGAGTTACCCTGATCCCAGGGCTGTACTGTAGGAGATTATAGAGGTCCAATTATGACCGTAAAATCTCTTTTTGTCACTGCTCACAATATTTGTGAATATGTTTTGAACCTCAGCGAGGTCCCCATGTAGCATCACAAATAATTTGTAATTATCGGCTACAACAAAAAAATTTAAAAAAGTTATTCATAAACTGCTTCACTTTTAGCAGCAATCAGACTCTCATGCACTGACTGACAAATCCACTCAGAACCTGATGCAGTCACTCACATACCAACTCACATACTCATGTACTCACTTATAGACCCACTAAGACCCTCACTCACCCTGTCATATATCCACTCAGATCCTCATGCACCCAGTCTCAGACGCAGTGGGAGCCTCACGCACCCACTTCTATATCCACTGAGATCCTCATGCACTCAGTCAAAGACCCACTCAGAACCTCATACACCCAGTCTCATACCCACTGAGACCCTCACGCACCCACTCACAGATCCACTAAGAGCCTCACGCATTCAGTCAAAGACCCACTCAGAACCTCATTTACCCTCTCACACACCCACTGAGACCCTCATACACCCACTCACAGATGCACTCAGAACCTTAAACACCCACTCACTGACCCATTCAGACCCTCATTCAGTCAGTCACAGACCCACTCAGACCCTCACGCACCCACTCACAGACCCACTCAGACACTGAAGCACTCACTTACACACTCATGTAGCCATTTATAGACCCACTGAGACACTTAGTGAAAGGTGACGAAGAACTCTGCGTCTGCTACCTGGTGGGGGAGGATCAAGTGTATGGAAATGCAACTGCAACTCCCACTGGAGGAGAGAATGGGGCAGAACTCCAACCAATGACAATTAGGTTGAGAAATACCAAGTTTCATTGAGGATACTAAGGTTGCCAAGTTATATCTTCTCAACTGTGCTCGTGGGAGGACTGTGCTTGTGGGAAATGACTGTGCTCATGCCCACCCAGAAACGCCATGTAGCTGCACCACGTTTGGATGCCAGGACGCCCGACCTCGTGGCACTCTGCCTCCTGTGGAATACAGAAGCAGTAACCACTGTAAGCACTGTATGGCAGCTCCACTGATCCTTTAACGCAGTAGGAGTGGATTTGACAGATTTGTGACCACGTCACTCTGTGTTTTGGCAGCTGGAGCTCGGCGGAAGTGGGAGAAGGTATTTACTTTGTAGTGCTGTTGCCTTTAACATCGCAATAAGGGGAGCTTAGGGGAAAGCACAAGGGGAAGCGAGGTAGAGTTGTGTGGTCAGTTCCTCTGTTGTAGGGCTGGTTTTACCTGCAGTTCAGGCCCCAGTTGCTCCTGCACCCCCAACAAAGTGAGGGTGAAACTGGGATGTGCTACCACCCATGCGTAAGATACTGAACATCCTTGGGAAAAGCTGCTTTGGTTGGAAACTTTATAAAAGCTCAATTGGTGCGTGAAGGTATCGAGTTGTTGTGATACCGAGTTCATGGACTTTGGAAAGGACTGAGGTATAAAGTTGTTACTGTGGTGTTTCTAAGGTGGTGGAGGAGGTCCAGTAAAGGATAAAATTCTATTGTGTTTATCGGAAACTGTTGAATATACGTAACATTCACATCAAATGGACACTAGCAAGGCTTCAAGGGCCTGTGGAGTGAGGAATGGGCGGAAAGCAAGTGTGCAGTTAAACTCAAACTCCTCCAGTACTGTAATGAAGAATGCTGAGCCAGGAAGTGCTTTAGATAGCTGCTCAGGGCTGGAAAAGACATCCATAGTTGATTGTGATGGGCCCCAAAAAGGCATCCCCTTTGGTGAAACCTATTAAGGAGTTTGTTGGGAAGTACTATTGAGATGTGATACCCAGAAAGAGAATGGGAAATCTATCCTCAACACCGGTGAGCCCCTCCCCCACGTTGTTCGATGCAAATAAGACAGAGTTACTTATGTTCAGATCCTTCATAGGACAAGGCATAGGTCAGCCGGAGCCAAGACTGTCTTCGTCACAATGCTTGCAATTGGGGTTCAGGGATGTAAGTCTCCAAGAAGGAGTTTCACGGTTGTGGAATCAAGAAATCCTGGACTTGGGGGAGTCTGTTATCAGTGGATCACTACCGAAGGCCCAAAAGGTTACAGGTGTCAGCATTGATGGTGAGCAGGGGATGTCTATTTAAGTCATATGAATATGGGGAATGAAGATCTCCCTCCCATGCTATCATCTGACTTTGCTGTTGGCACATGCTCCTCGTCATCAATGTTGGACGTCATGGTGCTAATGCAAAAAACCCTGCAGGGCATGCTCAAAGCAGTGGTTTTGAATTCTGAAACACTGAAGTCACATAAGGTCTATTGACTCAGAGTTAAAACAGATAAATGGTTGCATGCCCACACTGGTGAGACCTGTCGAGGAGCAAGAGGTCCTGGCAGGTCAGGTTGAGGTAGAAGGTGCAGGGCGTGAGGAGTGTGGGACTATTCAAGCTATGGAAAAGGCCCCAACGGTAGAAGGACAGCCTTTAATGTATATTTCCACATTTTCAATGTTAATTAACCCCTTTGCTGCTGAACCTTCCCCCCATGCTGAGCCCTTCTTTGGCTATTTCAGGTAGTTCGTGCTTAGGCCCTCACAACTTTTGGTCCATAAAAGCTATCTATGCCAAATTTGCGTCCTTCTTTTCCAACATCCTAGGGATTCTAAAGGTCCCCAGAGTTTGTGGGTTCCCCTGGACGGAACCAAGAAATTAGCCAAAATACAGCAAAAGGTGTGTTTTTTTTCAGAAAAAGGGCTGTGAAGAAAGCATGTGTTTTTTCCCTGAAAATGGCATGAACAAAGGGTTTGTGGTGCTAAGATCACCATCTTCCCAGCTTTCAGGAACAGGCAGACTTGACTTGAATCAGAAAACCACACTTTTCAACACAATTTTGGCATTTTACTGGGACAGACCCCATTTTTACTATTTTTTGTGCTTTCAGCCTCCTTCCAGTTAGTAACAGAAATGGATGTGAAACCAATGCTGGATCCCAGACAGGTAAACATTTCTGAAAAGTACACACAATTTTGAATTCAGCAAGGGGTCATTTGTGTAGTATCTTCAAGGTTTTCCTAAATAAAGTAACAGCTAAAATAAAACACTATTGAAATTGAGGTGAAAAAAGAGCCATTTCGGTCCACTTTTTCTTCTATAACTTTCCAGCTATAGCAGATTTTTGAAAGCAATATATTGTTATGCCTGCTAGACTCGTATGATTGCAGGGCTATATAGGGATTGTAGGTTCATCAAAAACCAAAGGTACCCAGAGCCAATAAATGAGCTGCACCTTGCAATGGATTTTCATTGTATACCGGGTACTCAGCAATTCATTTGGTGAAATATAGAGTCAAAAATAGGTATCAAGGAAACCTCTGTATTTCTAAAATGGGCACAAGATAAGGTGTTGAGAAGCAGTGGTTATTTTCACATCTCTAAATTCTGGGGTCCCCATACTAGCATGTGAATTAAAAGGCATTTCTCAAATAGACTTCTTTTTTACACACAGTCTTACATTTGGAGTAAAACAATGTAGATAAAGACAAGGGGCAATAACACTTGTTCTTCTCTTCTGTGTTCCCCCAAGTCTCCTGATAAAAATGGTACCTCACTTGTGTGGGTAGGTCTACTGCCCGCGACAGGAAACGCAACATGGACACATCATATTTTTACTTTGAAATCTGATGCATTTTTGGGGAAGTGCCTAGCTGTGGATTTTGGCCTCTGGCTCAGCCGGCACCTAGGACAACCTACCAAACTTGTGCTTTATTTAAAACTAGACACCTAGGGGAATCCAGGTCGGGGTGACTTGTGGGGCTCGCACCAGCTTCTGTTACCCAGAATCCTTTGCAAACCTCAAAATGTGGCAAAAAAACACTTTTCCATCAGATTCCGGTGCTGCAAAGTTCTGGAATCTGAGAGGAGCCACAAACTTCCTTCTACCAGCATTCCCCCAAGTCTCCCAATAAAAAATGGTACCTTACTTGTGTGGGTAGGCCTAGTGCCTGTGACAGGAAATGCCCCAAAACACATCGTGGACACGTCACATTTTCCCAAGGAAAACTGGCCTGTTTTTTTGCAAGTGCCTAGCTGTGGATTTTGGCCTCTAGCTCAGCCGACACCTTGGGGAACCTAGCAAACCTATACATTTTTTAAAACTAGGCATCTAGGGCAATTCAGAATTAGGTGACTTGTGGGGATCTCACCAGTTTCTGTTACCCAGAATCTTTTGCAAACCTTTTGGGAAATAAAACACTTTTTCCTCATATTTTGGTGATGAAAAGTTCTGGAATCTGAGAGGAGCCACAAATTTCCTTCCACCCAGCATTCCCCCAAGTCTCCCGATAAAAATGGTACCTCACTTGTGTTGGTAGGCCTAGTGCCCGCAACAGGAAACGCCCCAAAACGCAACACGGCCACATCAACTTTTTACATTGAAAACTGACGTGTTTTTGGAAAGTGCCTAGCTGTGGATTTTGGTCTCTAGCTTAGCCTGTACCTATGAAAAACTAACAAACCTGCATATTTTTTTAAACTAGACACCTAGGGGAACCCAGGATGGGGTAACTTGTGGCGCTCTCACCAGGTTCTGTTACCCAGAATCCTTTGCAAACCTCAACATTTGGCAAAAAAAAAAAAAACTTTTTCCTCACTTTTCGGTGATAGAAAGTTCTGGAATCTGACAGGAGCCACAAATGTCCTTCTACTCAGCACTCCCCCAAGTCTTCTGATAAAAATAGCACCTCACTTGTGTGGGTAGGCCTAGTGCCCGTGTCAGGAATGGATCACACAACGCTCAATGTTAGTCTTTAAATGAGCGCAACTGTTGACAGTGGGGTGATCCATTCATAACACAGGCACTCAAGTGGGGTAGCATTTGTATCAGAACAGGTGGGGAAACACTGGGTGGTAGGAAGTTTGTGGTTCCCAGCATATTCCTGTAGTTTGTGTGAAAGAAATGCAAGAAAAAATAGAGTTTTTATTTAACATTTCACTTTGCAGGGTATTTTGAGTAAGAAACCTTTGGTGAATCCACACAAGTCACACCTCAGTGGCCTCTCCCAGGTGTCTAGTTTTCAGAAATGTCTGGGTTTGATAGGTTTACCTATATGGCTGACGAGCCCGGAACCAAAAACGCAGGTGCCTGCCTTTCAAAACCAGGTTGCATTGTGATAGCTAATTTTGAAGTCTCCACAATACAATTTGGGCGGTGGACTGTGCTTCCAGAGGGACAGCAGGACTGTCCTCATCACCTCCCTCAGAATCACTGGAAGAGGGGTTGTCAGAAAAATCACTCTCAGAGTCGCCGCCATTGTCCTATCCCTCAGATGCTGTCTCAGGATCTGCTGTCTCAGTCTCTGATCCTACGTCAGAGCTGTCTTCTATAACCCGAGTTTGGGCTTGAGCAGCAGTCATCCAACAAGACGCAATCTCTGCTACTGGCTAAACTCTCGCTCTAAAAACACTAGCCTACGTAGACAGTCACAGAAATTGCTGGTGAGAGTGTGTGTGATGGATGCAACAGTAAAGGTCAGTCACCTTACCTCTGCTTCTTCCCTTAATCAGCACGTTCTCTCAAGACACTTAAAAAAACAAAAAGGACACATTATTACTTCACCTTGTCACATACCAATCATCACAGTCTTCAGCGCCTCTGTTGCCCAATCCAACAATCATTATTGATGCTCCCACTTCCATGACATCCTCCTTGGATTCCCTTGCTACCACCCAGCAAAAGTGCCCTTCATCTATCCATAGCCCCCCTCGCACATACATTTAATTTGTATTATAGCACAGGTAATGGCTGGCTTTACTAATCCACTCAGCTATTTAAATAAAATGCAGATTTGATCTTTGCAGTAGGCATGTAAACCTTCTGTGCTACTTTATGGCTTAAAAACTGCCAATAAAAAAAAATTCAGATTCTTTTGCAGCAGAAACATAATCACAAGAGTTACTTTACTTTTTTTATTGCTGCCTAATAGCTACACCTGAAATGCGTCAGTTGAAGTATGTGCATTGCTTTAAAGACGCAAGCTGTAACTGCAAGAGAACTGGTGGTGAATATATATATATATATATATATATATATATATATATATATATGTAAATACATCACTTTTATATGTGGGTGTGTATATATAACTATATACAGAGATATCTATATATATATCTATATATATATATATAGATATATAGATATATGTATCCATATATATATATATATCTATATAAATATATATATAAATAAATATATACATATATATAGAGATCTATATATCTTTTTTTTACTAACTCTATGGTTTCCCTGGGGGCCATAGTAGCCCCCAGGGAAAACATACAACTATTAAAAAACAATTGCCCCCACAGGGGGTTGCCCTGCTCATGGGCGACCCTCTGTCAATTTCATTTAAAAAAAAAAATACATATATATATATATTTTTTATTATTATTTTTTACCCCCTGGGGGCGCGAAATCAAACCCCCAGGTGTAAACATACCTTTTTTTAAAAACATATGGCAGCCCGCTTTCAGGGGGGCTGACCCCCCAAGTGAAATCCCTGGTGTCTAGTGGGGTTTCCTGTGCCAGGAAACCGTTTCAGGAAGGCCTTGTTTGAAAGGGAAGAATCTCCCCTTTC